>NC_141992.1:159256737-159566884 GCF_049901715.1 Pseudonaja textilis | reverse complement strand
TCAGATGAGTAATTTAAAAATGTGCTGTATGAAAGTTAAATAATGGTTTAACCTGCTTGTACCTCAATGAGAGCTTGACTTGCTTCTTCACTCAATCTGGGATTGATGTAAGTACAAGCATAAGCTATGTAGTCTCTAAGTACTGCCATATCCATGTATTCCTCTTCAACCTGTTCTTCAGTTTGGTAGTATAATGAAACCAAATGATGAGCTAAACGTCTATCATATGTTTCGTCACGAGGATCCAACATAAGGAAAATGAGATCAAATCTATTTGGAATAAAGCAATATGGATGATTTTTCTATGATTAATAGAATTGCTTCTTAAAAATAATATTAATTTCAGATTACAAAAAACAATTTTATTATATTCTGGTATGCGAACTTCATCCAGCATAATCTAAAAGTTAGAATTCTGTTCTCTATGTATGGCATAGACAATCATTTTATTTCTGTACTGCTTTTCACACAGTAACACAAGAGGAAATACTAGCGCTCCTTCCTATTTTTCCTCACATCCAGCTCGCTGTTAAGATAGGTTGGGTTGAGACAGAAGTGATTGCTCAAGTCACAGAGTGAGCTTCTTTTGATTGAGTGTTCTTGCCCACTTCAAATCTGAATATTGCAAGCTTCAGAACAAAATGCCTCCTTTTAGAGTATACCAAGAAAGTAATAAATATAGAAGAGTCAGGGAAACAGCTTCCCTTCATCTGAATAGTTAACATTAGTGTCTTCCTCTTCTTGGGTAAGCAATCATATAATCCCAGAAGATACAGCAGCTCCGAAGAGATACAAACAAGTATTCCTTCCTTACACTTCAATGCACTGTTTTGACTTTAAATCCAAAGTGCTATACAGCCCTAGTAGGGAGTTCGTGAAAAACTATCTGCAGAGAGCAAAAGAGTAATGTTATGCAAAAAATAACTACTAGCAACAACAGTACATATATTTCAGAGCATACCTAGATAATAAAGTGTGAGGAAGCTGGATATTTTCAACTGTAGTTTTCTTTGGATTCCACTGGGATTCTGTTGGGTTAGCGGCTGCCAAAATGGAAGTACGAGCATTTAGTTGGCAAATAATTCCAGCCTGTTGGGAAGAAAATATTTGAGATTCTCTTACAATTCTGGATCTCATTTACATGAAAGTAACAAAGTTCTTATACATTTACTCTTTTATAAAATTCTGTAAGTGAACCATTTCTCAATTGTTCTGGGTGAATAAGACCCTAAACAAAATATGTCAGCGGGAAATACAAATATTTACTTTTTCTCTGGTCAATAGATCTTTCTTGGACACCCCCTTTCTCTTATCATCCCCATAAACTCAAGCATTTTGCCTTCCCCTCTTTAATACTTTTTAATTTTTTTTCTGTGGGACTCAGTCATGCCTCCATGTCCTATCCTATTTTGCATGAGTGATTCTATTTGGATATAGAGATATCTGCACTCACACCTGGAGGCCAGATATAGAAGGGAATAATATACATTACCAAATTTTAAAATGCTGATTTTTTTAAAGGACTTACCTTGGCAATAGAGAGTGTTTGTTGCTCCATAACTTCATGAAGCACTGACCTTGTACTTTCATTCATTTTATCGAACTCATCAATACAGCAAATCCCATTGTCACTGAGGACCAAAGCTCCAGCCTGTAGAACTAATTGTCTTGTTTCAGGATCCCTCATTACATATGCTGTAAGACCAACAGCACTGGAACCTTTTCCAGATGTATACTGCCCTCTTGGAACCAGGTTATAAACATACTGAAGGAATTGTGACTTGCTGGTGCCAGGATCTCCACAAAGCAGAATGTTTATTTCAGCTCGGAAATTACCTCTGCCAGTATGACTGAAATCTTTTCTTGAACCTCCAAATAGCTGAAGAAGAATGCCCTGCAAAAACAGTATCAAGGTCAAGGCTTCTCCCCTCCACTTTTTTAAAAAGGAGATTCAATCATATGAACAAAATGAATTTTTAAATTTCAAATTCAGATAATTAGGTATCTGATTTATCTGATTTACATTTTCTTAGAACTCCTAAGTAATATAATCTCATCGGTATGTCTGGTCATATGCATCTTTTCCACAGAACAGGCATTGCTTCTCAGAAAATCTCCCTGTACATTGCTTATAGAGACATACCTTGTTATCTCATTTATTAGCCTTTTAAAAACATATCCAAAATCAGACCAAACCTCCAGACTATAAATCTTAATTGAGTTTAAGATGCATGTTTTAAAAATGTATGGGGCAATTTAAGGTAATATTAAAAACCTCTGACAAGACAGGACAATACTTTCTTCTGAAATAGATATTAGCTATCCAAGTTAAATATTTTATATTGTTTGGTTTCAAATTATGAAGGACCTTATTTTATATATCCCCAAAATGAATTGCCCCTCTGAGCCATCAGTATAATTGAAAGATTTTCTCGTTTAGTAAACCGGATATAACTAAAAGTTCTCTATTTTTTAAGAAAATGCTAAATTTCTGAAGTGAAATTCACATCCTTGTACCTAATAGTTTGAGGTTTCAAACCTCCATGTCTTATGTAATATAAACCCACTTTACTCACTGCTGAATTTTATTGATTTATTTTTCATAATTGGACTGTAATTTATTAGAATGCATGTACCAAGAGGTATGCAAAGAATTTCATGTATTTCATCAACATAGCATCGGGTTCAGCTGCTAAAATATAGTTTAAGTTTTCCTTGCCTTTTTAATGTCTTCATGCCCATATATGCTTGGAGCAAGAGCAGAAGAAAGTCTGTCATAAATATCTGGCTTTTGAGAAAGCGCTTGAAGCATTTTTTCACGTTCTTCCATAAATATTTTCAGTTCTGTTCCTTCTTCAATTCTACAGAGACGTTTTGAATCAGTTTTGCAGTAATGAATAACATCAATGTGAGTCTTACAGACAGATCTTACACTGCTCATTCTTGGTATGACGCGAACAGGAACTGCTCTGTAAATTCCTGATAAAAAATAAAACAGTATTATTTACCATATATATATTTATAGATTGGATTATGGAGTCACAACTGGATACTAGTAATGCTCCTACACAATACAATTATATATATTATTTTATTATTATTTTAAGTAACACACAACAGATAGATCCACCTCGTTAGTTATATCTTTGCTTCAGTGAAATATGTTATAAGCAATCAACATGAAGAATTATTTTGTTGAGCAATCGAAAGATAACACATCCAAAATGAACTCCATCATTGATGGGTTTGTGAAATAAATATGTTGTACCAAAATAGAAAAATTGTTTTGTAACTGGAACAACTCATTTGCGTTTTGGAGGATCTGCAGAATTTTTGGAGATGACAGTTTAGCAAAAACAAACCAGGGAATGTACCTGTTGTTCAGATAAAATAAAACCCGGGTGTCCTGGTGGGTGTAGCCCCCTTTTCATTCCCAGAAGTTTATAGCATATTATGCCCATCATCCTGACCATCCCCCTGCTCTTCCTAATGCATTTTTGTGGTTGCTCACCCCCAGATTATAAAAAGTAAAAGATTATCAATCCCTTTTTCCTTACCAGTAATATTAACTCTGTCCCCAGGCTGAACTTTATCCACTAGATCATTGTGAACAAAAAGGATAATAGTGTATGGTGTCTGACCTGCTGGCATACCTTCTGGAGACTCCTGTAGTTTGATCTGACAAAAAAAAAAAAAAAACCCCAGTGCAACAATGTATTTTTCTATTATATAATTCCAGAATAGATCATCTTCAAGAAAACCATTAAGAACAAAAAAGATAGGATCTTAGTAGATAGGAACAATTGAGCTTGCAGCTGTCTACTCTCAATTAATTTAGCTTTGGATAGGTCAAAAAAGTAGAATTTTTAAAGAAGGTGTAATATAGCTTGGTATAAAAGTTAACTGCTTAATCAGCATGCAGCCCAAGGAATGAACATTTGCAAGTCACTATAGAGCTGAAAGCTAACAGAAACATACATATAGTAATTTTTGATCATTAAGAATGAATTTTTAGGATTGAAGATAAGAGCAACGTACCATCTGTTTATCCGAGAAGAGAGAGCGATTGTGAATCAAATTCATACTATGTGTGGTATTACAATTCGTACACGCTGATGGTTCAGCAATCCTGCCACAATCAATTTCAACTCTTGCTGTGAATCCACAGACCTGACATTTGAAGAAAGCTTCTTGCATTTCTGGAATTAACTGGGATGTACTGATTACCATGCCACTGATTGTGATAAGCTGATCAATATCTGATTTTAAAATGTTTTTAAAAAACATAATAAATCATAATAAAAATTGTGTTACTGTAAAATGGAATCTAGTATTTCTAAACATATCCCAAATGGATACAGATACAGTAAGACACATCCAAAATATTCATTGTAGAATTATACATTTATATATAAGGTAAATCATTCTATTTCAATAAAGTTGCTGAGGATATAATTTCCCAAATGACATTAGTTTGTTTCTTCCCTTGAAGCAAAGACATTTGTTAAAATTAAATTGTATAATAGTGACAAAATGGATTAAAATTCAGTTGGTTACAAACCTGTTGACATCTAATCTAAAGACATTCATAAACAATTTCTGTGATAATACACAAATATCAAACTTATACCAAAGCTTCTTACCTTCAGGGTTCAAACTTCTCATGTTTCTTGTCTTTAATGCATTGTATGGTCTAACTTGAATTTGATGTTCCAGTATGGAATCAGGGTAACGCTCAAAGAAAATGTCATTAGTAGCCATATCAAATGTTGGGATTACTTCCTGTGCAAATTAGATATAAATGAAAAGTACATATTGACATTCTTCAGTACTAGCATACCTTTCCCATAAAAAGCAACTCAGTCATTCAGTCCAATTGTATAGTGGATAAGATTCAGAATCCACTTTATTAATGATATATTTGCTTTAAAACACAAGGCGGGTGGGTAGAATGTCATGATAGAATGGTAATGGCTATATAGTAGTGTGTGCTTTTTCTGGACACATAGGGGTTTTTTTTTTCTTCTAAAAATAATGTCAGTTGACTGGAGTCTCTCTTAGGCAGCCTTTAAATCTTTTAAGAAATAATTATTAAGATTCAAACCATTCAGCAATGCTTTCAGTTAAAAAGAAATGCTTGCTCATTGAAATAAGCAACTAAGTAATTTCTAATAACAAAAACTTATAATTTACATCATCTTTATCATGCACATTAATGAACATCCGAATTACTTAAAACGATAAATCCAAACTATAAAATTGCCTTTGGCAGACTATTCCTCCATTAAAAATGATTATTACCTGGGGATAGAACATTAGCTGTCTGTAAAGATTTTCATCAAATGATTTTAGATGGTCACAATTTAGATTCAGAAATGGTTCCCCAATTAAGTTTATCTGCAAGGTGAAAGATTGACAATTAACAGGTAAGTCTTCTAACACAAGCCAAATTTAAATAACAATGCTACATTTATACCTCGTCTAGTCGCTGCATGTATAAAGGTTCATTAAGATCCAAGCCAATGTTTTCTTCTTCCTTAGCTGTTGGATCAATAAAACGCTGAAGAAATCTCTGAATATTTGAAAACAAGAGGATATGGCTTCAGTGCTTATCCAACAAAATCACAATAGGATAAAATAGCCTGATGATGGTCCTCAACCCAAATGAATCTTCACAAGTGCTATCTATTTTATGTAACCATAAGAAAGCATAATAAATACCCTGAAGCATTCAACACAAAGCTTTTCATGCATACTGTTACCATTATTTTAGATCAAACTATAAAATGCAACTACTTACCTGGAACCTTTCTTTACATGAGGCTACATTGACATCTGTTCCCCAAATCACAAGCTTTTGTCCATCATAATGTTCACTTGCTATCCCATCATCCTGTGCAGGCTACGTAAAACAGGAACTTATTAATATAAATCAAAAGGATACAATTTTATATTTATTTAACCAAGAATGCCACTCAGTTCAACTCCTTTTTTAAATACACAGACATACGACAAAAACCTACCATGTCAGAATGCAGATCCACCTGCCCGGTTTTACGGACAGAGCCAAGATCAGCCCGTTGTCGAATTGGAGTCCCTCGTGCACCAGAGTGGACTGGTGTTTCTTCCACTCTAGAACTAGATGTCCCATAGCTCAGAGATGAACTAATATCAAAATCCATGGGAACTGTTAGAGGAAAGTTTTATAACATAGGTTTTTTTTAAACACAAGCTTGATAATTTATTTCATTTCCTGCCTATATAAAACTTTATGTAACCATAATAGGCTAATTTAGTAGATGTATATTCTCAACAGACACTTGATAGGAAACAATAACCTTATGCCAATTAACAATAGAAAATTAAAACTTTTAAGATAAAAAATCCTCACATATCCTGATTCTCCAAACAATCCAGCCTGTTTAAAATCAACAAAACCCAGAAGGCTGGATATGGATACTCCAAAAGTGAAGTCCTTTTGAACCCCTGAAATATAAGCAACAATCATGAAGACATCAGAAAAATATATTCTGGAGTGAACTGATAATGACCTATAATATTTTATCCTTGCAACACTACTTAACTATCTGAAATGGGCATGCAAAACTTTCCAATGATCAGTAATAAGCCATTCTATTTTGCTTCCAGAATGGCAAAACTGGTGAGCTTCCAGAAAAAATGAACTGGGAAATTTTACAATGTTTCATTCCCAGGACAGCAAGCATTGTGTACAACTCCTATCCAAGTCTGCAATTAAGGCAGAGCTAGGAATGCACGAAAATTAAAATTTAGATGTTAACAATTTTGAATGGCTATGTATGGCTAATATTACATACAAATGCAGTGGTATATTATTATGGACACTGTATATTCAAAATAATTATTCTTATGGGTTATGCATATGCTTAAATATTTCATAATGAAAATTAGATGCCACAAATTTAGGATTGCATATCTTTTTTTATTCTGTATTTCTATCCATATACTTCAACCACTTTTACTATGACTTGAAGAGCATCAAGTAGAAATACTTAAGAGTTAAATTATGTTAGAAAATTATTCACTACATATCTCAAAACTATCTGTACTTGACAAATAATTTTGAAAATCCTAATAGTTTAATGCAATGACTAACATCTGATGATAAAGATACCTGAATTTAGCATTTGTGGTGAACTGGAAAACAGAGTATCCTGAACATTTGGGCTTTGAATGTCAACTGGTGGAGAAGTTGGCATTGGTTGCAAATCTGTAGAGTCATCCAGGCGACTTTGCTGTGATGGAGTGGAGCGTACTGATTCAGCAGCTGCAACAATAACTATTGTAAATACCGTAAAACTTTAATCTACACGAGAAACTGTTTCTAGACTAGAGCATCACAGGGAAAATGAAAATATTTTCCTTCCTTAATACAACAGCATACTTAAATGACAGCAAAGCGATAAGGCTGCATTCTGCTTGGTGTACCTCAGTGAGGTAGAGATGAATTAAATATGAACATTTTTAACAGTTCAGTTTTACCAGTGTGAGTGCACTGAAACGCTCCTACAATAGGACAACACAGGGACGACAATCAAGAGGATAGGACTCAACAGTTAACCTAATGAACAGGCGGCCACTCGCACAAAAACACAAAGCAAAACAATGGTAGATCCTTGCTCGCAAAGGCACAATCCGGGATGACACAGCGGTGGCTCCTTGCAATGGCAGAGCTTGGCCTGTTCAGTTAGCCCGGGGGTACCATTGCAGAGATCGCATCCCATCGATCACTCTGCCTCGGAGAAACGAAGGAGGGCGCAGAGCCTTAGCGCTCGGGGGGATCAGCAGCTTACGAGTAGGAGCATTCGTGTTCCCGCCACGTGGGGTGCTTTTCCCTCTCGAGCGTTTCTTGCCTCGGCGACCCGGAGCCATGGTTGGGCGAATCCTACACGAGAGAGGAAGGGAAACCGCAGCTAACCAGGAGCACCGCGCTACAAAGACTGTAAATAACAGCTCCCAAAGGCCACCGCGGGTACTTCCCGCACACTAGCCTGATCCTCCTCGCGACACCTTGAACTTTTGGGTCCGTTTCCCCCAAACAGGTTCAGCGGCGAAAAAAATTCCGCGCCAAATGGGATCACTTGACCGCGCGTTTTCGCGGGCTTTCTCTCCAATCTCGCAAAGCGGGGGAAACCAGGTCTGCGCGAAAAGGGGGGAGTAAACACCCGCATGCCTTTTGCACGTTTAACATTTAAAGGGGCGTCTTTGTTGGGGTGGATGAAACGGCGAAAAGTAGTTTGTCGTCTTGGTGGAAGGGGCTGCTGACCAAACCATAAGGCCGCGCACTCTTCCAAGGGAATTTTTTTCCAGGTTGAGTTCCCTCTATGTTCAACTGGTATCGCCCTGTCTCAAAGAATCTCCCTGCTATGGAGTAATATCCAATTAAATTCAAGGGGGGTTGTATAACGTTGTATGCTAATTATGTCCCGAAAAGACCAAGCGAATAAGAGTGTTGTTCTTCCCTGCGCCGTAATCTTACACCAGATTGTCCCCTCCGTTTTCAGGCGGCAATGGTTTAATCTAGCAATAATGTACAGGCAGCTTCCTCTGGCTAAAGCCAAACCCCGTCGTGTTTCCTCGCGCCTGAGTTTGCTTTATTCCTCTTTTGTTCCTCCTCCGTCCGGAGGTGGACTTGGTTTCGTCCGCTCCTCTCCACTTCCCTCTTGAGCCCGCGCTGGTTCCTGTTGATGCTGCGGTGGGCGGCATGGCGTCCTCCCTTGTAGTGCCTGGCGGTGGGTTGCAGGGCTTCCTTTTGCAGCTGCACGACGCCCTTCGGAGCTCAGACGCCAGTAGCGCCGCGCTCCGGGGCTGCAGCTTAATCCGCTCTGTAGCGGAGTCGTGTGTCACTAGCAGTGGAGACGACATCCTGGGTGTGTAAACCGTTGATCAAGCCGTGACCTGAGAGGTCTCGGCGATGGTGCTCCTTAAAAAACGAAAAGAAAAGCAAACTTCAGTGGTGATCAAGTGGAATGAGGGCTTTGGAGTGTAAATGCTTACTTCGGAATGTTGCAACGGTGGTGATGGATCCATTCCGGAAGCAGATGGTTTACTCCAGATTCAGTGGTAGTTAATTAGGTGAAACAGACGGGAAAACAATTGCAGACCAGGACTATGAACGTGCAGCTCTGGGAAGTAGGGATAATTAGAATTGCTTAGCTCCTGCATTCCCAAACGCTGTGCACTAAACAAGAAACAGTTGCTTGGTTGCAACCTTCTGAGGAATGAGTTGTGCGGGCGAACTTAAATCGATTTGTTATGCAGATACCTATCACAACATTTTATTTAGGGCATTCTTTAACAAAAGGAGGTTTATTTAAATTACGTTAAGCTGCTTTGCAGGGCTAGGTTCTCAAAAAAGTGATATACAAAGCTATTGCGATCTTGGTATTTTTTGATTTAAGCTGCTGGAACAATTTGGTTTCTGAAGCAACAACAGCTATAGGTTAAAAACCTTCATTGGCTCAGCAACTGTGAAGACCTGAGGACTTCAACTCCCAGAGTTCCTGAGTTAGAATGCTATCTGGGGAATTCTGGAAGTTGCAGTCTTTAAAATTGCTGAGCTTGAGAAACACAGATAATGTTTGTTGGACTGGGGTTTGACTAGGTGCTTCTGATCTCTTGCTGTTTCTCGGTGTAATCTGAGAAAGTTTGTGAGAATGAAATGACTGGCCAGTCACAATGGCTAATAGGAAGGCTGGCAAGAGTTAGTAGAATAGAATATAGAATAACACAGGAAGAGATCTTGGAAGGGGCCTTGGAGGTCTTCTATTCCAACCCCCCTGCATAGGCAGGCAACCTTATACCATTTCAGACAAAGGCTTGTCCAAGCTTTTCTTAGAAACCTCCACTTTTGGCGCATCCACAACTTCTGGAGGCAAGTTGTTCCACTGTCGCTGTCAGGAAATTTCTCCTTAGTTCTTAAGATTGCTTCTCTCCTTGATTAATTTCCATCCATGCTTCTTGCCCTGCCCTCAGGTGCTTTGGAGAATAGCTTGACTCCCTCTTTGTGATACTGGAACACTGTCACCCCAGTCCTTTTCATTAAACAAGACATAATCCAATTCCAGCAGATGTATAGTTATGTACATTTCAGGGTAGCAGATTCCCCACTAGTTTAGTTTAGCATGATGTATAATAACTTGCCTTAACTTTTTACACTGCATTTAGATTTTTCCCTGCATCTGTAATGTGGACAATCGAGAGCATGATCCTTGTTCCCAATATGACATGTAGTTTCTTCCTTACATTCATAGAATATTATATTCTGTAACCCAGGGGTCCCCAACCACCGGGCCCTGGACCGGTACCGGTCCGTGGAACATTTTCTATCAGGCCGCCGGTTTGCTGGGTGCCGCCATCTTGTTTTGATGAGAAAGTGCTTCCGGGTGAGCTTTTCTGATTGGGTCCTGAAGGAATCCTCGCGCCTTAGTTTCATCGAAGGGGGGGCAGCTTCGAACGAAACTAAGGTGCGAGGATTCTTTCAGCACCCAAGGCAAGGCGAGCCAAGCGACCGTCCCGAAGCCCATCGACAAAGGTACAAAGGAGGAGTTGAAGGTGACGGGGAGAAGCGGGGGACGGCTGGCTGGCCGGTTGCTCGGCTCACCTTGCCTTGTCATGCGTGCTGATGCCAGTACCGGGCCGCGGGTCATTTTGTGATGCCGGTACCGGGCCGTGGCACCAAAAAGGTTGGGGGCCACTGCTGTAACCCTTCATTTGGAAGTGCAGGTAGTTCTTACAATTGGGACCAGAATTTCCATTAAATAAGTTATGCCTCATTTTACAAGCTTTTTTGCCATTGTTAAGCAAATCACTGCCATTGTTAAATGAATCATGCATAATTAAGTGAATCTAACTTCACAAGCTAACTTTGCTTGTTGGAAGGTGGCTGGGAAGGTAACAAAGGGTGATTATGTAACCCAGGGACACTGCAAATCAAAATATATGGTCATTGCCAAGCACCCAATTTTCATCATGTGACCATGGGGAATCTGCAGTGGTTATAAATGAGAAGACAGATCATGTCACTTTTTTCAGTGTCACTAACTTTGAATGGTTGTTAAACCAATGGTTGTAAGTTAAGGATTACCTATTTGTTTAATTCATTAAAATATTAATCTGCATTTATTCTTCTCTCAGCCTTGCAGATTTCACTGGTGTTTTCTAAAGAAAATGGACTGCTATCATTTATTTATAAGTCGCTGAGTGTTGAAGATGTAAGTTAAAAATCTAGGGTTGAAACTACTTTTTAAATAGTCTAGCCTTGTTAAATATTATTTCTAGACAAATTAGGTACATTTTGTTAATGTTGGCAGTTATTCTAATTGCTTCTTCAAAAGCTGTGTGTAGCAATTAAATGATCTGAGACTGCAGTGTGTATGTGTTTGTGTATGTGTATAATGTTCATTTCATAAGACTGATATGAAGCCTTATTTTGCCTGAATGAATTCTTAATGAAGATGATTATTTTTTAGTTTAGAGAATGCAGAGAAGAAGCATTAAAATTTATTCTTGCCTTTGTGGAAAAGATTGGCCCCAAAATTCAGCCTTATGCACAAGATGTAAAGGTAGGTCAAAGAAAATTATTTTATATTTTTTTAATGTCAAACTAGATAATTTTGCTAAGCAAAGTAGAATTAATGTTAGGATTAAAATACTAATAGTTAATTTTAAAAGCTAATGGTTTCCATGAAATTCTTGAATTATTTGTTCAGTTGAAACTCAAATATGAGATGATACTGGTACTTACCTATACTTCACAAGAAAAATTTAAAGTTTCTCAAATGAAAACTTAGAACTTCCAAACAGATTAGATGTAAAAATTGTATTATGGATGGAAGTCGGGAAAATAGGAAACATGATTTATATTTCATCTTAATTTCATAATTTACCTTCAGAACGTGCCCTTTTTGTATAAAAGTCTGTAACATGCTGGTCTTTCTGAGTCTGAACCAGTGGTAGGATTCCATTTCTTTTTTTTTTTGCTACAGGTTCTGTGGGTGTGGTTTAGTGGGCATGGCAGGGAAAGGATACTATAAAATCTCCAGTCAGAGGTGGTATTTGCTGGTTCTCCGAACTACTCAACATTTCCGCTACCGGTTCTCTAGAACTGGTCAGAACCTACTGAATACCACCTCTGGTCTGAACAGTCAATTGTGATTGTAATCTACTGTCTCAGTCTAGAAATTGTACTATTGTAATATTGTTAACGTTGTTTTAATCTTATATTAATATTAATGTTAATAGGATTTATTATAATTATAACCTAATATTGTTAATGATTCCAAATAGAATAATAGATGTCTATCAATTTCACATTCTCTTGTTTTTACCACTGGGATGTTCTGAATGGATGTCTTTTTATGAATACTCTCAAATATTGAAAAGAGAAGATTTAATTTAGCCCCAAATGTATAGAAAAGACATTCCTGGAACCTGGCTTTTGATTAATGCAGTTGAGCAATGTGAAATATTCTAATGTCCAAAATTTGCAAATTTGCATTGGTATCTTTGGGTAGTTTAATATTTTTGAATGAAGTAAAATAATGAACAATTACCTCACCAATTCCATATTTAAGTTAGAGGATTTTGGTTGTATTGTTACTATATAATAATTTATTATATTTTTTGTCTTTTAAAAATTAGAGGATATGTGTTACTGCGTATACAAAAGACAGATCAGCAAAATGTGGAATCCCAGCTCTAGAGCTACTGATCAAGGTAAAATCAATGGCACGGTTTTATATTTTGCTGTGCTTTAAAAAAAATTATTTACCATTCTAACCCTTGACATGTTAAATATCTTTGTAGCTGCTTCAAAAGTTACAATCATCATATGCAATGGTAGACATGAAGGTTGGAGAAATCTTTAACAAATTTTATGGAGAAATTGCTATAAAAAGCAAAGTGCCTGATACAGGTAATATTTAACTTGTCTGTCAGTAACTAAGATTAAAAGGTATTTAGCAAGTATCGTAAATTAGCTAGTGTCCCAAAGAATAAACAGATTGAGATTTATCCTGACAAAATGTTTCTAATAAGCCTCTAATAAGGTATAAGTAGTATTGAAAGCAAGAAATGATGGTAACCTATGTCATTGATTTTGTACACATTGATTCCTACTTAATTATTTTTTAAAATTCATGCACAATTTAACATCTTTTTAAAAATGTGCCAAACATCAAGATTTGTTCTCCTGGTGATGCAAAGCAGACCAGCCTAAGGAACATGGCATGACAATAAGTTGTAATATTTTCTTCCAAAATGTAGTTGGATAAAGAAGAGTATTCTGTTAGTTTCTGGCTTGATCAGGGAAGAAATAGTCTTTTCACATGCTTTATTTCTTACCTGAGTCATTAAAAAGTTATTGCTGAAAGTCTGAACAATAAGTACCGTCTTATGGCAGACTCTTTCCTTTTATCAAATTTATTTGTAATTTGGCAGATTAAAACTCAGTTGTAGAAATATATACAGTGAGATTGGCACCCCTCAGGATAATGTATACAAATGCTAGTAAGAACTTGGAAACATATATGTTGCTCTGAATTAAATCCTATATTTGATGATGGGGGGAAATAATTGGGGTAGTTGACATAAAATATAATCAAGTGATTTAAGATGCTATTTTTTTTAAAGTGTTGGAAAAGATTTATGAGCTCTTGGGAGTCTTGGGTGAAGTTCAACCTAGTGAAATGATTGACAATTCTGAAAAATTATTCCGTGCTTATCTGCTAGAATTAAAAGTACAGGTAAGAAAGGAGTTTGCATTTGGTATGGAAGGTTGAGGTTGATTTCTTAAAAGTGTTGTTAATGCTGGCTCTTAATACCTCATATACAGATTTTAAATTATATGTTCATTGTATCAAAGTGAATAGATATTTTTCCATAATGTGTAGGTTTCCAGGCTGATCCAATTACTCAATATTAATGAAGCTTATTTAATAAGGTCATCACAGTGTTTTACTTTTAGATGTGTACATTTCGTTTTATAAATATGCAGCATGTGAATAAATAGGAATTGGCAGAAGTGAGACTTATAATTAATGCAAATTTAATTAGTAAGATATTTGCTGTTTTTGTATACACATTTAGTATTTTTAAAATAAGAATTCAGAAATCTGTATATTACATTGGATTAAATTTTTCTTTATAATGGACCAAAATAATTTGCTGGTATTAAAATAAAAATAGATAAAAAGGATACTAAACATTTTTGTAAATGTATTAGAAATTATATGTAAGCTTCTGGGAATCAGTTTATCCTTTATTTACTTACAATTTATAATCTATATGTACATTTTTCCACATTTATTCCATAATCTGACAATAAATGCATTGCTAAAATGTTGACGTTTATTATTATTGTTACTTCAGATCTCTGTTTTTTTTAATACAATCATTTATTTTCTCATTTTCAGATGACCTCTGCAACAAGGCAAACTAAGTTCCCTATTGTAGCAGGGTGCCTGAAAGGACTGACTGCACTTATGTATAATTTTACCAAATCCATGGATGAAGGTATAATCTTTATTTTACTAAAATAACGCAATAACAAAACAGCGTACAATTTTGTTCCCATTGAAATTGTGTTTCACCAAAAAGGCTAAATCTCTTAAGGGTGGATGCATGGAAACATTGTCAAGGTTGGAAAGTTCATGTCCCAAGCCATCCGATTTAAATCTTGTTTCACTGTTTGGAATAATTTGTTTCAGTAAAGTGAAAATGGCCAAATTTGTAGTTTAAAAAATGTTGAACAATTTGCACATTTATATTTAAGATGAAAAGCCTTGCTGACAGCTTATTAACTATGGAAACTTTCTATGAATTACTTTCTTGCTTTGTTTGATACTAAAACTGATTTATCAATTTGAGAAGCATTAGTATAAAACAAACGTATGGATACTTTTCTAGATTACTTCATGTATAAAAGTAGCCTACAAATATTTAGAATCATCAAAGGTGATTTTGTGACTTCTTTGATCTTGGCAATTTGTTTTGGAATAGCCTTAATTCTCTTTATTTAATCTGTTGTAATGTAGGTGTATACTTTGATTTTTTTCCTTTTTCTAAAATTATTTTTAGATTGTTAAAATGTCTGCATTTTTAGTGCCCTTTCCAAGTAATTAGTTCTGTTAGCATCTTAAAGCATATCAACAGATATTTCAGTGTTTGGATTTCTTCTTTGAAGGTTTATAAAATTGGGATATGCGAGAGTAGAGTAGAACAAACTGATAAAAATTAAAACTTCCAAGTATTCTCTACAGTTCATTCTGATAATTTTCTAGGCTTTATGATGCATCTATATGGAGATTTTCTGTTTCCTACAATAGCAGAAGTAGAATGGACCAAAATGGGAATGCCTTGGATTGGGGTGGATCTTGCCTAATGATTGGTGGGATTTGATTATCAATGGCAATGGGGAATGCTAGGATTTCCGCTGCTAAGTGATGCAGTTACATGATGTTGCACCGTATTATTTAGCAACAGAAATTCTGGTCCCAATTATTGTTTGTTAACCAAGGCTTTACCTGTATGCTAAAATAAATATGGTGGCTTAGTTTGTTAGGAAGTCCTTGTTGAATAAAAGCAATATGTTGGAATAAAGTATCTGACTTTTATGACATGTGAGAAAAGGATTAAATTCACACCTCTGTCATTACTGTGTTTATATGGTTCATCTATCTACAGATCCCCGAACATCAAAAGAGATCTTTGATTTTGCAGTGAAGGCAATAAGTCCAAAGGTATATATCGTGTCTCTTCTAACTTCTTCTTAAAAGAAAATTCTGACATGTTAATTTGACATATTATTCTTATTCTGAACCTTTTGAAATTGCAGATTGATTTAAAAAGATATGCAGTGCCTCTTGGTAAGAATTTATTTTCTTATGAAATAGTTTTGTGGTGACAAAATAGTTTCTGTGATAACATATTGAGCTTGTGTTCTTTAGATATATTTTAATTTCAGCTCCTATTATCATCCAATATAATCACAGTTTAGCCTAGGCTGACATGTGCCTTACATTTATAAAAACCTAGATATATCACATGTTTTTTCCCCAAGGAAATATTTAAAAAATAACAAAATAAATAGCAATTGAACAATTTTTTCAAAAGTAATTTTATAAACAAGTAATCATTCAAAACTGTTAAATTTTACTATATATTTACTATATTGGATATAATTGAAACAAAATGGTCAATATAAATTAAAATGTTTACTTTACAGCTGGTCTACATTTATTCAGTAAGCATGCTGAACAGTTCAGCACTTGTCTTTTAGACAATTATGTCTCCTTATTTCACACAATGGCCAAATGGTGTGGCCATCAAAATGCAGAACTCAAGAAAGCTGGTCATTCTGCGTTGGATTCATTTCTTAAACAGGTACAAAAAATACAGCTGTTATCTGGCAGAATTCCTAGAATATAAATATTATAGTGAGAAAGTCTACATATAAGTTTGCCCCTTGTGGTAAGAAATGAATTATGCATACTAGCTCTAGCCTGACATATATTTTTCAAGAAGAATGGAACAGCTTTAGATCAGTGAGTTCAAAAATGTTCAAAATCTACCTTGGGCAATCATATTTTGTGTTTTTTCTTCCCTTTTATGTTCATTAATATTAGACTGGCTTCAGAGTTGTGAGGGTCTCCGAGTTCCATGAAGGCATGGAGAGGTCATCCAGAGTTTATTCACATTTTTAAAAGCAGATTTTCCTGTCATCTTAGACAATATCTGATTTCATAGCCTGTAGGATTGTAGGCCTCTTAAAAGTGTTATTATGTTACTTTTAATGTCAATAGATTATTACTTCTTTTTCCTTCAAATGTGTTAGCATTTTATTACATAATTTTGGAAAACAATTAGCAATGTTAATAATAGATAAATGTTAGACTGTGGAAAATATTTGAATATTCAAATGATAACATTACTAATTTTATGTATGATTTTAAGGTTTCATCAATGGTTGCCAAAGATGTTGAAATGCATAAGAGCAAGTTACGCTTCTTTATGGAAGAATTTTATGGTATCATCAGAAATATGGATGCCAGCAACAAGGAATTGTCCATTGCTATTCGTGGTTATGGACTATTTGCAGCGGTATGTAATTTTCTTCATGATATAAAGGTATTCTGAAGGAATGCAATGCTACAAATGGGAATAAAGTTTTATTTTACATATCTAGCAGATCATGTTCTGTAGAAATTTTGCTAATTGTTTATCCTGTTTTAATGAAATTTAAACATACAAAGATTAAAAACTCAACATATACTAAGAAAAATACAAAAAAGGTTAAAAATGCAAAGAGAAAAAGAAAAAAAGGGAGAGAGAAGGCAAAAAGGGAAAATATATTAAAAAGAAGAATGAAAGAAAAATATTTAAAAAAATTACTTCCATCTTCAGCAACACAAGTACAATCATTTTCAATAATTAAACACTTTAATATTCCAACCAAATATTTCTTCATCCCATATAGAAATCTTAATTCCTGTGCTGTACTACAAGTAAAATTCTGCTTGCTGTGAAAACAAATATTAGGAACATTGCAAATATAGAAGGGGATCTTTAACTAAGAATCTGCCCCTTTTCTTTAAATTTAGTTTCCTTTATATACAAAAATAAAATTACTAAATACATTTTGAACATGTTCTTTTATAGTTGGAGCTATTAAATTAGAAATGGATAGTCATGAAGGCTTTTTATAAATATTTTATTTTGTGCAGAAGACACAGATGCCTTCTGTTCCAAACTAGTTTTTTTAAGTGGTTTTAGGACACTTACTGAAAAAGAACTTTTTGAATAATTCAGGATGCTGTTGATTCTTGTAGTCCTATGCAGTTGGGAATTCATTCCACTCATGCAACTAGATGTTGAAATTCAAACCAATATAAGATCCAACATTACATTAAAGGTTTTAATTATGCAGAAAATTGACAAAAAAGTAGTTTCCTTTAGATATTATGTTATATCCCACTTAAGTTCTTTCGTGCTAATCTTCAAATTTGTGCATAAATATTACTAAATATTTAATGCATTATCAGAATGCTGGAGAAGAACTCCATACAGGTAGTCCTCAATTTAAGATTGCAACTGAGCCCGGTATTTTTGTTGCTAAGTCAGACATTTTTAAATAAATTTTGTCTTTCCATATTGTTAGGCAAATCATTGCAGTTCTAGGTTAGTTAAAGAGTTGTTGTGTTAATCTGTCTTCATTGACTTTGCTTGTCAGAAAGTCACAAAAATTATTCCATGATCCTTGGACATTATCAAAAATATGAGTGTCAGGCAGTCCTGACAATGAGTCAGTTGCTAACTATCTGAATTTTGATCACATGACCAGGGGGATGCCAGAATGGTCATAAGTGAAAAATGGTTATAACTCACTCTTTTCAGTGCCATGGTAACTTCAAATGATCACTAAGCAGACTGTTGTAAGCTGAGGACTATCCCTATTGGATAGGTAGAAGATGTTTTAAATGAACTGTCTTCAAGACCATTTTATACATCTCTCTGTGTTTTTTATATCAAATTACTTCTACTGAATATTGAGTAGAACATTTCAAAGAAGTCAGATCATGTGAAATGACTTTTGGACAATATACATTAACAAATGATTTAGTAATTTCTAAACAAATTTTGACACGGTCCATAAGAGGAATAAAACAATCCAGAATTGTTCATTCCCTAATTAGTGAATTTTATATATACCTAACCTTAAACCCTATGTACTAATTTTTGTATTTGCTCCACTTATAGCCTTGTAAAGTTATCAATCCAAAGGATGTTGACTTCATGTATGTGGAACTCCTTCAGCGCTGTAAGCAAATGTATCTAACTGAGGCAGAAACAATTGATGATCATGTGTATCAGCTCCCAAGCTTTCTTCAATCCATTGCAAGTGTTATATTCCACTTGGACACTGTAAGTAAGCAGTTTAAACCTAATTTGTGAGGCTATTTGTATGTTCGGGAAATACATGGACCTCCATTGATGAAGATGCTGATATAATTTTTTTATTAAAAAATACAACAGATCTTAGAAATTTTAGAAAACAGGAAACTGCTTAATTCTGATATCTCCTCATGTTTTTCTTCTAGATTCCAGAGATATACACTCCAGTTCTTGAACGTCTTATGATAGTTCAAATAGATAGCTTCTCACAATATAGCGCCAGGATGCAAACCGCATGTTGTAGGTCTATTGTGAAAGTATTTTTAGCTTTGGCAGCAAAAGGCCCTGTATTGTGGAGTTTTATGAGCACTGTCGGTAAGTATTCTATAGTGTACAACTGTGTATAGTTCCTTTGACTTCAGTATGAATTTGGGTTTGAACAACATTATAAATTTAAGAAAACAGTAATGATAGTAAGCTTAAGTATTTCCTGATAATTGCTATTTAACTTTTGCAGCAAATAGAATATATACTGTTACATTAAAGATTTGCATTTTTTTTAATACAACTGTTCAATTTGGATTTGGATTTCTGAAAAACAGTTTTCCTGAACTCCCATCGTGCTCTCCTATCATTTTGTAGGACATTACTTTGCTGACATTCAGTTATTTTTTAAAATTCCTCCCTGATCATTATGAGTTAATATTAGTTTCACTTATTTTTTTCTTTCATCATTCCTGTAACGAAAGGGCTTTCCTATACCTTAATGAAGTTTGATTTAGGCTTAACAAAATGTATGAACCCATTTAACCCATATATGAACACTGTGGCTTACACAGTAAACTGTGATTTTAAAATCTTGGCTTAGAGTTTTGTATCAATTCCAGTTTCTAACGCTACTTTGTTATAGTTTTCTTTTGACTCAGGTATTTCCCCTGTTTTTAAGTGCTAGAAGATAAGAGGTTCCATGTTTCCATCTTAGTTTAGTTTTGCTCAGAAATCACCTTTTTTACTTTTTATTTTTTTATGATGAAATAAGGGGGATATCTTGTCTATAAATAGGGTGATAGATACTGTCAGAAATTAGCAAGTGATTAGTCGGAAGGGAGCAAATAATGAAGTTTATAATCTTGACAAGTCAAGGAAATACATACCATGAGTTGCCATGCAAAAGGGCTTAGAAATTACAGAAAAATAGTGGTAATGGCTAGTTCAACATGATAATGGATGCTGTAAATCTTGTTCAGTTAACAACTGGACTCTTTTAAGATTCATTACTATCAATGTGAAAAGGAGAAAGCAGAGTTTTTAGAAGTTTTTTTCATTTTCTTTGAATATAGCAACTAGTGCAAAGTTGTCATTGTAAAACTTAATTGTGAATATAGCTAGTCCTCAACTTATGACTATTTGTTTAACAACAGCTCCAACTTACTAGGGCCTTGACAAAATGGCCTGCATTCCATCCTTGAAGTTACAATTCTTGCACCACTCCTGTGATCTCATGATTGCAATTTGGGCATTTGGCAACTGGCTTGCATTTACTTAATGACTGCATTGCTTAGCCATCGAAATTCAGGTTCCAATTGTGGTCATAAGTCAAAAACTACCTGTTGCAAAAGTCTGTCATAAAATTGGGTTCATATTTAGGTCCCAGAGAAGTACAGCAGATTGATCATTGCAATACCCATTTCCCCTCTGTAATGAACATAGAATTTTTGTTGCATTAGGACATTAGCAGTATTATTTGAGGCCAGCTTATTGAAATACTAAATTAAAACAAACTGTCTTCATTTTCAGTGCATCAGGGTTTAATCAGAATCTGTTCAAAGCCACTGGTCTTTTCAATGGTAAGTTTACTGGGATTTTGTGGAATTAAATGTGTATCTTCAGCATTAGAAAAGTATTATTTGCAATTTAGGAGCAAATATTGAGTTATGAATTTCAACAAAGTTATCCCTTACCAGAAAATTTAGAATGTGTCCTGGTATGGGGGAATTATTTTGGGAGACTGGTTCCAGAGATGCCTTCTAGGAATAGTCTGATAAGAGACAGCATAGGCCACAGCCGGATAATGGGTGGGGTAAGAGGCTCAGAAGAGACCCCCATAATTTTTTAGTGTAGTTCAGCACAATACTGCCACTGAGGAGTACCACTGTATAGTGTGGGCAAAGGGGCAAAGAAGGATCTGGAGATAGGTGAACAGGGGAGTAGAAACACCCCCATAGTTATAAATGCAGACAGGTTGCCAATACCCGAACGTTGATCATGTGACCATGGGCATAATGCAGTGGCCATAACTTTGGGAACCAGGCACAAGTACTACTGAACAAATGATCATTAATCATTATTTATATCCATTATCCATTATTTATATCTTAATTTTCATTTGCCTATATGTGAATGTAAGCCTCTTGATTTCTATTGCAAGAAACAAATAGGGATGTATTAAGTTATATTAAGAACCATTCACCACTTTTCAGTTAATTTATATTATACCAGTTATTTTTTTCATGAGATAAAGGCATTTTGAAGAATATTTCAGTATGTCTGGCAAAATGTTCCTGCTTATTTATTATCATGGAGTCTAAGATTAAGTATTGAAAATTACATAATTTAACTTACAGTTACTTCAACATTGCAATGTCTTTCAGGATTTTGGGGGGAAGAATATTTCTAAATCAGAAGAATACGATTCATCTGGAGAAGTAAGGACTGGGAAATGGAAAGTGCCTACATATAAGGATTACCTGGATCTCTTTAGAACCTTACTTGGCTGTGATACAATGAAGGTAAAGAAAAACTTTACCAAAGTTAAGAATAATAATTAATTCATTGTTATGATTCATGATACAGTATCTCCTGGGAAAACCTATAAATAGTTTTGTCTCCTGGAACACTCTTTCTTTCACCTTCATCTTATAAGAGATTATAGTTGTTCAAAGTTTTCTTTTTGCTCATGTCCAGTTCAATATTTCTGAGGTCTCATAAATGTTAAGATCAAACTAGCTAGGCATGAACACAAATGGCCTCTCCAGTGCTTTTGTAGATGCAGTATATGCAGTTCAATCTTTCTTGTAAACAAACATTGAAATATACAATGCCACAAATACATTTGACCAAAAAAAAGTTGTAGAACTCCTATGTTTGGGATTTCTATATACATATCACTTATTTTAAAATATCTGCATTTTTCTGATAAATTGGCAAAAACTCAATACAGCGTGCATTAGCAGAGTTTTCTTTCTTCTCTATTAAAGAACATCCTGTTGGCAGATGAAGTCTGTTTAACTGAATATTCACCACTACAGTCTCTAAATCATATGCTATATGATGAACTCATCAAATCTGTCATAAAAATAATTGATAAATTGGATCTTACAGTTCAGAAACAAAACATTAATGAAGAGAAGGTAGGATTTACTTTTTTAAAAAAAAAACAGAATTATTTTGTCTTTTCCCCCATATTATTGTTTTCAAGATCCCTTATTGGGTTTTTGTTCTTATTTGAGAAGTTTGCAAGAATTTTATAATAGACATTTTGGCAAATTTGAAAATCAGTTCCAAAACTGCTTCTGATATTCTTTTTTTCAGGATGGAAGTGAAGGGGATGCCCATCTGGCAATTCCTACCTCTGATCCAGCTGCAAACCTTCAGCCATCTAAGCCTAAAGACTATTCAGCCTTCATTAACTTAGTGGAATTTTGCAGGTATAAAGCAGCGTATGTGCGAGATGCATCATTTAACATACTGTGTTTTTATCATTCTTACTAAAAAGCCATATCCTGGCAAAGCTTTATAAATGTACAATTTACTTATTTAGGATTTATAAAGTAGTTGAAATAGTTGTATTAATCTTTTGATTGATTGGGGTATCTAGGTGGGGGCTTATTGAGAATTGTTTTAATTGATCATTGGTCAGATTGCTCATCTGACTTTCTAGTCTACTTGTTTTTGTTCCTATTTCCAAACTTATGCAGAGAGATCCTTCCAGACAAGCACATTAAATATTTTGAACCATGGATGTATTCATTTGGTTATGAGCTGATTATACAGGCAACACATTTACCTTTTATTAGTGGGTTTTATAAGCTACTTTCCATTGCGATGAAAATTGCAAAGAAGACTAAATATTTTGCGGTGAGTAAGCCATTGCATGAACGATATTTTTAAGGGGGGGGTGTCCTCAAAGGATCACTGAAGTTTTATTGGTCTGTTCACACCTTCATATGTGATTACTTCATTTTTATAAGAGAAAGGTAGGCACATGAAATTTTGTTGTAAATGAAGACATTGGTCAGAAAATAATTTTTTATTATTGTTTATTACCATCATGTCGCTGCATGGTTACTAACTGGTGTAGTCACTAAATGCTGAGTGACTGTATTGGAAATGGTTTTAATTGGGAGACAGATTTCAACTATTCCCAGAATCTTATATCATTATTTTTTGGGCTTGATTAGTTGATTGCATTTTATTTAAATATCATCCAAGTAACCAAAGACAATTGTACCCTGCTCAGAATTGGTTGTGATTTGAACTGTCTATGAATTCTGTTAAATAAATACATAAAGCAGCAGAAAAGGAGCTGTGCGTGTCAATGTGTCACATTAAAATTCTTTTACTCAGCAGCAGGCTTAAATATATAGCACTATTTTTAATTGAGATGTGAAAGTCCTTGAAGTAGCTATTGCGCGCATGCCTTGTAGTAACATGTTTCTCAGCCTGAAAAGCGTTTAACTTAAACTTCAAAAGAAAGAAAGAAATTTAATTTAAATTTTAAGCCTGCTGAAATCAACAAACGTTCCCTTATAGAAAAGATGTCAAAATTGAGAAGACTGCCTTTCACTGAAGTCCTACTCAGTCTTCATCAGTTTCATATGTTTTTCAGAGACTTAAAGGTACCACTGTATATGCGAGCAAATGGGACTTTTTCTACACTTGCTATAAGTTTTCTTAGGGCATTAGTATTTAAGTTATGCACAGAAAGAAATCATTGGCCAGTGTAATTCATTTAAAAATTAGCAAAATTTTAAAAACAATTAATTGTATTCTAAACCAATTCCAACTTCCAAACAGTCTTCAAAGGAAATGATATATAAGGGTGTTGCAGTAATCTTTTGAAACTTACTTTTGTTTGGTACATGGAATTGCCTAATATTTTTACACTATCCAAAAAGTTCTTTTAAAACATAAGATTAATAAAATCTGTACAGTTAATTCTATTTTGTCTTTTGCCAGGGTGTCAGTCCAGAGAGTACGAAAAAATATCCTGAAGATCCAGAGAGGAGTTCCTGTTTTGCTTTATTTTCTAAATTTGGAAAAGAGGTTATTTGTATTATTTTTTGAACTGTGCTAGTAGCGTTGTAGGGATGAAAAAGGCAAAGAATTCTAATATCTTTTCATTTATATTTTTTCTTCCTTTAAATGCATGACCTGTTGATTTTAGTTAAAAGAACACTTTTGTGGGCTTATTGTAAAGGAGTATTGTTGCTTTTTTTGAAGTACAGTGAATTATTTTTTACATTTATTTATTCATATGTTCAGGTAACATCTATGTTATTTTCATTAAAACTTTTCTTACCTCAGGTAACTACAAAAATGAAGCAGTACAAAGATGAATTATTGGCGTCCTGCCTGACTTTTGTGCTTTCTCTGCCGTATAACATCATTATGCTTGATATCAAAGCATACATTCCTGCTTTACAGGTGGGTTAATGTGATGATTGAATAATGCAAAAAAAATTTTTTTGTAATGTTGTTGGTTATTCTTTCCTTCATTTCATTTATACAAAATATATTTTCATGATACTTCAATAATAGGAGCCATGGTGGTGCAGTAGTTAGAATGCAGTATTGCAGGCTACTTCTGCTGACTGCCGGCTACCTGCAGATCAAATCTCACCAGGCTCAAGGTTGACTCAGCCTTCCATCCTTTCGAGGTCGGTAAAATGAGGAAGGAGCCAGATTGTTGGGGGTAATGTCCTGACTCTTTAAGAGAGTTCTGCAAAGCACTATGTAGCAGTATATGCTATTACTATAATACGCAGGCAGGACTGCAGCCCTCTATATTTCCATCACAAGAGTGAGCAAATCAATGAGAAAGCCCAAAATGTGAATGATAAATTTGTATGCTTGTTGCATCACACGTAGTTTTATCACATCTATTTTATTCTGTAGTTTAACTGTACCTTATTCCAGGAGCAAGTCTCTTTAACAACCTTAACATTTTAAATATTTGTACAATAGTTAAGAAAATAGACCATTGTGTAGTCAAAGATAACTTCAGACAATATGGATGTTTTATATCTCCAAAATTCTTATATCTTCTTGCCATTATGCACAAACTACAGAATGCTTTTAAACTCGGTCTCAGCTACACTCCAATGGCTGATGTGGCATTGGACGCACTGGAGGACTGGTCATCCTACATTCCCAGAAACATTATTCAGCCTTATTACAAAGACATTGTGCCTTGCCTTGATAGTTATTTGAAAACTTCTGCATCAACAGGTAAAAAAAATAAATATATATCCTATTTATTTACAGCGGTAAATCTAGGAATATGAAGATGTTTTAGCATCATTCATGTATTATTAAGTTGTTTTAGAGTGAGTAACTTCCAAGGTATAAAGGGCTGCAATTCAACTTCCTGGTTTTCTAAAGGACCACTTGGTGGCTGTTTATAATAGCATTGATGGAAGGTATATGTAGTCAATCATTTCTGCTGCTACTTCTTCTCAATCATTGGGGGGGGGGGATGTTTGAGTTTAAATTAGTTTCTTGAAAAATCATAGGTCTTGTTTTAAGATTTATTACTTGCATATTAAATTTTCAGGCTTTTTTCTTTAAAATAGATGAATCTCAGAATAATTTGGAAGTGAAGAAACTTTCCAAAGCCATCCAGAAAGGAATGAACAAAGTAGTTATTCAGCATCTCAAAAAATCAAAGAATCTTGAATTGGTAAAGGTTTTTCCTGATTTTCTAAAATACTAGCTTTTTATTTGCAGAAGTGATAGGCGATTTTATTATTCCAATAAAAGCTAATTGTATTATGTAAATAAGCCTTGAATAGAATTTATATATTAAAGCTTAGAATTTCTTGGTAAACAGTCAGTGATTCACATTAGATTTCATTGGTCATAATAAAAACATTCAGACAGGCTAAAAATCTCATATTAAAACTACCTGCTGGCTTGATCTGGCAATATCCAGAATCAATAAATACTCCATTCTAACAAAATCAAAGGATAGCATGTTCTTAAAAGGCTTTAAAATTTACAGTATTAAAGAACTTTCTGACAAAGTTTGGTTATGAAATGTTGAAAATTTATAAAATTAGAAGACTCTTATTTTTCAAAAAACACTTTATGCATGTATGATCTGCAGGCCAAAGTCAATTTTATAAAATCATTTCTGTTGAAAACTTTCTAAATTTGATAAATAAATGTAAGATGTTCCAGGAATATTTGTAGGATTCATGGGTTTCTGACACAGGAAACTTAACTGTTGCAGCATTGGTATATGTTTGGGTTATTTATCCCTCTATTACTGTAATAGTCTCCTGGCAGGTGTTCCCAATTTGTGTCTCTGTTGCCTGATTTTACACCAGAATAGTGCATTTGGGGTTGTTTTAAACCCTTTAAGCTGTTTGTGTTCTCATTATATTGTTGTTATGGTTTAGGAGGCAGACCCGTCTTTAGAAGCAGTAAGAGCTAGAGTTGTACGCCTTCTTGGAACTTTGGGAGGACAAATCAATCGGCATTTAATTACAGGTAGCAATTTTATTTATATGCTTTTATATTTTTTTTCTTATTTTAAATTGTTGCACTGGTTTTGTATTTATATTGAACTTTTTGAAAGCTGCCCAGAGTCATATATTGTACATACTCAAGTATTAGCCCATCTGCAGATAAGCCAGTTCTCAGATTTTTTAATCAGACATTCCTTTCTAAATGTGCCAGCTTCTGCAGAGGAAAAGATGAAGAAATTTGTATCCTGGGATATAGAGAAGCATCTGAATTTTGCAGTTCCATTTGTTGATATGAAGCCTATTATATACTTGGATTTATTCTTGCCTCGGGTCACTGAATTGGCTCTTTGTGCCAGCGACAGACAAACTAAGGTATTAGGCTGAATATTTTTGTTGTATTCTTTTCCTTTGAACTATTTCTTTCTAGATTGGGACTATGGTTCATCATTAAAAGTAATCTAGTTAGGAACGATACAAATAAATATTCCAAAAGTATAAACTGTGAAGATCTTTGATTACAGTGGCATTATTTACTTATTGATTATTGGGGGCAATATACTGACTCTGTAAGCTGCTTAAAGAGTGCTGTAAAGCATTATGAAGTGGTATATAGCTCTAGATGCTATTGCATTTATATCCTGCCTTTTCTCAGAGACTTCAAGGTGACATACATAGAAGTCTGCCTACTTTTATGCTTACAGCAGCAGCTCTGTGGGATAGGTTGGGCTGACAGAAACTGGTCCAGAATTCTCCAGTGAATTCCATGCCAAATGGAAAGTAGAACTCGATGCTTTCCTGTACATATCCAACAGTGTAAGCATTACTCACCCCAGCTTTCTAATTGCAGGATAAAGATGTTAATTATTTGGTGAAATATTAATCCCTCTACATTGTTTTTATGTTTTAAAGGAAAATTAAAGATTTAGAGTTGTAACATGACATTATTTCACATTAAATGGTATTTTTATCAAATAGAAATTGCTGAATAATTCATGATGATGTTAATTTGAAACAATCCAATCTAGTAGCTGATCAGTACTCTCATTTGTCAGGTTGCAGCTTGTGAACTGTTGCATAGCATCGTTATGTTTATGCTGGGAAAAGCTGCTCAAATACCTGAAGGACACAAGAATTCCCCACCATTGTTTCATTTGTATAAACGTATGTTTCCTGTACTGCTTCGACTTGCTTGTGATGTGGACCAGGCGAGTAAATTTCATTTTACTGCTTCAGAGAGAGATTGGTTTTTGATGTTTTTTTAAAAAACCTCATGAGAGGATTTCCAATGATTTTGGATTTCATCTTTGGTCTTATTGCCTCTCCCACAGGAAAAGTTACTTTTTTGCCTGTTACATCATGGAAGCCATTGAAACTAAGGAGGAGGAAAATACTTTAAAAAGCCAGTCATCAGTTCAGCCAATATATAGGTTAATTCAGTGTTTCTGAACTAATTTAATAATGTACTACTAAATACATATTAGGAAAATGAGATCCAGTTTGGTCAGTCAATTCCTAATATAAACAATGGATCAACTCAGTTGATTAACCCCCCCCCCAAATTATTATTATTATTATTAATAATAATAATAAAAAAAAATCTGATCCTGCACTTGTGGGAAAAATCTAGGAAGGAAATAAAAATATGTTAGGAAAATTTGAGAGTACCATGTTAATCAAATAATCTCTCCTTAGTCTTTTTTTTAACTCTTAATTTTTTAATAAATTTGTGAATGCCTTCCTGTCCTCTCCAAACATTTGAATCCATTTATTTGCTCTCTTGAGTTAGTTTATGTTCTGCATCCCATAAGGATTTCTACTACAAACTCATAGGGACAAGGAGGTTGTTTGATTGAAATACGTGATTACTTGAGAGTTATAAGCAAGTGAATCTCCAGTTTAATAAAATCTCATTTTTATATAGTCATCTGTTGTTTCCTTTTGGGATTGTCTGTACAAGATCACAATTCCACTTATCACAGTATGTATAGATTTACAGTCAGTAATTGTACTTCAGACATATCAACGTATCAGTTTTCTGAATTTAAGCATACATTCCAATACATGTATGTTTCAATGGTCAGTTCAAAAGGGAACTAATAAAAATCATTACATAGTGCTTAATATTTAATAAAATACAATACAGAGTTCAAGCTGTATGAATTCAAGCTGTGAGTATGTGTTTCTAAAAGGTCCAACAAATATTGGGATCATTTTGTGAGAAATTTTCTACAGTATAATTATAAATCTAAAAGGCAAAATAATATTTCATTTTTTTAGGTTACAAGACAACTCTATGGCACTTTAGTAATGGAATTAATTCATTGGTTTACAAACAATAAAAAGTTTGAAAGTCAGGACACTGTGACACTACTGGAAGCAATTTTGGTAGGTGATTGTTGAGTAAGATAAATTATAAAGATTTCTGTCAAAGTTGTAACTTACCAGTCTTAAGTTTAAAGATTTTCTCAATTTTCAATTTCTTATATAGTGGTTGACTATTCTATTTTTTATAGAATCTAATTAATTGATTGTTGATTTTAACCAACTAGAGAATCCTTTTTTTCTATTTTAAAAAAATCCCTATTATTAAGCCAAACTCTTGGAACAGCTTACTTGAAAAGGTTAAACAGGCAATTTTTGCTCTCATTGCTATTTGTAATTATTTGGATAGCCTAAAAATGCCATCTATAAATTACTTCCCATTTCATTTTGTATTGCATAAGTTGCATAACTCGAAACACAGTGAATCTAGATTGTCCTCTGTTTCAGGATGGAATAGTGGATCCTGTAGACAGTACTTTGAGAGATTTTTGTGGTCAGTGTGTCCATGAATTTTTGAAATGGTCCATCAAGCAAACTACTCCACAACAGCAAGAGAAAAGTCCAGTGAACACCAAATCTCTTTTTAAGAGGCTGTACAGCCTTGCTCTCCATCCTAATGCTTTCAAACGGCTAGGAGCTTCCCTTGCTTTCAACAACATTTACCAAGAGTTTAGGTGAGCTGAATCAAGCAATACAGCGATGTACAAATATTTGTGTAATTTCTATCAAATGTACTTCAAAATACTATTAAAAGTTGTTACTTATGGGATATTAAGTATTTGCAAATCTGCTAAGGATAAACATTGCTACATATTATTATATTGGGCACAACAAATTTGAATTCAGAGGACAAAATCAAATAAATAAATGAAAGGCTTTATTAATTTTTGCAACACTTTTGCTGTGTTCATAGTTATTAAAATCTGGATTGTTTGGCATGGTTGGCATTGGGTACCCTGGCTGTGGTGTCTGTTCAAGTTTAATAGAATCCAGTTAACAACTCATGTTTATTTCAGAAGAGATCAAATCGTTATTTGTGTTATTATTAAATGTTCTAAACATTTTTGAACTATCTGAGACAATACAGTTACCATTTTTTGCGCTGCATTAGCTATAAACAATTCTCACCTAATAAGCTTAATTTGTTTCCCCTTCGTTTCATAGAGAAGAGAATGCTCTGGTGGACCAGTTTGTTTTTGAAGCATTGGTTGTATATCTGGAAAGTCTGGCCTTGACACATGGAGATGAGAAGTCTTTAGGTGACATTGACAGCTTTTTTTGGATTAGGTTTACATTTAGTGTTTCAGAATTCCTTAAAAACTTCAGTCCTAAATATTTTAATAGTTTTTTAATGAAATGTTTCTGTTTTGAAAAGTTAGAATGTTTCTATGGAATTATATTATAGAAATGTGTTGACAGACAATTTTGGAAAGAATGCTTTTTTAAAAAAATAGACTTGAAATGCTTTTATGTATGGTTCATATTTTATATTAATTATTTCAGTATTATATTCTTTTAAGCATTACATTTAGTAATTATTTATTTTATTCTAAAATTATAAAACAAAACATTAAATCAGGAAAATGTTCTCAAAATAATCAATTGTTAGTAAATCCAGGAAATAGAGCCTTGATGCATTCTGAGACCCAGCTCTGAGTACATAGCCAAGCTTTTAAAGCTTTTACTATGTAAGACTCTTATTAGAAACAGTCAAACTAAGTGAGGCATGTTCAGGGTTTTCTGTTCTCCAAAATGGGGAAAAATGAGAACTATTAAAAATTAGGCCAGATGTTACAACTTTGTTTATTAAAGTAGACTGAATCCAATTTTCAACTGGAACTTGTTAGCAGATTTCAGATTACCTTCTCAGACAAAGCACACAGAAGAGATATCTATAGGTTTTTTTTTTCTTAGAAAACATTAAAAGTTCCCGACTTGGCAGAAAATTAACAAATGTTTAACAATCCTTATACAGTATCAGCAAAGCTAGAAAATAATTTAAATAATGTGTATTTCATCATTGCAAAAGCAATTAAGGGTCATATCTGTTCAAAATTTTACTTGGAAGCAATCACAATATTACTTTTTCTGGATTTGAAAATAGGTACAATTCAACAATGCTGTGATGCTATAGATCACCTCAAGCGTATCGTTAAGCATAAAGCATCTACTTTGAACCAAAAAAGCACTCGAAGATTGCCTCGGTTAGTAGTCATTTCTTTATAAATTGAGAGGGAGCATCATTACGTAGCACTTAGTTATTAGTTTCAGTGATTTTTCTTCTGAGGAAACACTATTACAATCTAACTGAATATATTTCAGCATTCTATAAACTCTGAATTTGTTCCCTAAATTTACTTGCAGCTAAGGTGGGCATCCAGTTTAACTGGCCTGGATAAAGCTTTGTATCCAGACTTTTGCATAAAGACTGAATGTATCTAGCTTAAATACATCCAAGCTACATATTTGCTACATGCAGCAGAGTGCAATTTTGTCACAAATATAAAAGATGAAATTGTGTTTGATCGGAAGTGGTATGGGGGAATAAAGAAAGTTACTAATTATTCATTTATTTTGCAGTCAGGAGGAGAAATTAATATTTTAATATCAAGTATAATACAGTATTTAGTAAAAATGTAAGTCATGGCAAAAAAAAACCCCGGCTACAGTATAAAGATCTTATGCATATGAATCTGTTGATTCTCTTACTGGTAGAGCTTTTGAAATTTTACTTTTATATTTAAATGCAGAAGCAGAGCAGATGATAATTACAGACATGTTTTAATTCATTCCTGTAGGGGATTTCCATCTAGATCTATTTGTTTAGAGGATGTTGTCATGTGGCTTTTAAGACAGTGTGGACAACCCCAAACTGAGTGCCGGCACAAAGTCATGGAACTGCTATTTGAATTTGTTCCCTTATTGCCAGGTATGTATATTACAACATGTGTAAATTGTCTGTTGCTAGTATGATATACTGACTTTTGCACATTCCTTTCGAAAAATGTCCCTTTTGGAAGCCTAGCAATTTATTTTACTTTCCTCATATAAATACATTTTGAAAGTTATGTGGATCAGTTGTAACGTTGCGTTTTTAATGTAACCATGGAATTGAATTGCAACAAATTTATCTAGAGTCTTTAATCTGTTTGCTTCTCTAACAGGAAACCCATCTCCATCTTCATGGTTGGGTGATGTTCTTCAGAAAGAAGGAATCTATTTTCTCATAAAGAAATTTGAAGGAGGGGGATGTGAGGGTGAAAATGTCTCTGGAATCTTATCTCATCCAACCCTCTATGAGTTGCAAGGAAGCTTTAGTTTGCAAGCTGTTGTACAATGGATGGATATGCTCCTAGCTGCCTTAGACTGTTACAATACCTTTATTGAACCGGGAATGATAAAACCAAGTGAGATCTTTGGTAGGTAGATGACCTAATCAGTTTGCATTATGATTATCATCCCAAGTTCATTAGAAGAAATTACATAATTACAGATGTGAAAATGGCTTTAAGTTCATGTTTAATTGCAAATAAATTATAATCTTTTGACTAATATACAGAAAGTCTTAGAGTTTCCCCCTCCATTCAGGAACACTGTTGTACCAGACTAATTAGCAAGTGCCAATGGCAACTCTTGCACGGAGGTAGATTTGCATTATAGAAAATCTCACTCTTCTTTGTATGCTTTACTTTGCCCAAAAGTATTTCAGTTTTATTATCAAAGAACTTTCCAATTGGATATTTTCTTCCTGTTTTTACAAGGTCATTATTTAGTGCTGGCCATCATAAAGGCCTACTTTTTAAAAATAATATACAGTATGATGGTATAAATGATTTTTTAAAGTTCTTGTGAATTCTGGAGAAAAGTTGTAATGGCTGTATTTTTAACGTATTTTTATATTTATTTAAAGCTTCAAACACAGGGTCTTCATTTTTAAAATCGCTGGAGTTCTTCCTTGGTAAAATTGCCTTGTACAATATATCTGGTGCAGAGCAATGTTTTAGCAGTGCATCCAAAGGTGATATGTTGTTGAGTCCACACGAAAGAGAAGAATATAATTATAGCAAATGTACAATTATAGTTCGGATTATGGTTTTTGGCAGCATGATTTTGGAGACTCACCAGCAACATGTCTGGAAGGTAGGTTTGGCTTCACTGGTTCAAGCAAGTGTGCTGTGAGCTACCACACTTAAAGGGACTTAAGAAATGCATACACGGGCACTCTATTTTCTGACTGGGACAAATCATTTTTAGAAATAATTTTGATTATTTTACTTAGTCAAGTTATATAATCTCAGCATGACTAAGGGTGACATACAATTAAAGCAGCACTAACACAATAAAATTTTATAAGGCATCACAGTATTTCAAAGGCAATTCAACAATAACAAACCATCCAGATGGAATCACAAGATCACCCTGTGCTTCGCCCCCCCGCGCTCACCCTGCCCCCATGCGCATGTGTCTCCCACATGCACCTGCACATACGCATGGCAGATACCCCAAAATCGGCTGGCGGGAGGCACACGCGCATGCACAGTGGAACTGAGCTGGGGCAATGGCTTGTGCTGGCAGAGATGGCTCTGTGTGCCACTTCTGGCACGCGTGCCATAGGTTCGCATCATGGGCATATAACATAGGTTTAAGACACATTTGTGATATAATTTAGGTAGAGTTAAAATAGTGAAAGATAATTGTCTAATTTAAAAAATGCCTTTATATCCAGCATTGCCTTTGTTTGCTACCTTCTGACAAATTCAGATAAATGCCTTTTCCAATGTTTATGGCACTGTACTTGAATGACCTGAATTAATCTACTGATTAAACAGCTCAAAGGTGTTTAAAACAAATCCAGAGGAATATATTTTTCCCCATATGAAGATGATATGAACAATTTGTTGAAAGTATGCCCACTAAATGCATCTTTATCACTGGGCATGCTGAAATGACTGTCAGAGAATAGTAGAACTGTTACTTCTCAGCTACCTTTAATAAATCTCATACCTGTAGGTGTTCTTGAAAATTTGTTCATGTATAACAGAGGTGTCAAACTCAAAACCCGGGGGCTGGATCCGGTTCATGGAACGTGTAAATCTGGCCCGGGGGTTCTCGGAAACAGCAAAGGAACGGCCCATGATACCTCTGCCAGCAAAAATGGAGATTGTGAAGGACACAGGCAGCCCTCCTGAGCTCCTTTTTCACTGGCAGAGGGTTGCAGGATGCTGTTGCAGCCAAAAACGGAGCTCAGGAGCCCGTTTTCTCTGGTAGAGCGCTGAGGCCACCACAGGTGCCCCTGACATGAGTGACGTCTAGCTGGCCATGCCCACTGCCCTCCCGAGGTCAAACAACCCTGATGCGGCCCTCAATGAAATTGAGTTTGACACCCTTGATCTGTAAACATACACCTTACATAATAAAACCTAATTAAATCGTTTAACTTTTGAAAAAGTATAAAAATGAAATGTAGATTGAACAAAATTATTATTTCAAGGGGATGCACACAGAGATGGTATATTGAAGGGTAAATGTTAAATGCAAATGGTAAACTTTTCAAATTAAAAGTACTTGTCTATGTTATTTTTATCTTACCATTTCTAGCTTCTTGAGAAAGAGCTGCTTAATGAGAATCTAATAAAACTTGTTGTGAAAACCATTTGTGACCCAGAAAGCGTAGGATTTAATATAGCTGATGTACAAGTTATGGAAAATCTCCCAAGTATTTGCGTGAGACTAGTAAAAGCTTTGATGAAAACTCCCTATAATGAATCTTTAGAGAACAGTATCAAAGAAATAATAACCATGAAAAGGTAAGAGACTTTTGAATCAGTATTCTAATATCATTTTTTTAAAGATGCAAATAATTTTTAGAGTGACATTTAGTGTGTCTGATATAATTTATTCATAATTTATTCATTTCTATTTGTTAGCATTGAAGAGCTTTGCACTGTTGATTTGTATAATCCAGAAGCCCGGCTGGATCATGTTAGATATATAGCCATTCTTTCTGCCTGCAGACAGCTTCACAAGGCTGGTGTATTGCACTGTATCTTGCAATCTAAGGTAAAAATATATCTATTGATATTAGCATATTTGCAAAATAAAAGAGAACAAATGGGAGTTCACATGTGTTACCATGCCAATGTAATATGTTTGTTATTCGCTGAACATTAAGCATTCATCACTTACTAACTATTGTGTTTCTTAATTAGTGTGGGAAAACATTTCTAGCTTTTCTCACTGCTAGACCCTTTTGTTCTGGGTCTGAATCCACGTTGTCAGTTTTACTGAATAATTTTGTTCATGATGAAGTGTCTATAACTATCATTATGTATGACTCATAATTTGGGGGATTTAATGGGTTGGAGGAAAGCCATTGCTTTTCATCAGTTATTCAGCTTAAGAAGAATCTCAAGTTTTTTAAAATAATGATAAAGACTCTTAAGAACTTTAGACCAGGACCAGGGGTCCCCAACCTATGGGTCACGGGCCACTAATGGGCTGTTAAGAGTTTGCAACCAGGCCGTGGAAATAGCTGGTGAGCACACGCATCCTCACATACAGAGCAGTGGGCGAGCATACTCATGCGTACTCCATTTAAGTGAGTCGCAGGTGCGCGTGCATGCCACTTGCACAAATGGAGCTGCGCACGTGTGCTTGCTGGCCATTTGTGCAGAACCATCCCCTCTCCCGTCCCTCCCACCAGTCTGTAAAGCTGGCAGTGTTGGGGAACTCTGCTTTAGAAGACTTATATTTAATTGCTTAATTATAAATATGTTTTTAGTCAAATGATTTATCATTTTTCTCTCCCCAAAGGGTGCCGATCTACAGTTTGAAACTGGTTCTAAGCTCATTTTAGTAGTGTACAAAGGTATTGCACCAGGAGATGAAGGAAGGTCCCTTCCTTCATTAGACATTGGCAGTAAACGATTAGCTGAGGGACTTCTGCATCTGGCTTTTGCTTTTGGTGTTCGGGTAAGGCCTTGGCCTTGTTGGTGCCATCAGTCTCTTCTCTGTCTCTTCTCTGTTATCTGGAATTTAAATGTATTTAAGAAACCTTCCAGTTGCTGATCTCTGTCACTTGTAGAAGCCATTATCCAAGTTAAAATCATATCACATAAAGGGAGAATAAAATAACTTTAATTAAAAATTGGCATGGGTTAGGATTAGGGCTTGCCTTTATCCATAGAGCTGTAGGACAGTGAGATTAGGGATGAATAAATTTGTGTGTGTGTGTGTGTGTGTGTGTGTGTGTGTGTGTTGAGGTAATTCCCTGTTAGGAGAATGAGTGCACACAGGGAGACATAGTGAGAGTGGTATTGAATAACATACGACCAGCACACAGATATACTGAATAGTAAAATGTAGGTTTGATTTCCAGTAAACGGTTAAGCAAAGTCCAACAAGCAGTCCAAGTCATACATGGTTAAAGCAGTCAGTTTTCAGTCCAGGGATAATCCAAATAACAAAATCCAGTATCGTACACAGTTCAGTAAACAGACTTACAGCAATCCAAGAAAAACAACAATCAGCAACAGTCAATAGGGAAAAAATGCAAACCAACCAACATCGAACATCAGAACATCTAGCAACTAGCAACTACGAACATCCAAATCAGGTTTCTGGCTCCATCTTATGGCCGTTCGAGGAACCATACCCAATTACAATTTTAGCATTCCCTTAAAGAGTCAGTATTAAATGTCTATCCTGGTTTATATATTTTCAACCCAACTGTTATGTAATTATCAATTCCTAACGTGTGTGTGTCCCCTTACTATGCCTTCCCAGTTGAGAAAACTATTCTGTAGTCAAGAGACCTTTTCTTCTTTGCCTTCCTAGCTTAGTTCATTTAATAAAGAAAAACAATCTCAAAAGCAACAAAGAAGCAAGGAATTAGTTTGCTGGTAAATCTTGCAAAATAGCTATTACTGCCAAAAGCAACTTGCTTTGCTGGACAGTTGCAACCTACTATGCTGTCATCAGTATCTTGTTCCCCTGGAAGCACTGAATAACCTTGCTACTCTGTGAACTTAAGTATCCCCAAAAGAGAAAACAGCACAATTTATGGAAGACATTTGTAGATGTATCACCTGGATGCCTACTTTCATCTCTACCATTGTAAGATTAGTGCTTAGGTATCAGTAGATATGAATTTTGTAAGAAGAACAAAGCAATTGCTGTGGGTTACTATTGCTCATCTCAAGAAAGGATATCTGTTGTATTCAAATACAAAAGATTTGTGGTTCTCCTAGGAAATCCTGATGTGTTCTGTATTTTCTGTGTTTTTTGACTAAGAAGATACATGGGAAAAGTTGTATGACAAAAAATACTCTTTTGTATTTATTTCCCTTAGTGCACAGAGTTGGTGAGCCTCTTGTTGAACACATTGATGTTATTTGTACCATTGTCTGGAGCAGCCCAAGAAAGTCTTATCAACTTTTCTCATGGAGAATATTTCTACAGTCTCTTCTTAGAAATCATTAACCGTGAATTGTTGAAAAATCTGGAAATTGCTGTACTTGAGCTTATGAAATCAGCTTTAGATAGCCCCAAAATGGTACTGGATTTTTCCTTTAAAATGTTGCTTACATTTTTTAAATATTACTTTAAAATATGCTAACATATTTATTTTTTAGGCTTTATTTCCCCCAAAATTCACAATAAAACTATAACTATATTTTAGCTATCCTTCTATTTTATCATTGGTTCTTTTTTATTTTATTTCTGTTGAATTATTTGTTTTTCATTTGTTATTAAATCGTATTTTTTAGCCTTTTATCTTTACCTTGAACAGCACTTCTATTTTTAGAATAGGTCTATTACTAGATCTTCTTGTTAGTACTCTATAAGTAATGGATGTTTTGAAAGTGGCTAGAACATTCTGATTATGCATTCTTAGTTTCTTAGAAGTACACTTTTTAGCATTTGGGAAATTCATCTAAAAATGTACTTACCAGTTGCTTACCTTGCACATTTGTGTCTTTGTTCCACAGTATGAAAGTTGAATTAAATTAAAATGCTGTCAATATTGTATATTTTTAATATCGTACGCTGCAGGTTAGTACAGTTTTGAATGGTATGTTGGATCAAAGCTTTAAAGACCGTGCTACTTGCAAACAGCAAGGAGTAAAACTAGTTGCTGCTATTTTAAAAAATTGGGGTCATCTTGATCACTGGTGGGCCAAAGATGCTTCTCCTGAGAGCAAAATGTCTGTTTTGACCCTATTGGCTAAAGTTCTGCAGGTAAATATATATATATGTTTTCTTAAGTTTTCGCAGGTACTTACATGTATGGCATTCAGCTTTGTTCGGGTATTTTCCCACGTCATTGTAGTTGTGCTTTTAAAGTTGTAGCAACGTTTCGGCAGAATCTCATCTGCCATCATCAGGCTTCTGTATATATACACATACATATCTACCCAGCCTACTCAGGGTAATTTTCCTAGGGTTATAATATCCAAATTGATTTTGGAATAATTATTATTTTTAAATGTCATTGGATTTTCTACAGTTATCCAATATCGTAGCATTGTTTCTTCTTTTTCTATGTTTGGTTTAAAAAAAATAAGTATGTTGGAATTGGTTCTAATGTCATTTCAAGATAGTGTTACAAGGTAAAATTAGCATCCCATTCATCACCTTAATTTTTGATTTGCTGTGTTTCTAATCATGATAAAATGGTTTTTTTCATCCTAGCAAAACACCTAACAATAAAGGCTAATATAGAAGTCTGGGTTGAGAATACTTGAAAATTGAGATTACTTGTGTTGTCTAGGTGAGACTATGGTTATATCAGGATATCTTGAAAGAATTCTGGGTGCTTAGAAATGTAACAATGTTCAGTGTGTTTAGAAGTATTAGATATATATTGATTGATTGATTTAAATATATTTATTTATTCCCATATCTGTGTTTAAATTGCTATATTATCATTGCTGTAGCATGTTGATCTTCAGTCAACCTTTCTAAGGATCTCCATATATATGGGGTATGGTCCAGTAATTATTCCACCTTTATAAATATTGCAGCATTACTCCCCATATTAACTATATCAATATGATGGATGTTTCACAATTGAAATTGCCAACTTTTCCTGTACCATGAACAAAAATAACTCAAATTTTCTGTCAGTTTGGCTTATAGTATCCAACGTCATTGTATAATTGAGAGTGTTTGTTATTTGTCTGCATATATTTAGAATTGGGACTAAGTTTCAATTAGAATTGAAATTAAATTATAATAAACTTGTTATTTTTTTGAAAGAATGCTTTGATTTTAATAGGTATTATGCTGCTGTTTTTTGCATTTATTAATCTAATTAGTGTGAGACTGCTTAAGAGCTCTACGTGACACAAAGGTATAGAAATATATTGTACATAGATATATTATATAAAACAGATAATGTAAACTTTCCTTAATTAAATGCTGTGGCGTATTATCAGATTACTATTCTAGTTTACTGTATTTTAAAATATAAGTTCTTTTATGTTTTCAAGATTGACTCTTCGGTGTCATTTACTCATCATGAGGCATTTCCCAATGTTTTTAATACATACACATGTCTGCTAATGGACCAGAAGCTGGGTCTACATCTCAAGGCAAGTGCATTATGCATGCTTCTTGGTGTAAAGAATGTGTTGCATACAGTGGCCATTTAGCTTTTCCATTCAGATGTGTGATTAGCTAGAAACATTGAGATGACATGGGAATTATCATTATTGTTATTTGATGCTGCCTGACTGCCAACGACTGAGTAAGTCTGAGGATGGTTCATGGAAGTTGTGCCAGATCACCATTTAAGGATAAATATTCATATGTTCACTGTGGATATAGGTAGTGAGGACTTTTTTTTTTGAGTAAATGAAACCCAACCCCATGTAATCTGTTGCTGATAGATAAACTGAAGAGAATGTTGCAGGATCCTATCTGGATCAGACACCAGGACCAGAGGTTTTGTCTTCTAAGCTTTTGGACTCGAGTTGGAGCCCTTCTTCAGGGAACTTCTCTCTAACCAGCATGGCTAGATAGAAGTTCCCTGAAAATGGGCTCCAGCATGAGTCCAAAAGCTCAGAAGATACCTCTGGTCCCAGTGACCAATCCAGGTTGGATCCTGCACATTATCATGGGAAATGTATATTCACTTTCAGTCGTGAAGAGAATGTTGTCAGCAGGGAAGAAAATGAGAAAAACATTTGACTGTTAAATAGAATTAACAGGGTTAAAGATTTCTACAAAAATCTTGCTTAACTTTCGTTACTGTTTAGCATAGTAGTAATTAACACAATTAATTATCTCTAGTTAAAGTCTAACATATGTTTACTTCCTCTCTCTAATCCTCCTTTACATTAATGACTTTGTTTGCCTGTATTGTATTTGCTTTGGAACCTTCATTACCTGAGGTTTGCCATCAAGATAATGACATTCCTGCAATTACAACTCTACACTTTGTAATCTACATTTCTTAGCACTTAATTAAAAAATAAGAAATCAGTTTTGGAAGAAACAACAAACTCTACAGTTAACTAAAGCTAAAGTTGCCAAGGCCATTTCAGGTTATGATTTGTTTGTATGGATAATGGTCAAATGTACAAACCAACAAATTCACAAATTATCATTTGTTACATATGAGCAAAGATTATGGTGTAGCCTGCTGGTTTTATACTTTGTTTTTCCTAATCTGTCTTAAATGTTTACGGTTTACATTGGTTCAAATGCTATTCAGAATTTGTAATTAATCAGAGTTAAAATTAAAGCTTAAAACATTGTCAGATTCCAATGTGAAAATAAATTAATCTTAATCTGACCAGAATTTACTGTTCTTGTTGAGTGTTATTTTTTCCATCAAAGTTTCTCAAAAGGCAATACGGTTTTAGATTTAACATGAAACGTTGTAAATTGTATATATTTCAGAGTCAAGCAATTATTATTCTGCCATTCTTCACTGAACTTGTCGGAGAAGGGCTTCATAAACTTAAACATGCACTTGACCAACTTGTAGCATATAATTTCCCTTTGACATCAGATGAATTTCCTAAGGGAACTTTAAAGTACAATAACTATGTGGACTGTGTAAAAAAAGTAAGTGAAAAAATTTAGAATGACTTCTTGCAGAGCTGATTTATTTTTAGCGTATTACTAATTCTAAGTCCAAATTGATACAAAGCAAACAATTCTATGAACTAAAATATAGGAACAAACAGACTGCAATATTATTATAAAGAGAAATTATCTTCTTTGTAATAAGATTTTGCTATTTAAAAACTTACCTAAATTTCATATGTAATTGTTAAGTATTTTTATACTTTTAGAAATTATTATCATCATTTGACATAACCTTAAAATTCTATATTTCTTACTTTTTAAAAGGATATCATGTTTGTATCTTAAGGCTGTTGGCACCCAGAATTGTTCTAATGAGATGGCCATCCAAATCAATGTTTTATTAAACATAGCAGAAACAAAAATGAATTTCGGTATATAAGCCTAAGAATACATTTTAATGTACTGTATGAAACAGTCCTATCTGATTTTTTTTCTCTTTTAATCATGTAAACTGTACGCACATTACCTTTAGGTAAATGAAATTATAAATATGTTTATGTGCGTGTGTTTGCATGCAAACAAACAGTTTATTATTGTATGTTTATTGGATTAAATTTTTATTCTCTATTCTTTTTAAAGAGCTGTTACTGTCTCATAACTGGTTGCAGTGATTGCACTTTGCAATCTTACTAAGATCCCCTATCATATTCTCTAACTGTACAATTATTCTTTTATATTTTAGTTTTTAGATGCATTAGAACTATCCCAGAATTCTACATTATTGGAGCTGATGACAGAAATTCTTTGTAGGGACAATAAGCACATAATGGAAGAATTATTTGAGATTAACTTGAAAAGAATTGCCAAAAGGTAGTCAGTAAACATATTCTTTAATCGCGTTATATTAAGAACATGATTAAAAAACAAGAGTTCAGTAATACGTTAAAGGCTTAAAATGTGAACAATGACAGCTGCTATGCTATGCTTACGCATTGAAATTCATACATATAATTTGTGTGTGTTTATATGTATTTCACTTTGCTTTCCTAACGGAGATATTCATACTGGAGAAGGCACAACACATGATTTTTTAATAGCAGTAATGTGAGTTGTGGTTGTGATATTTAGCTGGAGTTTGTCTCAGATACATAGAAAAATATATTCGTTTGTAGCATTAGGTAAGTTGCATTTGTCGTAAAAAATATGTGTCAACTATTTCATGATGACTTAACTAAGTCGCTGCTTTAGAAAGAATTCACTGAGAGATTATGGATAACATAATTTATAAGTAAGAAAGTAGCTGCAGATTTTACTTAAATTTATTGTGGTGTTTAGGGGCAGCTGTGAAAGGCAAGTGCTGTTGTTGGATACTGTGCACCAGATGTTCCAGAGTGAAACCCTTCACTCAAATATAACCCGCCAAGCCTATGTAGATCGATGTCTTCTCATTCTGTTGCTTCACTGCAGCTTAGATGCACTGAAAGAATTTCTAAGTAAGATTATCATAGAGGCTATGGATACATTGAAGTCCAGGTTTACAAAGGTAAAGATTAATTATTACTAAATAGTTATATTATTTTTTTTAAAAATAAAACACATTATATATGTATGAATCTCCTTTAACATTTTGTTCCATTAATGTATTTTTCCAGTCAAATGAAACTTCTTTTGAAACCCAGCTAATCAAGAAAATAAGCTATTACAAGATTCTAGAAGTTATGTACTCCCGTCTATCCAAAGAAGATGTACATTCTAAAGATTCCAGAATTAACCAAGTTTTTCAGCGTTCAACCCATGTAGAGGGGAATGAACTTACAAAACTACTTATAAAGTGAGAATTGTTCATGTATGCTTTAAAACAATGTTGCCAATAATTAATTTGGTTATCACAGTCAGTAAAAAAAATATTTTGAAATATTGCCTTAAAAGTGTCATGGTAGCTACATTAATATTAATAATAATAAATACTTAATAAACTTTTCCTATTTGTTTAGAAGAAAATTCATAATTCTTTCTTGATCTTAAAGGTTTATCCTGAAAATCTTAAAAGAAAAATTATGTTGCTTTCCTTCGTAAGTTTTATTTTGGTTAGCAATTCAATAAAAATATTTTACTGGTCTGAATCCTTTTCAGGCACACGAGATAAAGATTTCAAAAAAGACCATCAAAATCTGACTTTTTCAAAAGGCTCTAGGATGACTTTCTAACAGCTGCCATCTGCAGTTGGGAGATTAACTAATGTACACTTTTACTTTTTTCCCTCAGGCCTTGTCCTTTATATTGTATTTATGTTTTACATAAATTTATTGTAATATTTATTGTATTATTTATATCTTTTAGTCTTATTTATATAAATAGGGTACACCGTTGACTGAGGGTTGGTTATGATTGGAATGGACTATTAACCAAATAAATAAATAGATCTCAACTAAAGCCAGCTGGAACTTCAGGTTGGTATTTGCTGGAATGTACTCATTCAGCAAATTAGATCTCAACTAATAACCCTGATGTTAATCAGATGAATTAGGAGTTCTAGTGCACACATTCATAGGGCAGCAGATTTGGGAAAAGTACACACAATTTTTTTAAATGTCTTGGTTTTTTTCCTTTTCTTTTTTTTACTTCCTTTCAAGGTCCTGTTATGATGCCTTTACAGAAAACATGTCGGGTGAAACACAGTTGTTGGAAAACAGGAGGCAGTTTCATTGTGCTGCATATAATTGTGCCATTGCAGTTATCAGCTGTGTCTTCAATGAAAATAAATTTTATCATGGTTTTCTGTTCACTGAAAAACCAGACAAAGTACGTAGTAGTTAAACAGATACTAGTTCCAAGATGGAATTTTGATGTAAAAAGATGGTCAACAGCCTATATATAGTGGTCATGTTGAGTTTTTTTTAGGCCCTGCCTGTGGGTTTTGCTAATGTTAATTTGTATTGGTTTTATATATTTTATGTAGTTTGAATTCATTTTTATGTAGTTTTTTATGTAGTTTTTAAATTCCTGTAACTCATCCAGAGTTATGCAGTTCAATTGGCAACTGTATAAATAGAGTGAGTGAATAAATAAATAAATGGACACCAAGATTAAATTAATGGATAAAATTTTTAAATGTTTGCATAGTAAAAATCACCTTTGTCTTCCAGAATTGGTTGAATTGTATTCTTCTACCTATTGATAAGAGCACAAAATGTAGCAAATGCTGTCTTAAATACCATTGATCATGGTTTCTTTCTGGGCTGGTTTGGGAGATTTGGGAATGGTAGAGATGGTGTTGCAGTAGCTCTCCTTCTTTCTCTAATATTGGTTCCGGTCATTTTTGATAGTGATCTTTATTCCCAGCTCTTACTCTGGTGGGGGGCAGGGGGGAGACGAGGGACTCAGATGCAGTCCTATCCATTCCTGTTTCATGTTTAAATGAGACTTCTTGGTTAGGTCATCTCTTACATGAGGTTGTATATCAGTGTCCTGATGTTGTACATATCAGCTTGTCCCAGTAATGCCGTCAAGGTTCTTTGTAAAAAGACTTTGATGAAACTAGATGAGGAGAAAATGAATCAGACTCAATTTGTAAAGTGTAAGCGGCCTTGGATTTTGAGGCTTCCTGAATCCAGAGGTCTTATGAGCTACTCTTGAGTGATTGTCTTTGGTGTTTGAGCTGCCTTTGGCACAATATGCTTTATATTATATTTTAATATTTATTTTTGTATGAAATACTGCTTTTTTAAAAATTGTATATGCCTGCCTAGGTTGCATATTGAATAGTAACAATATATTATGACTAAATTAAAAAATGTTTGTAATAAAGTAAATCATGGTGATCAGATTTCAATTCACTTTTGTTCTACAGAATCTGCTTATTTTCGAAAATTTGTTAGATTTACAGCATCGCTATTCATTTCCCATAGAAATTGAGGTAAGAAATCCTACTTCCTAGATGTTCTGAAATTGTAATCAATTTTATCTAGTATGATAATAGAATGTGGTATAGATAATATAAGAAGTTAGTGTTCCCAGATAAGGTTATTGAGATTTTTTTTCCAATTATAAAAAGTTCTACAGTAAGCTTAAGGAGTCTAAACAGAAGACGAGTATCAAAATATACCTCCTTGAATTAGTATTCTTATATAACTCTATAGTACTATGAATGGATTGTGCCTTTGGCAAATGTTAGCCTAGTTTTTTCTCCTGGCTTCTCTGCTGACACACTTGATATAGATTATGATGAATTCCAAGCTCAGTTTTGGCATGGTGGAATTTAAACCATCTTAAAACAGTAGTCCCCAACTTTTCCAGCTCTGGACCAGCGGGGAAGAAGAAAGAGGATGGTTTCGTGTGCATATCTGTCACACAAACAGAGCTTTACATACACACTTGCCTACTGCTTGCACAGCCTGGTTCTCAATAGGCTGCAGCCCAGTACCGGATGTGGAGGAGAAGTTAAGGAGCCCTCTCTTAAACAACATGAATACGTAGGCGAGTTCTTACAGTATTGATGCACAGCTTTAGCCCCTACGATGATTATTTAGCTCCAAAAAAGAGAGTAATTTTTAATGTGACAAAAATTAAATAAAAAGTCTAAGGGTAATCTCTCTGTTAGGTAAGTGAAACTGAATTTTATCTAACCAGATTCTCTATTTTTTTGGAGCATGACTATCCAGCATGTCATTCAGAAACTAGGTGCCTAGAAACAAACTGGGTAGTGCAATCATGCATTTATTAGTGCTTAAGATGCCACAGAATTCCTTGTATTTTTCTTGGTTTATTTAGAAATTCTGTAAATATATTAAATTGATAATTAAGTGGCAATCACTGGTGCATACCTGAAACCTCTTTATATTTTCTAGGTTCCTCTGGAAAAGAAAAAACGGTACATAACCATTAGGAAAGAAGCCAGACAAACAATGAGTGGGGATTCAGGTATTTGCTATGACTACAAAGAAGACGAATGATGATGGCTTAAGTTATTTTGTGCTGTGCATGAATATACGTGTACTAATATAAATATACTTTGAAAACAGAAATAAACAAAAACCACAATCTAGAGAGCCAGTATAGTGTAGTGGTTAAGGTGTTGGATTGGGCGTTGGAGACACCTGTGTTCTAGTCCTTGGTTTCTAGTCCCTTTCAATCCTAATTGGCATCAGGTCTGCAAGAAGCCAGCTGAAAACCAGCTGCCTCATTAAATCTTGCCATGACACCTTTTGTGTGTAACTATGGTGAGCACAGTGAAAAATAAGTGGTCTCTGCAACTGAGCAGGACAAATTCTAGGAATAACAATCTGTACTACGTCTCTTGGTGTTTTCAGTATTAACGTTCACTAAAGATTTTTTTTAATTAAGGGATAAATGCAATGTAATGATGAAATCAGAAAATTCAGAGAAGAAATTTGAAAGAAGAAAATTTATTTAGCATTATTTATTGGAAACATACAAAGAAGTTTGATTAACTGATTTGGTAATTTTTATTGGGAAGTTTCTTACTTATTTAAGCCAAACTATTTCCTTTCTAGCTGAACCACGCTATTTAGCGTCTGCATCATATATGGTAGATAGCAGTTTAAGTGAAGAAATGAGCCAATTTGATTTCTCAACTGGAATACAGAGTTTTTCACGCAGCTCTGAAGATCCTACCAGTTCTGGTTCTCACATCAGGAAAAAGGTGATTTAATTTATACATGTGTAAGTGTGTTTTTTAGCCCAGACAATTCCTTTAGTTGTTTATAGAAAATTGTCAGATTTTCTAAAGGCTAAAAACCATACTTTAATAAGGATGTAATAACTGCTGTCTAATAGCAATATAGTTTTCCCATAAAATACTATCTCCTTTTGGACAAGGTTTAAATCCATAAATAGTCAGACATATTATCCTTACAAATATTTCTGTGCTTCCTTAAATCTGAATGACAGATTTCAACTGCAAGAAACAGGAATGTTTCAACATTAGTACCTCAGCACCAGAATAAATAGGGATGCTTAATATTAGGTTATCTAATTAAGCTTGATTATAATAATAAATTCTTTGAGTACATTGTGAGAGGAAAGACAGGGGTAAAAGATGGGCTTGATCAAAATTTTCCACTTCAGGCAAATTTGACAGTTTGTTATTTATTATTTTTTATTGTTTTACTGCACATTGTACAAAAATGTTTTCAACACTCCAGTTACAATGCTCCCTATATAAAAGCCTTTATAGTTTTTTTACTATATTAATCAAACTTCAGAAGGCTAGCTTAAGTTTCTTTTTCACATCAAATGATAGAGCCCATGGAATGTGCAGATCATAGAGATTGAAAAGAATATTCTAATTGGTATTTTCCTCCCACCCCCCAAAAAAACCTAAAAGTAAATAATAAATTAGGTATGTAATAAATAGCCAAGCAGCTTTTGTTTTGTTAAACCATTATGGTTTTTTGGAGAAGTCCAGGTAGAGGGAATGTGGGAAGCCTATTAGTTACATTATTGCAATAAATCCATCTTTTCCGAAGTTTTGTTGCATTGTTCTTATTCATTTGTATTCATTTTCGGGTTTGGGATTTTTAGGGGAGACTTGATTAAAGTGAGAGATCATCACACGGAATATTAATCAAATACCCAGCTCATATTTCATTTAAATCAAATTCCTTGCTAACATATTCTTTTAAAAAAATAGAGCTACAAGAATATTGTATGAGCAACTTTGAGAAATACAAGCTTTGCCTGATAAACCATCTTGAAATAACAGGATATAATATATGCATTCTTTCTGGGTAGTGTTATAGCAAAAATCTGAACAAAAAAGAGAGAAGGACATAATTGAAATTAATTATTATTCTAAAAGGAAATTACAGATACTGTGGTTCCAGGTGATATGATGGAGTTAGAAATGGATGAGCTCAATCAGCACGAGTGCATGACTTCTATGACAACCCTACTCAAACATATGCATAGAAATAATATCACGCCAGTAGTAGAAAAAGTAAGTATCCCATTGTAGCTTTCTGGAGTTGACAAATACTGTTTTAATTAAACTAATTTGTAATAAGTATACTTTCATATTTATAAATCTGTAATTTTTTGGGATATTCAGGATACAAATTCACCAGAACTTCCTCCGTGGATGAAGTTTTTGCACAACAAACTGGGAAATTCTACTGTACCTCTAAATATTCGTCTCTTTGTAGCAAAACTCATTGTGAACACAGAGGAAGTAAGTTCTTTTTTATGATAGAGAAAAGTATTGTAGTATATAGCTGGTATACTTCCATTTCTTTGGGTTATTAGAGAAACTAATACTGAGATTAAAGTAATCTCCAAACTTTACAGGTGGTCCTTGCTTAATAACCACAATTGCGACCAGCAAGTCCATTGTTATGCACCATAGTCACTAAGCAAAGCATCATATTACAATGTCATTTTCACTTCCAGCATCAAGAGGGTCACTGTGGTCATTCAGCAAGATATCACATGGCCTCAACTTGCAATTTCACTTTTACATTCTCCAATAATTCTACTTGGTAGAAGCTGGTTGTAAAGCTTGCAAATGCAATACGTGATTATGGACTGCTTCAATGGTTGTAAATATGTATTAGTTGTGGAGCGCCCAAATGGCGATCCTATGACTGGGATGCTGTGATGGCCTTGACATCCTGAGATGTGAGGATTGGTCACAAAGCTGATTTTTTCCAGCTGTCATAACTGAACAGTCTTTAAACAAGATAGTATATAAAGGCTACTTGTAATAATTGTTCTGGTGGTTTTATTAAATAGAGGCAGTTGAACATTCTTTTTATAACAAGCTTTTCAAGTGTTACCAAAAATTTAAAAAGCTTCTTGTTCAAATATAGGCATAACGATATCAAATAAAGTTTGTCTTTGATCTTGTGAGGTTTTTTTTTGCAACTTGTTGAAATATATTAATTTTCTAAGCAAGTATAGATTCCTAGCTAGTTTCTTAAGTAATTAGTGCAGCTAGTATCTCCCATGTGGAGTGGATTCATGAATGATTCATATGAGCAAAGTATGGGCAGACAATATTGTTAGTACCATGCATATATTTTGACTGTAAACAGACAAGGATGCAAAATAACAAAGCAAAAACTGCTTCTGATTCACAAGTTTTATCAAGTCTCTGGAACTAGCCTGGAGTAAGGGATGGTAATTCCTTGGCAAAATAGTATCTCTTCTAGATAGAAAGCCACTGTCCATACAATTTGGTAGGTAGCTTTATGAGCAGCATTAGAATTTACAGTTTGGTTAGCTGTTCATGAAATAAAAGAGTACAAGGACATTCTTATGATCTTAATGGGCATCCCAGTAGGCCAATGTTATCTCCCCTGTGATGATTAATTTATCCCTGTCCCTCTACCCAGATATTTGAACTCATGAAAGGTTGTGCTAGAAGGACGGTAGTTTTAAAAGCAGTAAAACCTGATGATTCAGGAGACATTCTATAAACCAGAATTTTGTATTTTATATTTTGTACTATTGTGGGCGGTAGTTGACTGATATGTACTAAATAGAGGGGTTTGATTGAGGTAGCTCTTACGTTAATTATAAATGTAAATCAGAGGTTGAAATACCTAATGTATTACGTAATTTATCTGCTTAGATATTGTTGTGTAATGAAATATGCTTGCATTGTTGAGTATTTGCATTTTAAATAATAACTTAATTTGGTTAGTTGTAAATAACAAAGTTAATGAGGAACAAATTTTACAGTGGCAATCTTGGATTTTTCTTCTCCAGGTTTTCCAGCCCTATGCAAAGTGGTGGCTTGGTCCTTTACTGCAGCTGGTCGTTTCTGGAGATAATGGAGGAGAAGGGATACATTACATGGTGGTGGAGATAGTGGTCACTCTGCTTTCATGGACTAATGTGGCAACTCCTAAAGTAAGAAATGTATTTGGTTATAATAAGGCAGCCATATGTACATATAGCCCTCCCCTCTCCCTCTCTCTCCTCTCCCCTCCCCTCCCCCTCTTTAGTACATATATTCTTGATAGGACAGTGGTGAAAAGAATTTTGTATTGTTGAAAAATAAGACTTTTCTGTCTTTTCTGAATATTTCTTAGTCCTAAACAGGGAGAATTTGGCAAGCCTGAATATAATGTGTTTAAATTAAGGTACCGTGTTTTTTGTCATTTCATGAGTAAAGAGGAATATTTGCAATATGCTTTTTCTAATTCTTTCATATCAGGGCAACATAAAGGATGAAGTCTTGGCAAATAGGTTGTTGGAGTTCCTGATGAAAAATGTGTTTCATCAGAAAAGAGCAGTATTTAGACATAATCTGGAAATAATCAAGACGGTAATAGAGTGCTGGAAGGATTGTCTGAGCATACCTTATAGGTAAATGATGGCAATAAAATATGGTTGTGTATGCAATTCTCCAAGAGCTATAGCAAAGATGGGGTGACTTTCTGCACGCTACTGAAGTACAATAGCAGCCCCACTAGGCATTGGTCATACAAGAGATGCTGTAATTGAAACTCAGTAGTAGTTGGCCTGCTGGTTTATACCAAATCCTATTGTCAAATCTGCTTTTTAAATAAACTAGGACTAATCTTTATTTATTTGGTAATTTGAGACAATATCTGAAAATTAAACTTGGGTGATGATTTCCTCTAGAAATATTAAAATAATGGAGTCAGTACCATTAGAAGATTAAATGAGGAATGACTGGGGAAATAAATTTATGGAAAAAGGCTTCTACAGTGGTATTCCAAAAATGCAAAGTTCATGCCATGAGTGACTTGAACTGAAATTCAGTTAACTTTTTACATCTTATGTCTCTGTCTCCCGCCCCATGACTGGCCCAAAATCATCCAGTCAGCTTCCATGGCTTAAGGTGGATTTGATACTGAGTCTCCAAAGCCCTAAACCAAGGCTTCAGTTTCATCTGGGATACTGGCTTTTTTATTAGATGCCTAAATCAGAAAATATTTTAATAAGGATTATGTTTTTTGCATCACACTAAATTATTTGTTTATGGTGACTAAGCTTGATAAGTAATCCCAGGTATTGTTCATGATTTGTGGCTTATTATGTTATAGTAATTTGTCCAATTTGTTAACAATCTCTATTTAGGTAAACTTTATGACTTATTGTGATGAGTGATTCCACTTATTAAGTGACCAATATTTTGCTGTCTATTCTTTCTCAGTACAAAACACTAACCTGATAGTTTTGATTGATACCAATAGTTACTTGTTATTTTCAGTTTCTTCATTTGTGTCTTTGCTTGCTGCAGGATAATATTTCAACTATTTTCTGGTGATCCTAATACAAAAGACAATTCAGTAGGGATTCAATTATTAGGAATTGTTCTTGCTAATAATTTACCTCCATATGATCCAAAGTGTGAAATAGATAGTATAAGGTAAGAATTACAACTTTCTAATATTCCTGCTGAGGTACACTGATCGTAAAACTTTTCGCTAAGAAGAAGGTTAGGAAAATAGGAGATGTGCTTCAGGTGCATAGATTGTAAAACAAATGATGACATATACACTGCTCAAAAAAATAAAGGGAACTTCTCAGTTCCTATGCTTTCTGGCTGATGGTTTGGTCACTTTTAAATGAGTGTATCAGCAGTTCCTGCAAGACAAAGGCATTGATGTTATGGACTGGCCCGCCAGTTCCCCAGACCTAAATCCAATTAAGCACATCTGGGACATCATGTCTTGCTCCATCCACCAATGCCACGTTGCACCACAGACTGTCCAGGAGTTGGGGGATGCTTTATCCAGGTGTGGGAGGAGATCCCTCAGGAGACATCTGCCACCTCATCAGGAGAATGCCCAGGCATTGTAGGGAGATCATACAGGCAAGTGGAGGCCACACAAACTACTGAGCCTCATTTTGAGTTGTTTTAAGGACATTACATCAAAGTTGGATCAGCCTGTAGTGTTTTTTTCCACTTTAATTTTGAGTGTAACTCCAAATCCAGACTTCCATGGTTTGCTAATTTTGATTTCCATTGATAATTTTTGTGTGATTTTGTTGTCAGCACATTCAACTATGTAATGAACAAAGTATTTAATAATATTTCATTCATTCAAATCTAGGATGTCTTATTTTTGTGTTCCCTTTATTTTTTTGAGTGGTGTATTTTACCAGCTACTAGCAATTGTTTTCCTGAAGAATTTGATTGATTTTTTGTAATATTTCATATTTATAGACGTGTTTCAGAAATATTATGCTTGGACATGTTTCAAACATGGGAAAGAGGTCAATGGGATGTTGGGATGATTTTCAATGAATGCAAATTAACCATCTTAAATTTAGAAAATTTATAATAGAATTGGGAAATGTAAAAGAGAGAGATATATAGCTCTGGAGCTCTTCAAACTTTATCTGAACATTTCAAGATGTAGTTGAAAGTTAAGTTTACACTTAAATTACATGTGTGCACTAAACATTTGGTAAATCATCCTGTTGCAATTAAATGTAAAATGAGTGAGAAAAACATATATTTTAATATATGTCGGGGGAATAAATATGCATTTGTGAGAACTAAATGATATTTCTCATTTATGTTAGATATTTCCAAGCTTTGTCTAACAACATCGCTCTGATAAGATACAAGGAAGTATATGTGGCTGCTGCTGAAGTATTGGGACTCATTCTTCAGTACATTGCTGAGAAAGAAAATGTGAGGATAACATGCTTTTTATGTTTTATTATGCTATAATTAAAAAGTTAGCTTTTTAAATCAATTTAGTTTTTAATCTAGTACCTAAAATACTTTGACTTTAATGCTAGTACCTAAAATGCTTTGGTTAGTATACAGGTAGTCCTCAGCTTATCACCACAATTGAGCCCAAAATTTCTGTTACTAAGTTACACAGTTGTTGATGAGTTTTGCCTAGTTTTACAATCTTTTATTATTAGATGAATCACTGCAATTGTTAGTAACAAGTTTGTAAAGTGAAATCTGGCTATCCCATAGTAGCTTTTATGAAATGTTCCTAAAAGAAGAACTGAGGAGGTAAATTTCAATTAGCAGCAGTAGTTTTAATTATTACCAAAATATGTGGCCAATATGTTAAATTTTTAACATTCACATATATTCATTTTTTCAGACATTTGAAGGTCCAATTTATGACATGGTCATAAAACAATTAAAGCTGCATCAGAATACCAGAGATGACAAATTTATTGTATGCCTGAATCAAATCACAAAGAACTTCCCTCCTCTTGCTGATAGGTATATTAGAATTATGAATGGTATTGTACTGTTGGGATTATGAGTTTAATAGCTTTGTATAACTTCCTGTACTTTTGGTTTTTTGTTCATGGGAAGATTTATGAGTTTTGTCTTCTTTCTGCTACCAAAACTTCATGGAGTAATGAAAACTCACTGCTTGGAAGTAGTCATGTGCCGTGCTCAAGAAATACCTGATATGTACTTAGAGTTGAAGAGTAAGGAATTCATCCAAGTCATGTGCCACAGGTGAGGGATAGCATGGTTTGTAATTATTTCTTGGTAGAATAGTCCATATTAAAATGTAACTCTGTGGCTTGTATCTGTATGATTTATATTGACTGTTTCCTAGTATGATTTGATTGTTGATTGTGCCCTATGACTATCATTAAGTGTTGTATGTTATGATTCTTGATTCTTAATGAATGTATCTTTTCTTTATGTATACTGAGAGTATTTACACCAAGACAAATTTCTTGTGTGTCCAATCACACTTGGCCAATAAAGTATTCTATTCTATTCTATTCTATTCTATTCTATTCTATTCTATTCTATTCTATTCTATTCTAAATGTTTTTCAACAAACTCCACTTAAGAAAATGGGAATAGCTCAGGGTGTGGGTGTTGTTGTTTTTGACATTTTGCCTATAATAGATGTTGGAATTATGTCCTTTGTCAGTTTCAATAGACCATTTGATACAATTCCCTATGATGAGTAATGAAGACAATAAAGGTGTTTGATTCATTTTCCCCTTAGAGACGATGAAAGGCAAAGGATATGCTTAAATATTGTGTACAAGATGTTACCTAAGCTGAAACCAGCTGAAGTATTAGAGCTACTTCCTTCAGTAACGGGATTTATTTCTCATCCTTCACCATTATGTCGGGGCCAAATGTATGATGTGCTCATGTGGATCTACGATAACTACAGGTAAACACTCAAGCATTGATATTATTGTAAATAAACAATCTGAAGCTATTTTAAGTTTTCCAGGATGCTAGAACTCTCTCTCTCTCTCTCTGGTCTGCAACATAATTTAATTTAATATATTTGTATGTGCTATCTAACAAAATACCTAGGCTGTAAAATAGGCATTGATTAGAATTCTTTCTTCCAGAAAAAGAAAAACTAGAGTTGATCAGGCTCTTTTTTCCTTATTTTTATTTCCTCCTACCAAAGAAAATTGTCTCCTTCCTCCTCCCATTTTCATCTAACTGTCTTACAGTTGGGAAAGCCGCAGAGCAAAATGCCTCGATATCTCATTTCTACATGGTTGAATATCTATCAGTTATTTTTGCCCAGATCAGCAAGGAAAAAAAGTGTTGGAAACTGCATTGGGAAGGCCTGGGTCATACTCATTCTGCAGATCTCTCACTTCTGCCGAAATGCAAATTTGCAGCTAAAGTGGGAGAAAGCTGGAAAATGCAGTTAGATATCTCAGATGTACTTTGCATTAGACAGCTGCCTCTTTCATTCTCTTTTTTCACTTCTATAGAAAATTCAAAATAATGGGTATATGTCATGTACATTCAGGCTTTGACATTTAACATTATAAGGATGTCATCATCATCACATATACACTTGTGTAATAGCCATGTGCAAAACCTACCCTTTAGGAAGAAACATCCTGGAGAATGTGAATGAATTCATGCATATGCTTAACTGCCGCTTGCCAAATTTCTGTGATCTTGGGTTTTTCAGTACTTTCATGGAAGGAGGAGGAATGGCTTAAGTAGAAAAACTTCTCATAAAATCTACAACATCAGAAAAATGATAGGAGTATCGTCAGAAATAAGGAGTCTGAGAATTGAATAGAAAGGCCACTCAACAAATATTGGTAGAAACAGGCAAGGTATTTAATTGCAAAAAACAGAGAACAATAGCTGGAGGAGATAACGAAGGGTTGAAGTAAAGAATATGGAGTACAGCTGAAAAAAACTGGTGAGAACCTCAAAACATATAATCTCTATTAGAGATTATGTTGCGGAGTGAAGGAATGTGAGACAGAGACATTAAACAGGCAAAGGTTTTAAAACCAGATGAGGAACAAGATAAAGGGGCACGTGAAATAATTTGGTGTTCATCTTGAGATGAATATTCTTTTGGGAACAAAAAGCATTTCCTTTTCTTTGTTTAGCTTTAGTTTGTAAGCCCTTCTAGACCAACAGAGATAGCTGAAGCTATTATTTAACAACCTTATCTAAATATAAAGTAAACCCACAAAGTGCTTTTTCCTGTTTCTTAATTATTTATTATTATTCTAAGGGTCACATGTAATATATTTTATCTGGTGAAAACCATCATCAATATTCTGGTGTGAGTGACTGACGTTTAGTAGAGCGTGCCTTTTCTTTCTATCAGTGATTCAGAAAGTCAAGCAGATGAGGAATCTTCACAGCTGCTGAAAGTGGCAAAAGAAAGTTTACTTCAAGGACTGATTGATGAAAATTCTGGACTACAGTAAGTAATGTAAATTTTATTCTGAAATCAGAATTCTCTCTTTAAAAATTGAATTGTATCTATTGCAAAAGTGTAATACATTTGTATTACTGTAATACATTTGTATTAAAAGTGTAATACATCTGTAATACATTTAATTTTTAAATGGAATTGAAATATATATCTTGTTTATTCAAAATGATATAGAATTGCAATCTGAATGTCTTAATAAATTCTAAACCATTTAAAAAAAATAAAGATTAGATTTAAGCAAAATTTTATGTCTTTAATTTGGGAATAATATAGAGGTAATCTTCACCTACCATTCATAAGGACATGTCATCTTTGTTCATATATTTACATAGCTATGGATTATTTGAAGTTGACGTTTGCATATTTATTTTCTTTTACAGATTAATTGTTAGGAATTTTTGGAGTGATGAAACTAGACTACCAACCAATACTCTTGATCGCATGTTGTCTTTACTAAGGGGTTTGTACTCTGACAAAATTGAAACTCAGTATTTGAGTTTAGCTACAAATTTTCTCCTTGAAATGACCAGCAAAAGCCCAGATTATTCCAGAAAAATGTTTGAATATCCACTTTCAGAATGTAAATTTCAGGTGAATGTATATTATTTTGCAATGTTTTAAGAGATTATTGGAGTATTTTTTAAAAACTAAAATGCTTTATATCAGAAGTAGATAATTTTAAAAAATATTTCATCATATAGTAATAGTAAATTTTATGTTGATTCTTTGTTTTAATAGGCAAAGATATTAATTTTGATGATTATATTTTAAAAAATGCAACTGCATTTCTGTTTTTACCTTGATAATAAATAAAAATAGAATATGGTGAATTATGTTATTCATTATTCCATATAAGTGTCATGCATCTTGAAAAAGTATAAATCTTCCTTAATTTCCCTATGAAATATTTACAAAGGCTGCATGTATTAATAAGGTGCTGCCTACAATTTGTTGTGATTATTTTTTATGTGGAAAATAGGAATAATGTTTTCCTATTTTTACAAATATGTGAGCCAGTAATTTGAGAATAAATGGGCAAAACATATTTTGTTTTGACTATTTAACTATAATACAGATTTTATATACCGTATACAGTATATATAGTTTACAAACTATGCTTTATAATTTCTTTTAACTATAATGTTTATAAAATACTTTTAATTTATAACTAAATTAACCGCCAGACATCAGGCTAAAAAGTAAAAGAGTTTTAGTGCTACCTTAACATGACGGCTGTCTGGGTATCTTTGGGCCAGTCTCTCTCTTTGCCCAATTCATCTTTCAAGATGGTTGTTATGAGGCAAATAGGAGTCATGTTAGTTGCCTTGAGTTACTTATCAAAATAATAATGGTGGGAAATAAATAAAAATAGATAGACACTATCATTTTAAAAAACTGAAAATCTTAAAATCATCTTTAGGAATGAATCTCTTTTAAGTAAAAGTCAAATGGGTAAGTTGCAAACTTATTATCTGTTTTTCCCCCAGATACTGATCTTTGATATATTTAAAAATAAACTGAAAATATACAGTATAATCATTAGAAAAATAATACAGCTTAAGCATGTGAAAATTTTAGTAATCTCTCTGATTTTAATAGGATTCTGCAGAATATATTTGCATAGGATTATAATGTTGGTGTTGATATCAGAATGATGATATCAAGATGGCTTCAAGTATTTCATATATTTGTTCTCCAGGATTTTGTAATTGATTCCAATTGGCGGTATCGAAGCACTATTCTTACACCGATGTTTGTGGAGACTCGGGCTTCCCAAAGTGCCATTACACAGGAAGGATATTTGGGTGGCCAGCTAAGAGCTACTCAGCAACAATTTGAATTTACTCCCACCCAGAATATCAGTAAGTATCTTACACCTTTACTGTAAAGCATTAGCATCTCATAATGAAATTGTTGAACCAGAAAGGACATATGATTATGATTATGTTTTTGCTGCACTAAAGAATAATTCAGTGCAGAATTATATGTTTCTGGATATATGTTTCTTTCATATACGTCTTTGCACTTCAAATATTACACTTGCATTTCAGTTTTTCTATCAAAAACTGATACTTTGTTGTCATTCTTTAGTGTGTAATAGGACAATGTAAAGGAAAATATTTGCTGGAAAGAAGCAACTTGCTTTTACATACCTTGAACTGAGCTCTTATGCTCTTTTTACAGGTGGAAGAAGCTCTTTCAACTGGCTAATAGGAAATAGTGTTGACACCTTTACAAACTCTACAGTTCCTTCCTCTTCTGAGTCAGTTTCCATGTTGCTCATTAAAAAAAGAACAGACAGATCTTACAAAACTGCATTCAAGCCATTAAGTCCTAATTTTGGGAAAAAACGACAAGGTTTGCCAGGAGATGAAGTAGACAATAAAAGTAAAGGTATTTGTTGCTGTTACCCTAGTTCTTTTTGTCCTTTCAATGTGGTTCTCAAATTGGGTCCCCCCTGTGGCAAAACCAGGGTTTATTTGGATAGCAGTAGCATAATTTGTTTTAGGTTTATACTGGGAATAAACATCTTCTAGGCCACCACAAATACTAAATCTTCAAATTCTAATACTGAGGTTTGTATTTTTATTAACATTACTATGTCTTCTATCTGTTCTTTGTAAATCAACAATACAAATCATAATTTTGCCTGAATTTGCATGCTCCTTTTCCAAACATCAGCACTTTAAATTCTATTTTGTAGAATGCACAAAAAACCCCATTGAGTACATACTGATATGAAGGATACTAGTGAAATGACATTTAGTGTAATACATGGTTTGAAGAGATTTTAGTAGACATGTCTTCATAAAGATCTATGCCCTGAATCCAATTATTTATGCCATGAAATTGCTGGCAGCTATGTTGCTATCTATAGTTGTTTGCTTCCAATAGCCAAACTTCTTTCAGAGATATAAATACATGGGGGAAATTTCATCAAAACAGATTTCTTCTTTGGAAATCTGAATGGGTTTCTAAAATTATGTAAAAAAATGGCTGAGAAATAATCGAGTTTTAACTTTAAATGTGGAAACAGGTGCATCCATTATAGAATTTTTTTAGCAAGATATCTTTAAAAGTTTGCAGAACAAATATTTTCAGCCATTTATCATTTCCTCTCTTCTTCTCTCCCTTATTAGAAATGGGAGAGAGGAGTATGCTTCCAAACAGGAATATTTATGAAATCAGCATACTGTTACTAAGTAGTTCCTAATCAGAAGCACTGCTCGCTTATATGAACACCTTCATGGACTCAATTGAGATTAGTGGATAAGCGACAATAGCTATTATAGCCTTGCAGGAACTATTGCATGGGACTGTAACAGTGGGAAGGAAATGGTAATTTAAGCAATTCATTATCAAATTATGTTTTTTTTTAAAGGAATCACAAAATAAAACCTGACTTAAAGCAGGACAATAAGATTGTTCTTAAAGGTATTCCAATTCTGTCCCTGGCCTATTATAAATCTTAAGTCATACAATTTGAGAAATTCTCAGTTCCAGGATTTGGCTAACGATTGAATATGTAATTTCTTAAATAGTTTTACTGTGTAGATTTAAAAGAGTTTATTTCTACATGCATTAGATACAGATGAACACACAGAAATTCTTAGACTACGGAGACGCTTCTTAAAAGATAAAGAAAAGCTCAGTTTGATTTATGCAAGAAAGGGTGTTGCTGAACAGAAACAAGAAAAGGTTAGTTTTCCATGTATAATTTTCCAAATATGTCTGACTGGTACATGGAATTGATGGGTTGATAGTAGATTATAAAAGGTTAAGTTTTAATTATAATACAATTGTTCTTTAGAATGGTTTAAGATATGTGGACTACAATTCCTAAAACTCCCTAGCCAACATGCTGGTTGGGAAATTCTGAGAGTTGAAGTCCACACATCTTAAAGTTGTCAGGTTTGAAAAACACTGAACTAGAAGATTTCATGAAGAGCAAGCAGGTCTGATGTATTCCTTATGGATTTACTGACAACAGTAGGGATGAACAATTTCAAGAGACTGAAATTCTCTTCAATCTCATTCTCAAAGGAATCCAGTCCAGGTCAGTGGAGGAGCCATTAAATGTGTACTGTATCTAGCAGTTCCAGAAGTATTTTAATTAAGCTACCTTTTCCTGGCTTGGTTTAAAGGGTGTGCCTCTTCCCTTTATAAAGTTAGAAGATGACTATGGAAATTTATGAGTGTCTAGTTTCCTCTTTCTGATCTGGAAATAAACATTTTAATTGAGAGGAAAACATCTATTATTTAGTAATAAAACCAAACTAATGCAAGTGTGAATGATTAATGTTACTTTGAAAGCGGCAAGTCCAATCAGATCACATCTTTATTATGGTTATAGACTAGCATTAGCTGTGCCACACAGTGGTTAGAGTGCAGTACTGCAAGCTACTTCTGCTGACTGCAAGCTGCCCTGCAATTTGGCAGTTTGAATCTCACCAGGGTCAAGGTTGACTCAGCCTTCCATCTTCCCGAGGTTGGTAAAATGAGGACCTAGATTGTTGGGGGCAAATATGCTGATTCTGTAAACCGCTTAGAGAGAGCGGTAAAAGCACTGTGAAGCAGTATATAAGTCTTAAGTGCTATTGCTATTAGGTGGGTAGGTACAGTCATTTAAAAAAGTATAGAGTAAAAATAATCTTTAAAGTATGAAAAGATAAAGAATAAAAACAAAGTATATATAAAAAAGTGGCATCTAAAAGAAACATTAGATTGGTTGTAAGAAAGAATAAAAGGTCAGCATGTGGAAGACTCTATCAAGTTGCCCAGAACTCTAAAATAGCAAGCTAGGCGCTCCTTAAATTTAGCTTATAACACAGGTCATCCTCTCTTGAATTTTGAGTGCTGCTGCTTGAAAATCATCACTTATAGTTAATGGGACAAAGCCAAGGGGCAGAAAAAAGATAAGTCAGTAGTTGAGTATGTAGCCTCCACTTTTCTGCAGCTCACCTTTAGTCAGAGGACAGCATTACAGAGACCGTTAGGAATTTGAAGGGCTGGTCTTATGGGAGGTGCAATTTTTTGCTACTTGTGACAAAATGATAACTTGTTGCAGGAAATAAAAACCCAGCTGAAGATAAAGCATGATGCTCAGATCACTTTGTACAGGAAATACAGACAAGGGGATCTCCCTGACATCCAGATTGAATATAGCAGTCTTATTACTCCCCTGCAGGCTGTGGCACAGGTAGGCTATTTTATCAAGGGTTTTTAATAACTCTGAGCTAAACAATTTTAGTAAATGCAATTTAAGAACAATATGCTAAAAGTTTAAATTGGATAATGGATATCATTTAATATGAAGAGTTTAATTCCAGGTTTTTTTTAGCTGATTGCATCTAGAAAAATAAAGGGTTGTTTTCTCACCATAAATCAAATGACCCTGAAATAAGCCTGAAAATGGGGCATTTCAAATTTAAAATATGGTATAACATATGAGGCCTTTTCAACTGCTCAGTGTTACTTAACACAACCAGAAGTGTGTTCTTCTTACATGCTTCAGAGGCTGGACTGTTCAAATAATTTCATGCTTGTTTAAGCGTGGAGGATCCTTACAGTTCCAGTCTTGCCAACTTCCAGAAACCAGGCATTCAGAGTTCCTGCCCTGTGACAGTTTTGTCAAGCTTACCCAAACACTGTTTTTTATGATGGTTTATTTGATCTTGCCCAAAACAACTTCCGTCTTACATGTCCCCTTTGCCCCAAATACAATGGCCACAAAGACAAGAATAGCGGAAATAGTGGAAAGGCCTGAAGTCCTAACTCTTTTAAATCATCCTCATCATAGGATTCATGGATTCTGAAGATGGTTAAACCTCTCAGGTCTTTCGCAGAGAGGTAGAAAATGATGCTCTTGTTTGCTCTGTTAAGCAGTTCTGTGGGAGTCATTTTTTCACCCATGGAGATTGGCCTATTAACATAAAAAACAGCGAATACATATTTATTTAGATGACTTAATTCATTTGGTTCTTTCACTTTCAGATTTTTCACAGGCAATCATAATCTCTAGTTTAGACTGCAGAAACAATATGTTTTGTGTAACTTGTAATACATTCTTATTCAATTGTGTTTCACAAGTTTCATTGCAATTTGCTTCAGTGTTTGTCACCTTTTAAAACATGCCTTTTATAAGAACTCACAAATTGTTTATGGTGGTTCCATAAAACCTATTAGTTATTGTCTAATATTTCCTACAAAATTTTAAAATGTGTAATTTAGGTTATAATATGGAAATTCATCCAATTTGAAACAGTACATTACCTACGCTAGTAGCATATTCTTTACATTGTGATAATACTTTTGCAGAATATTGTAACCAGTCATATCATTTATATGTCTGCAATTTACAGAAAGATCCCACACTGGCTAAACAACTCTTCAGCAGCTTGTTTAGTGGAATTCTGGAACAAATGAAAAAATCCAAGCCTCTGGCTGAAAGAAATAATATCATCCAGCAACTGTTACATGACTTCAATCACTTTTTAACCACAAGTGTGTTGTATTTCCCACCATTCATAGCTTGCATCCTGGTATGACATTCAACATTATATTTGTTAATTTAATTCTTTTTTATACTTATGGGTAGAAGACAGCTAAAAATGAAGGTGGCACATTCTACCAGCAATAGAGCCTGCCCAGCATTCTTTCCAGCTCTCTCATTCTCTCCCTGAAGAAACAGGCACCACTATGGCATTATTAACTTAGTAGATGCATTCTAGCCATTGTAAATGTCATGTCATTCTTCAGGGAAGTGGAAGAAAACTAGGGAAGCCCAAAACAGAAGTAAAAGACTTTAGTTCTCTTTCTAAAAACTTCAGTATTTAATAATGATGACTAACTCAATATTACTCTGTTCTCAGAATGCAATCAATTTCATTAATTGTTTTTTTGTTAATACTAGGAGATGACTTACCTGCACGAAGAGCTGCTAGACCTCAATTGTTACAGTGTAAGTACTAGCTGTTTAGCAAGTTTACAGCAACCAATGGGCATCCTTCTTCTTGAACAAGCTTTGGTTCACCTTTTTCCTGTGGAGCAGCAGCCTCCCTCCAAAAGAATGCGTGGAAAGACAGAACTTTCACCTGATGTGACCAGGTGGATTGAACTTGCTAGGTAAAGTTTCCTTTCTTGAGAAAGAAAATGTTTGTAGATTTTTCTCTTAAGTGGGGCATACGTTTAGGATTGGGTAAAAATTAATATTGAAACGAATGAAATTAATATAATGGTGATAACTTTGGCTATATATTGTCAGAATTTGGACTGCCTTTCACTGTTGAATTTACAATTTCTGTCTCTTTGATTTTAATTAAATGATAAAGAATCTCTATACAGTTAGCCATTTATAAAACATACCTTGAGTTATCCAGTATTGAGTAAGAAGTGGCACTGTATTAGAAGCCTTACTGCAAAAAACAGACTTTGAAATACAGTACAAAAATGCTAAACTTTTTACTAACTACTACAAAGAAAAAAATTAAAGATATGGAGAATCTATACTAAAGATGTGACTTTAGAATGTTATTTCATGGAACTCAAGGTCAGAAATTCATGGGCATCAAATACAATAGGCAAAGACAGTGCAACCATGGCTGTATCCAACTTGTGATTGGCTCAAAAGGATTCAGTGGTCCTTAGTATGAAACTTTATTTGGACATACCAAGCAACACAGTTATTCAGTTTGGAGAACCTACCTAGTTGCAAATTATTAAAACATCTTCTGCCCAGGGTACCTAGCTTTAGTTAAAAGTTTAGCAACTTTTGGGCTTGACTAAAACTGAGATTAAAGGAAAAGATAAATAGTTTAAATCTCTTGAATGAGGGAAGATCCAAATGAGCCTACTGGCTACTTGAATTAGAATTGATTGACAGAGAGTCACACAATTCATGCATTTAAGAAATGATAATTGTTTAGGAAATAGAAGAAAATTGAAAAAGCATGTATGGTAAGGGTGATTTTAGACTTGATTGTATTTGTAATAAACTGGCTATTATGAAGTTATATAATTGGGTGGAGATTATAAATTGAAGTCAGGCACTGATATGCATATATTTGCAATTTAGTTCAGAACAGCTTTTCCCCTGCTAGCTATCACTTGATCTTGGCAATCATCAAACTTTTATTTTCTCAAACCGAAAAGGATTTGCTAACTAAGGTGACAAACTGATGATGATGGTAGTATGTATTATGTGAGCAGTATGAATACAGAAAATTTTGTATCCTGAGCTATGAAATTTGTCCTTATCTGTGTCTTAGCTTAGCCTCATTGATTTCAGGAATGAATCATTTTAGTAATTTGAAGTTTCCCCTCTCAAATGTGTCTAGGCTTTATCGATCTGTTGGAGATTATGATGTTCTCCGGGGTATTTTTAGTGGAAAGATTGGAACAAATGAAATTACCCACAATGCTTTGTTAGCTGAAGCAAAAAGTGATTATGCTGAAGCAGCTAAGCTATATGATAAGGTACAATTATGTTTACAAAGTACAACATTTTCAAGGACATCTCTGGATTAATTGCTAAACTTCAACTTTCTTTGCTTCGGTAGGCACTCTCTATACAAGACTGGCCTGGTGATGAGCCAACTGAAGCAGAAAAGGATTTCTGGAAAATTGCATCTCTTGAATGCTACAACCATTTGACAGAATGGAAATCTCTGGAATATCGCTTGACTGTGAACATTGATAATGGGCAACCAGCAGATCTAAATAAAATATGGAGCGATCCATTCTACCAGGTTTTCAGAAAAAATATATACAGAGATATACAGATATTTATGAGTCAAACTGGTGGCCCCAGACCAGATGCATCATGCCTAGGCCACGCCCACCCCAGCTCTGTGAATGGGGAAAATGTCGCAGAACGTCATGTGATGGCAATGTGACATAGCTAGTTTGACACCCGTGATCTAAGGGAAAGGGTTTAATTGTGCCATCGACCTTTCCTCTAGGAATTGCTTTGCATAGTACATTAAAATATGTACAATACTGTGGTTTAACCTTTGGGGGGAGGGAGTTCTCAGTTTCAATATTAAACTTATGTGGGAGAATCTGCATTTAAAAATATATAATTTTATAGAGCTTACAATTTAGTATACCAAGCTACTGTATGTTTTTATCACTCAAAAACATAATTTCAATTTTCTTACTATTTTAGGAGGCCTATTTACCCTATGTAATTCGCAGCAAGTTGAAACTTCTTTTCCATGGTGGCAGTGACCAGTCTTTATTGACATTTATTGATGAGGCTATGAAAGCAGAAGAGAAGAAAGCTCTAATAGAAATGTATTATAGCCAGGAGTTGAGTCTTCTCTACATTTTACAGGATGATTTTGACAGAGCCAGATATTATGTCAAAAATGCCATGCAAGTGTTCATGCAGGTAATTCAAAATGAATACAATATCATACTAATTGTGTTAACTACTCTGAAGTATTATGTCTTTCAGAGATTCTGTGTATGGATCTACCATATTCAGCAGTATTAATAATGGAATAAATGGGTTCATAATATTTTTTTGTTAGGATGTTTATATCAGAGAAACCCAAGAAAATCCACTGATTATCAGATAGAAATTCAAAATGAAATGCTTTTTCTCCCACAGAACTACTCCAATATTGATTCACTATTGTTCAATAGCCGTATGATCAAACTGCAGTCAGTTCAGGCTTTAACTGAAATACAAGACTTCATCAATTTTATGAGTAAAGAAAGTAAGTCTCCTCCCCCACCCCACCCCCACCCCCCCAAAAAAGTACGGTGCTGTTGTTATGTAGTAAGTATATTGTTTTAGTAAAATAATAGCTAACATTGTCTTGGATATCACTGGTGGATACCATTTTGAGTTTGGGGGTTTTATGACATTACTGTTTATAATTATTGTTTGAATTAGTTGGTTCAAATTCATCAGAGCATATGAAAATTTGCCTTGTATTTTTAATACAAGGAATATTAAAAAAGAGACAATGAAACTGATGTTTCCTAAACAAATGTATTAGAAATGTATTTGGTTCAAATAACATGTTTCATTTGGCTTCAGCTTAATGTGCCACTGTGGTTTGTAAATTATGTTTTATTGATTAGCCTGATGAACACAGTCATATGCCTACAGATCTGAAAGTCTCTGTGATGGTTTATTTAGTTTAAAATGTGATTCTTCACTTGCTGACAGTTTTAAATATTTTGTTTTTTTTCAATAATTGCCTTTTAGGTAGTTTAACTTTTCAGGCTTCTCTTAAGAGATTGCTCAATATTTGGAGAAGCAGATACCCTGATACCAAAATGGATCCTATGAACATTTGGGATGATATAATTACAAATAGGTAAAGAAACAATCTGATTCCATTATTGGTGTTTACATACATTTATTGTACATTCAAGAATATCCCCAGTAAAATCTCTTTTCCAAGAACACTCTTAGTTTCTTAAGATCTATCCGCTTGGGAGAAAAATGGGGCCACTTAGTAACAACTTGAGGACTTGTGCAGATTTGTGAGACTTCCTAAATAAAAACATCTACCCTTGTAAATTTTAAAATACCTTTTGTTATGAGTTTCAAAAATATGTACCTGTGTATACCTATAAGCCTGTGTATTGATTCCTGCTCTCAACTGCTCAGTTTTACTGCTGAAACTGACTGGCTGGGGAGGGTCGTTAGAGCTCTAATAAAATCATTAGTATTTCATTGTTATACCAATTCCCATTTTATGAGGCAAAACAAAAATATATTTTTAGATAGTTGGATGGGTTCTCAATTTTTTCTTAATTTTTGTGCAGATGCTTTTTCCTTGACAAAATTCAGGAGAAATTTTCTAGCACCCACCTAGATGATAGCATGGAATTAGATGGAGATGCTACTTTCAGCATGGAAATAGACAATGAGAACCAAGATACACATACAATGATTAAAAACTGCAAGTTTGCTATGAAAATGAAGATGATAGAGTGTGCTAGGAAACAGGTATCTATGACTTATCCTTTATGAGAACAGGTGAAGTATAACTAAATAATATAACCTTTCATCAAAATATATTGTGCCAGTTTTGAGAGATTCATATTAATTCCTTTAATATATTATTTAGAATGGCAGTGCTGTGCATGCCTACCATTATGCCAAGATTTGTTTTAGCCACCGTTTATTGAACTGAGACACATTCAGAGGTACTAAATGATTTAAAAATATTTAAAAACACAAGATTACTCAAAAAAACCTTACTAACACTCTGGAATTCCTGTAATAATAATAATAATAATTATTATTATTATTATTATTATTAATAATAATAATAATAATAATAATATAATTTTCATATGTTGAACTCAAAGAGATTTGCCCTTCTTCCATATTTTTATGGTAATCTCTTCATTCTTTTCTTCTGTTGGATTGCAAAGTAGAACAGTTTCTCAGTAGCCTTAAAGCTTCTGAAGGATTTGCATGGAGATTCTAAGACCTGTGAAGATTGGCGAGTGAAATGGAACCACAGCTATTGTTGTTTCAGCCATAGTCGCAGCCGAAGTCAAAGTAATGCTGAACAAATTCTTACAGTACTCAAAACTGTCTTTCTACTGGGTAAGTGCTTTGTGTAGGTTTTCCAACACTACATAAGAACATCGTGATGTTAACTTTAGGAAAAGATTCTTGGTTGTATCTTCTAGGCATGCAGTATTAACTAATTTTATAATTTTTTTGTCAATAGATGAGATTAAACTGAGCAGCGTGAGCAATAATGCTATTACTTTCCGTAACCAAAACCTCCTCTTGGGAACCACTTTTCATATAATGGCCAATGCTCTTTCCAAGGAACGAAGTTGCCTTAACCAAATTGGAGAAGAAAAAGCTAGAAAAGTCTTTATGCTTTCAGAAGAAAGATCTGATAATGTTGAAAAAGTAAGATGCCATTTCCTAAAATATGAATGCCTAATTAGAAAAATTAAGGCAGAATTTGATTTTTTTTTTAACCTGGTCAGAAATGTGTGATATAAAAGCAAAACACTGCAGCAAGTTCAACAGATATTATTGTTCTCATGGACTCTGTGATATTTGAAGGAGAACCAAGCTCTCTTAATAAAGAAGCATGGTGAACTTTATTGAATTTGTCTATTTTTAACTCCTTTTCTTCTCAATGATTTATTTCACATTTATTTATGTGTATATTGATTTAGTAGATTTATGTGGCTGCCCATTTCAAATATATGGTTCTGAGCACCTAACAATATAAAAAATAACAAAAATATGCCCCCTCCCCCCAAAAAACACAGCAGTACGCCCCCCAAATTACAAAAGCAATAATCAGTCACTCAGCAAAACCAAGAAATGGGCTCTGTCATAGATTAGATCATCAAGTTTGAGCACACAGACAAGTTTTCCACTGGGATGAGGCCAGAGGGCAGGCGTCACAATGGAAAAAGCTGTCACCTGAGCTTTGCCAGCTGATGCTCCTTAGCAAGATGGGAATGGAGCATTCCTGCCCGCCCCCTCCGCCCCCCCCAGGTTAGACTGGTTGGGATAGTATAAACCACATTTTCCAGTGGATCCTTGTTGAAGATAAGAGAGAAGAGAAGGGTGTTGACATAGTTTGGGATAGAAGTTTCCTTTAGATCTCAGAGTGCATGGATATGAGAAAGATTTTGGATCTGGAGTAATTAAATATATTCCTGAAGTATAAGCATATCATAAACAATAGTGGCCATAACAAAAGGATTAATTTTAACTCCAGTGATTTCTTGCAGATGTATTTGTACATTCTGATCAGTGATAATATTCCACCTAGATTCTTCGAGTAATATTTTTCTCTTACATGACCACAAGCATTTCTAATACAAATTATTACATCCACCTCCACCCCCTAGCAAGAGCTTATGATTGTGCCTTTCTCCTTTCCATTTCCAAAGAAAAGTCAAAATAGGGCCTGACAAAAAGTCCCTCTACTCAGAAGTTAAGAAATGGAAAAGGTGTGCCATCCTTAAGAGAAGAAGAATGGTTAAATAAATACTCATATTTGAAGTCAATAAATCTATTTCATCGAGTCTTTCTAGCATCTTCCATTGTTTCCATTTTTTAATCTATGAATGTTGGATATTTTCTTCCCACCTGTGTCTCTTAGTTTTATCTCTTAGTGTTGAATGAAAACGATTCCATTACCCACATAAGAAATCACACATAAACATTATGATTTTATATTCTTTTTTTATTGTTTCCTACTGTGGTCACAGGTTTCTCATATTTAATTTCAGGTGATAGCAGGGCTGAACAAGAGAGCTTTTCTGTGCTTTAGTGGAGCTGTGAAAAAAGCTGAAGAAGAGGTACAGTCCATGTCATTTGACCACATAGACATAAGTGGAATTATTGATGCTTATATGACATTGGCTAATTTCTGTGACAGTCATCTCCGCAAAGAAGAACAAAATTCAGCAGGTAAGTTAAAGGATGAGTTCATGCCAGAAATTTTTTTTGACATTGTCTCCTTTAGTTGATCATGTGTAGTTCTAGTGTTTGCAACATAAGGCCAGTCTTATGTTCTAATCTTTATTTTGCTTTGGTAAATACCAGTTCTAACCATTCTAATAATACATTCCTGCTATTTTTTTCCTGCTATCTAAATTTTACTGTTTTGGTGCAGTATAAAAATGTCACTTGATCTGTAATTTTTTTAAAAAACAAGAAAATATATGTTACTTCACCTATACTTACATTTATTAATTTTGAATGCCCCAATAATTCTCTCTCTATATATATGTATGTATGTATGTATGTATGTACATATGTATGTATGGTGTTCAGCTTTGTTCAGGTATTTTCCCACGTCATTATAGTTGTGCTTTTAAAGTTGTCGCAACGTTTCAGCAGAATCTCATCTGCCATCATCAGGCTTCTGTATAGTGTTCGTCTGTGAGGCAGACTTTCACAGCCATTTCTGTTTTAAATTTGGTGCTAGCCTACTGCTGTGCCAGAATGGTTTTTTCTTCATCCTGATTGGTTGGAAGTCTTGGTCTGTGTTTATTGGTCTGGGAGTTTGCTGTGTTCTGCTTGATTGGTGTTTCTAATTATATATGTATGTATATATTATATTATATACTATATGTATGTATGTATGTATGTATGTATATGCATATGCATATACATATACACACACACACATATATATACATATACATATATATATACATATATACATATATACATATATACATACATATACATATATACATACATATACATATACATACACACACACACACACACACACACACACACACAAACACACACACACACACATACATATATATATATATATATATATATATATATATATATATATTAGGCAGGAAAAATGTTCAGAACATGACAACCAAAATGATTGGAAGGTTAAAAATCCTTCCCCTATTGTAAAGAGTACAATATTTGGGATATTGTACTTCAAAGAAAAACAGGTAGAAAGAGATAAAATAGAAGTATTTAAAAATAATGAGAGATGAAAAACATTGTTTACATTAAATCAAGTACCATTATCTATTGAAATTAAAGGGTAATAAATTTAAATAAATAATGCAAGAAGATTTCTGGATAAATGAGAGTACTTAGGCAACAGTATACAGTTAAATGTTGGAATTTATCACCGTTGCATATGATGGTAACTAATTAACTAATTATTTGAAGAGAAACTGGGCAATTTTAAAATGGATTAAGCTAAAGTTATCAGTTTTAATAGCTGTTCATTATCTCCTGAATTTCAGACACATGCCCTGGATTAAAGTTTCTGGTAATTGGCCCCTATATCATCCAAAATGCTGGACTAGGTGCCTTTCACCTAATCCAATATATTTCTTCTTAGTATTTCTACTATTGCAAATGTCATTCCTGTCAGTCTTCAAATCTCACACTATATGTTGTTTTCTTGAGAAAAGTGTGATGATAAGTGAAATGTCAGGTCTACAGAAGATTTGACAAAGTACTTTAGAAAAAAAAATGAATGTATTATTTTGTGTATCCCTAAAACAATTTTGTTAAATAATTTTTAATCAACATTAAAACTTTAATATTCTGTTGACAATCTTATGTTTTGCCAGATGTAAACAATGAGGATTTGCAGATATTTCCAGCAATTGTAGTGGAAAAAGTAATAAAAGCTTTGAAACTAAATTCAAATGAAGCAAGGTTAAAATTCCCCAGACTATTGCAAATTGTAGAGAAGTATCCAGAAAAGATTTTGGGACTCATGGCACAAGAGGTGAGTCTTCCCATCTCTAAAGGAAAATATATTATCTACTTTTGTAAGCCCCTCATAATCACTTGGGTGGGCAGCATGTACATAAATAAATTTTGGGAAATTAAAGCCACTGATGGTTTACTTTGAAGAAAGATTCTCACAGACATCTGTACCCTAACCTCTCACTGGAATCAGTGCCTTGCTTGTGAATATTACTAGCTGTAGCATACTTAGCAGGCTCCGGCATTATCTTATAGGTCATCTTACCTGTCTCAGGAGAGCAACCTACAGATTGATGCTTCACTCATAGGTGGTTCTGCATAAGTGATTTATTCCTTCTGGAGAACTTTGTCATTATGTTCCAGTGACAACTGGAAAAGTGCCCTGCTTTTCTCTGTCATTTTGTCCTGGGTCAAGCTTATATTTACATAATACAATATATGTAAAATATAATAAATGTTTAGAATAGACACTCAAAAGAACAATACGTGCAACTGTCAGCATTGCATACAAGGTTTGTGGTTTGCTTCCATAGCTGCTAAGAATATTGTTACAAATTCTGGGCAAAAAGTAGTTGTTTTTTCTATATCTCAAGTTCATTGGTTCTTGGAAACATGTTACCTATCATGTTCTTGGCTGAATTTAATAAACATTTTATACATTCCACATGCATTTCCATATTCCAGCAGGTAGAGGCATTAATTTTTATTGAGTTCAGGGGAGTCAGGATAGAAACATGCTTTATTTGCTGCAATCTACATTCATGGTTACTGTTTTCACAGATTTCTTCAGTTCCCTGCTGGCAGTTTATTGGTTGGATCAGCCAGTTGATGGCAATGCTGGATAAGAATGAAGCACCTGCTGTTCAGCATACAGTGGAAGAAATTGCTTCTAGTTACCCACAAGCAATAGTGTATCCTTTCATGATCAGCAGTGAAAGCTTTTCTTTCCCTGAAACTGCCATAGGTCATAAAAATAAGGAGTTTGTAAAAAGGTAATATAAAAAATGAAAGAAAACATGTTTTAGAAGAAAAGCAAATTTTATCTTATGGTTAGGAAAAAGTGTAATGTGCACATGAGTTCATAGAATAGAAATAAGAATAGAATAGAAACAGGAATAGAATAGAATAGAATAGAATAGAATAGAATAGAATAGAATAGAATAGAATAGAATAGAATAGAATAGAAGTCTTTATTGGCCAAGTGTGATTTGGACACGCAAGGGATTTGTCTTGGTGCAAATGCTCTCAGTGTACATAGAAGAAAAGATACATTTGTCAAGAGTCAAGAATCATAAGGTACAACACTTAATAATAGTCATAGGGTACAATAAGCAATCAACTCATACCAGGAAACAGTTGTAAGATACAAGCAACAAAGTTAGAGTCATACAGTCAGTCACAAGTGGGAGGGAATGGGTGATAAGGAATGATGAGAAGATTAATAGTAGTGTAGTTGGACATTTAAATAGTTGTATTTAAATAGTAAATAGTTGGACATTTAAGTGAAAATGTTTTTTTAATTTGCTAAGTTAAAAAAAAGTCAATAGGTTAATTCTTCCTACTAAGGAATTACTTAATTGCTGAAACAAGTTTCTATAAATTGTAAATTCATTCAGTTTATTCATCTTGCTGCCCCGAATATAATCTGTGTTATCAAGTGCCTCAGACACTATGATTGTCTTTTTTTAATTTTGTATTTAATTATATCTGTTCAGAAAAAAAGAAATACATTTATTTAACTTAACCTAAAGAGTAAGGAATCTTATTTAGAGAGTAGTTTATATTAAATCATTAAACTTTGAACTTAGTTATAATCTCTCTTTAGACCAAATATGTTCAACCTACAATCCATGACCATATTTGGCCCTAAACAACTAGTAATCCAATCCCACAAGAAAATAAAGTATTAAAAAATAAAGAAAATTTTTATATATGTTAACTATGTTGTATATTTTATATGTGGCCCAAGACAATTTCTCTTCACTCAATGCAATCCAAGCAAACCACAAGATTGGCCAATCATGGTTTAGAGGATTGTAGCTGAAATAGTTTGCTTATTATCGTGTTTCTCACAAAATAAGGCCGGGCCTTATTTTTTTTTTGAGCCCCGAAAAAACGCCTAGGACATCTTTTCGGGGGTGAATTAATTCTCTCCCCCCCCCCCCGGCTCACCAGCGCCGTCTCCAACAACAGCGTCTGAGTCGCTCCCGCTTTCCCCGTCCCCATAACAACAGGAAAGAAAAACATTTTGAGGTACCTGGGAGCACTGCGTGCTGCATTTTGGTTTAATCTCGAGCAGCTGGTGGGCGTGAGAAGAGCCAAGCGAGTGTCTCTGCTGCTGCTACGCTTGGTGCTCCAGCCTCGGGCTCTGCAAGTTTGCAAAAGTCCCGGTGGGCAGCCCGTTCCTGCATTCCAAGCACGCAGGCTGAGCTGCAGCTGTCCCTCTCTCGCCAGCGCCATCTCCAATAGCAGCAGCAGCAGCAGGAACTGTGGAAGTTACGGAGGCGGCTCACCCACCTGAGAAGCAGCTGAAATGCTTCCATGGTTCCCGCCGCTGCTGCCGCTCTTATTGGAGATGGCGCTGATGAGAGGGACAGCTGCAGCTCGGCCTGGGCGCCTGGAATGTAGGAACAGGCTGCGCACTGGGACTTTTGCAAACTTGCAGAGCCCAAGGTTGGAGCACCAAGCGTAGCAGCAGCAGAGACGCTCACTCGGCTCTTCTCACACCACCAGCCGCTCGGGATTAATCCAAAACGCAGCGCGCAGCGCTCCCAGGTACCTCAAAATGTATTTTTTTTTCCTGTTGTTACGGGGACAGGGGAAAAGCGGGAACGACTCAGACGCTGTTGTTGGAGATGGCGCTGGCGAGAGAGGCGCCAGCACCGGTGGAAACCGTGGAAGCTGTGGAGGCCTGAGAAGCAGCTAAAACGCTGCCAGACATCCACGCCGACGCTGCCTGCCTGCTGACCCGGGTAAGGGAGCCCTCTGTGCTCCACCATGGTGTTAGGAGCTGCTGGTGGTGAGGCGTAGCTGCCCGCTGGGCACTCCTAATGGCAAGTTCCCCCCTGCCTTCCCTCCTAATTTTGCATGTTTTAAACTAGGCCTCAATTTGGGGGGAGGGGCTTAATTTCATTTTATGCCTAGAAAACATGCTGGGTCTTCCTATCGGGGGGGGGGCATATTGTTGGAGAAACACGGTAGTTGAAAAACTGCTAGGTTATCACTTTAAAAAATTGAGGGGAACATTTCTATAATCTCCTTGTTGCACTCTTTCTTTCCTTTGTAGAGTGAAAAGCAAGTTGTACGAAGGAGGAGTGATACAAGATTTTGCCCATTCCTTAGAACAGCTTTCCAATCCAGCAATGCTATTCAAGGTACATCTGTCAAATTCTTCATAATCTGAAATTATATTTATTTATGTAGTCACTTGAATATGCCAAAATCATCTGTTTTTGCTGTTCACCCAGGCCTTGCTGTTCGCTGAGTAACTATGTGGTTTTTTTTTCTTTTATTCCCATCAAATTTTGTCATCCTGCCATTTCTACCTTTTTTTTAATCTCTTTTTTTTTAATGTTGTAACTATTTGCAAACCATCCAGAGTCTCTGGGAATTAGGTAGCATATAAATTTAATAAAACATTATCTCTATCTTCAGCAGCATGAATTTCTGATTATGACCTGATTGCCATTACATTTTGATGTCTGCTATCAGTTCGTTTCCTAAGAGAGAAAATAATTTTTATTCTGCATTTATAGGATTGGATTGGAGATGTCCAAAATGAGTTGGGAAAAACTAAGAAAAATACAAATAATATTCAGCAATTGTATGATGGGATGTACCAAAACCTTGGAAATTTAGAGGCTCCCGGTCTTGGGTGGTATAGAAAGCAATTTATTAAAGTATGTATTATGCTTTACAGTTGAATACTAGTGATTTATAAATGAACTATTGATTTTTTAAAAATAATCCTTATATATATATTGTGGTTACATATCCCAGTCATATTGACATTCTTTAGTGTATCTGTTCACAAATCTTGGCTTTGTGTACAATTTGGAAACATTTTTTAAAAAAATAATAATCAAAAAATACTTCCCAAACCTATGATAGTCCACCATTATTATCAGGCTGCAAATTGAAAAGTTGAAATCAGAATAAAAGTTCTGAAACATTCTTCCAGAGGGAGCATTCATTCTGATTTTGCAGAATGAAAGACTAGAGAAGCTTTCAGCTCCATAACTACAGAACATAACTACAGAGACTTTAAATCCACTTCAGCAAAAAAAATTCAGCCTCTTTCAAGGCTCAGCCTCTTGAAACTGTTGAGCACAGTGAAAATGAAATTTTTCTCCATAATCTGTGTTTTTAGGAAAAACCATTAGAAGTGATCACTGCAGCAGCAGCTCTTTAGCATATTAATTCATAGAATTGAGCCATTCAAAAATGTGTATGTGTTCTATGAGTGATGATTTGGCAGAATTTTGGGAATCTCCTATGTTAACTGACTGCTATCAGCTAGAAACCAAACATGCTGCTTTGGTAGATATGAGGTAAATGAATATTTGGAAAGACTGAGTATGTTGTTCTTGGATACTCCTAGAAGGCAGTGAATTTGCATTTTTCAGAGTTTAAGTGTCTTATATGTGAATTATTCCTGCAAAGTTTTTGATTTCATTTTTCTTATGATGGAGGTAGACTGGACACTTTGAATTTAGTTCCTAAATTTCCAGGATTTTTTCCCCCCAAATGTCTTTTTTGGGGGCATAGTTATGTTTTATTCCACTAGTGAAAAGAGGAGTTCATGCAGGTTTGATTGAGGTTCAGTATGGCAGCTTCTCTAGGAGGACATATTTATCCATGTACCCTTTTACTAGCTTCAGTGAAAAGTGGCCTCACAAGGGAATAATCCGGTGGTAATTTCATAAGAAGCTCCAACCCCATTGTATGCAGTTCATCACTCACAACCCATAATTCTTGAGATACATGGAATCCTTCCCTGGCCACAGCTTGTACTTTTTCCTGATCACTTAACTTTTGGCATGTTGACAGTTAAGTTCTAGCAGTTTGTAAAGGTTCTACTCTTGTCCTTTGTTAAGGATACTATTGTATTTTTTTTCATAAGGGCCTAAATATTTTTCTTATATGAAAGCTAGTGCTTTTGTTGTAAATGAATTTTATTTTAGGAATTTGGAAAGGAACTCGACATTCATTTTGGAAAAGGAGGTTCAAAACTGCTAGGTATGAACGCCAGCGTCTTCATTAAAGTTGCAAACTCTCTCTCTGAAAAGATGAAGAAATGTGAGAAAGAACCTGGGAATCTAAAGGAGTGCTCCCCTTGGATGAGTGAATTCAAACCAGAATTCTTGAGGACTGAACTGGAAATCCCTGGTAAAGTACTCTTTAGAGTGTAAAAAGAAGAAAACGCCCCATAAAATAAAGAATGTTCCGAATGAAAAAAAATATTACTAATTAAAGTAATATCTTCTAATTATATAATCACAATGGGCTGGACTAGACTATTTTATATCTCTTATTTTTACTGTTTTGGAGATAATATGAAATCTTCAAACTTACTTTAATTTGTTATGTATGAAAAAAAATGCATCTTGGTTGAAATGTGATGTAAAACAATTTAAAACAATGTTGAACTGTTTTTAGTACAGTGACAGGAAAAGAAACAATGGCATTTTGCTTTTTGCTTGATATTCAGGCTGAGGTTCTAAAATGGTACCTGCATAGCGTGCTTATCAGCGTGCCTGGCCCATTGGAATGTTAGTAAAAATGCTACAAAACAGCATACTAATTGCCAGCCTCCCTTTTTATCTCCAGAACATACAATTTGTTTGAAATTGTGCTCATGTGCCTGAAATAAATGAACAAAAGAAAACTGAGGATTGTGGAGAGTATTTGAGGGCTATGGTAAATTCAAAATATGAGGATATATTTTCCTCTGCTTTTTCTAGTCTTGCCTTTAATCTGTGTAAAAGTTGACCTTGTTTGATACTTTATATGTGGTCTTCCTCAAGGTTTGTGTGTGGTGTAATTTCTGGGCATCACCACTTTGACATCATAAAAGTGATTTAGGGTTCAGATTCCTAAGTCAGTCTTTTTTTAAAAAAAAAAAATCCTATTGAGTTTCTGGTAAAGGAGAGCTCTATCACTCACTGGAACCACCTGAAAAATTTCTTAATTGATCTAAAATGATTGTGTCATGTTAGAGCTCCTTTTTAGACTGGAAATAAATTGACAATACTTTCCAAAGCAGCATTTTTTCTAAAAGCTTTGCTGACAATCTTGATGTCAAAACTAGAATTGCAAGAACCATAATGAAGCTCTCTTAACAAGTATCCTTCCCATATGACTACCTTTCTACTATAAAAAATAACCTGAGATTTTCTACCAATGTAATATTGCATTGTGTACAAGATAAAAATGTATCAAACACATAATAATGGTACATTCTGATGAAGTTATTTGTTATTTGATTAATGTAATAAGTATTCTTAAAAAGCCACATTTAAAAAAAAAAACTTTACTTTACTCAGGTCAGTATGATGGTAAAGGAAAGCCATTGCCGGAATATCATGCAAAAATTTCTGGATTTGATGAGCGGGTATGTTAAACTATTAACCTACAGAGCATACTGTAGAAATTTTTCTTAATTTTAAATAATAATCAAAACATTTCCCCATATTAATCTACTCAATGCAATAAAGATTGTGATACATACATGTATGCAGGATTTGCCTCTCCAGAACTGATTTGCCAAAACAGGAAAACCTAATAGCATCTACTAATTAAAATTATTTGGTTGAAAGATAAAGAGGCTCCCGGTCTATCAATTTATAAAATTATAAAATTGATTTCCCCTCTGCATATTGACTATCATAGATGGAAAAACATAGTTACACCCATTCTTCTCCCACCTTCCAGCAGAAACCGCAAAAATTAAATAGGGAGAATAAAACAGAAAGGAGATGAGTGAAGAAAAGGGGTAACTACACGAGAGAATGAGTGAAAGAAAAATGGAATGAAATGGAAGAGAAAAAGAAAGCAAAAGTAATAATTTATAAAGAAAGAAAAAACTATTTGGATATTCTTAAAACTGAAAACAGCCCCTTCTAAATTCATTCTTATCTTCAAAGACATGTGGACAGCTAAAAACCATTTGCCTCCCCTGCACCTGTAAAATATCCTTCTCAGACACAGATAATTACTTGTGTAAAAATCTATTAAAGAAGCCCTGTATTCCATCACAATATATATATAGTTGAGCAAATTCTGTATATTGCTTGGTTTTCCCTGATCCCTTAAATTTTAAATCAGTGTTTCAGAATGCACCAGAAGAAAGGTGAATTCTATTCACATATAAATTAGGATAGTGATGGCTAACCTTTTCGGCACTGTACCCAAAGCATGCATATCCATCCCCAAAATGCAACATGCGTGTGCCCTGCCCTCCACGCCTGCATGCATGACCCCCTGCGCGCCTCCCGCCTCCTGCACGTGTGCGGCAGAGCTGAAGACCAGCTGGCTGATGGGAGGCACGCATGTGCAGTGGAGATGAGCTAGGGTGACAGCTCACGTGCCCAGAGAGAGGGCTCTGTGTGTGCCACCTCTGGCACGCATGCCATAGGTTCGCTATCACAGACTTAGGATCTAATGGAAGGAATCTCAAACTGTGACATCCATTTTTCAAAAATAATAACTACAAGGAGCATAGTTTTTATTGCCTCTCTCAAAAACACAAGTGGCTATAAATTTAAATGAAAGGTCCATAACAACTGTCAATAGCCAGTGAGATTCCTAATTGGAAATCTATATATTAATAGATTTTGAGGCATGTACCTTTTGAAAATCAGTGACCAGCAGCAAACTGAACCTGTTTACTTGCAACATGGCTTTTTCATTGTTGTTTGTATGTATAACCAAATTTAAGAGCAGTATCAAGGTCATTAAGAATTGTTAAGGTATCCTTGACTTTTCCTAAAACTGGGTTGTTTGCATTTTAAAATAGGAAGATTTTTCAGGTATGATTTTTCAGATGGTATTGTTACTTTTGTTCATAAGTAATTCTATAGCATCTCTAATACATCTTTGGTGTGATTTACCTCCTGCCCGTACATTCCAATTTTATTAATTTTAATTTACTGTAAATCTTGTTTATTATTACTACAAATTGCAGGTCACTAAACCCATGCAATGTACAAAAACATAAAATGTAAAAGTAAACAATAGAATAGCTACCATTTGGAGACAATACTGCTTGAAAAACACAGGAGAGAATTTAATTAATGGGTTTTGTGCTGAATAGATATATGTAGCTTTTTTAGGGGTCAATTTGTATAAAACAGTGTTTTTTAATCTGCTCTGTATTTTTCTTCTACATTCTGTCAAAGATAAAAGTAATGCAATCCATGCGGAAACCAAAACGTATAGTAATCAGAGGCAATGATGAGCGGGAATATCCCTTTCTTGTGAAAGGAGGAGAAGACCTCAGGCAAGACCAACGCATTGAGCAGCTCTTTGAAGTTATGAATAACATTCTTTCACGAGATGCTGCCTGCAGCCAAAGAAACATGCAGATAAAAACCTATCAAGTTATACCAATGACAACCAGGTAGACACACGCTAAACCCTTAAGTAGCACAGATACTTTTGTCTTCGTTACGAGATAATTCCTGTATATTCCAGAGCACCACCTCTGAATTACTTGTGCACACCCCCACCCACCCCTGGCATTCTTAAGCTGCTCCTCTAAAGCTGTTTTCAAAACATGAACCATGCCATCTCTTTGTGTGTTTAGAATATTTTAACATGGATGATTTGTCTAGTTCCTCTAGATATTTTTTCCTCCCTAAGAAATAAATTGTTTATTTTGCTATTGTCTGGTGTGAAAAACCAAATCCATACACAGAAGTTCCAGATTACGGATTTATTGTTAAAGCCTATGCACAGGAATCTTCTCAGATTAATGCACCTGGTTAGAGTTAGATCAATGGCATTTGGGGGTGGGGGTGTTGCACTTAGTTGTGACTTTGTAATGATTCTAAACTAATGCCTCTTTTAACTCTTCCCCCTGGTTCTGCTAGTCATCTTCCTACAGCCATATCATAACAAAAATAAGTTTAATTATTTTTTTTACAGATTGGGACTGATTGAATGGCTTGAGAATACCTATACATTAAAAGAGTTCCTTTTGAAAAACATGTCTGAACAGGAAAAGAATTGTTATAACAGGTAAGCGGAGCATAACTTGTATCTCTGATCACTTAACATTACTCATTGTACTAACGTCCATTGGATCAGCTGAGAATTATCTTCAGAGGTTATTCAAAGTACTTCCTGACCTAGGTAATAATTGGAAGCTATTTGCTTAATCAGCATGAGTTCACCTATATGTTTTCTTACTTAAGATTTTTATTACCTGTGGCTTTTTTATCACCATATTCTTATCAACAGACTGGTTTTTTACAAGGAAGGGATTTTTAAATTTCATTTTAGTTTAAATAATTAGGAAGTTAAATTAAACTTAATTAAATTGGAACTCAGATCTGTGTAGATGCTTGCTTAGTGTGGAAATCAGATCAATAGCAGCAGGAGGCAATTATTGTAGAAAATTAGGATTATGAGGAGCCCTCACTGTTGCATAACTTAACAGAATCTAAGCCATTTTTCATTATGGAAGTATTTTTTTTTCTCATGAATGCTAACTAATGATGAAAGTATAGACAAATCATGTACAATTGTAGGCTTGTATGAAGGCCAAATTAAAGAAAACTCTTTGCCAACATTTCAATACTTGTCTTTACTTACTGGCCCTTATCAAAAATTTGTGATATTTTGTGACATAATTTGTTTGACAGCTTCATTTGAGCTTGAATGTACAAAATCAGCTGCATATTTATTCAGCCCCACTAGCCTTCTGTCTTTTGATTTATACCAGGTGGTTGGCATTTTTCTATGAATAGATTTTATGTAATAAACTATTTTTTCCATTGATATTTAAACAGTTGTGGAGGTTCTTGTAACAGTTTGAACTGACTTGATTGAATACAGCATTGATAACAATGAATTGTTTACATTCTTTTTGGTTATGTTTTATTAACAGATGTTAACTGTCATAGCAAATAAAGTTACTCTTTATATTATTCTAGAATATTGGTAAAACAGTACATTACAAATAAAAGAGAATATTTATAGCTTGGGATTGAACTGTTAGAATCCTTGGTGGTCTCTGAAAGTGGTTGTTTTTGCAGCTATTTCATTACCAAACTAGGTAACATCACCAGTGCACTGATAATGTTAACTAGTTTGATAATGAAATAGCTGCAAGAAAGCAACCACGCTCAGAAGACAAAGGACCACATATTAGTTCCTCTTAGAGATAATTTATCAATGCTAAAATCAAACCAGAAAGTAAGCACTTTTAATAGTTCAAATAATATATAAATGCCTGCACATAGATTAAGTTTGTATTCTTCCCTCTCTAAAGCTCCCAAGGTCCCTTTGCTGACTATAAGGATTGGCTGTGCAAGATGGGGGAAAGAAATAGAATTGAATGTTACATGACTATGTTCAAGTAAGTCTTTGAAATGCTTATTCTCCATCAAATACTTTGGTTCCCCTTCCTCCACCACGCACATAAATTATTGTCAATAGGATATTTCTGTCTGTTGTGCTTCTGAAGATACAGCAGTTCTGCAGTGACTGATTATCCACACCTGCTCCCTTCTTCTTGCCCCATCTCCATTTCTCTGCATAACACATACTTACAGCAATATCAATAGCAGTTATATACCGCTTTACAGTGCTTTATAATACTAAGCAGTTTAGTTGGCATATTAGCCCCCAACAATCTGGGGCCTCATTTGACTAACCTCTGAAGGATGGAAGGCTGAGTCAACCTTGCGCTTGAACTAGCTTAGAAGACTTGGAAACACATGTAATATGTAATACTATATTATATTTTATGTTATACTATGTTGAGAGTTGAGAAACAATTCCTGGATGTAAAATTTCCAGGAAAGACAGATCAGTTAGAGTGATCAGATGTAAACCTTGTTATAATTATTTTAATATGGACTCTATAATCATAATCTGTCATCTGCTGTGTAAAATTTACTTAAATTGTTCCATGTGATAAGTTTTTGTGATCATTTTATAAATGATGTCCCTTCTATTTTTGTATTGCAGAGGCCCAAACAGGTTTGTAATAGCTTGTTGAATTATGTATAGCAATTGATATAGGCTTAAAGTACATTTATGAGGCAGGACTAAATTCTGTCAGCATACCTAAAGCACAGTTAAAACAAAAGGTAACAACTAAAATGTATTATAGAGACACAGAATAATGTTAATTAAGGAATGGTTGCAAGACTATGATTGTGTTTTTCGTTCAATCTGCAAGCAAGTAAGAAGACTACCTTTGGAATTAAGAACAATTTTGTTTAATTACATTCAGTATATGATTACGTAAGTTGTATCATTTAAAATAATCTCCACAGAAAAATATTTTGGTGTTTTATGCAAGCATTTATACATTATAAAACATTGGTATTAAAATGCTAAAAAAGAATTATTTTAGAATAGATTTCCTCTGTGCTACACTTTCACTGTTATTGGTGCTTCACATCCTTGTAGAGTTTGCAGTTTACAGACTGTCAGCGAAAAAATAAGAGATTCAGGATAAGCAGAAATTAAAAATAAACGTTGCTACATAATCCTTCATTGTAATTCACATCTTTGCCTGATTATAATTCTCACTGTTTGCTCTGATTTTCAGAAGAGCTAGCCGAACAGAAACAGTAATGTCCTTCCAGCATAGAGAAAACCGTGTTCCTGAAGATTTGCTAAGGTAAGGTAAGGGTTTCTTTCAAAGCTCTTGGCTTTGAAACAAGAGTAGTGAATAGTAATATTTACTATGAATGTTGCTGGTAAGAGCACTCGGGGTCTTACAATACAGGTAGTCCTTGATCTATAAGAGTTTCTTTAGTGACTGTTCAAAGTTATAATGGTACTATACACTTATGACTGAGTAAATTGATTTTAAAAGTCTAATGTTTAAATACAAAATGCATGTTAGGAACTATACCCTTCCTCACCTTCCCTTGACCTCTGCTTCTTTTAATCTCTAGTTTCTAAAGAAAACCTTTCTCTGAGTATTTTGCAAATTAGTCCAATTTTGTTGTTTTATTTCACTTTATATTACGTGTCTGAAAAGGACCCATTTTTCCAAGTTTCTAATATTGGGATTTCCAGGAATTATCTGCAAGATAGTTGTACTTCAGCTAATATAAAATCTATTTATTTTCTAAAGGAAAGCCTTTGTTAAAATGAGTACAACTCCAGAAGCCTTGCTGTCTCTGCGATCTCATTTTGCCAGCACCCATGCACTGCTATGCATCAGCCATTGGATTCTTGGCATTGGTGATCGACATTTATCAAATTTCATGATCAGTACAGAGACTGGAGGCTTGGTGGGAATAGACTTTGGATATGCATTTGGTTCAGCAACACAGGTATTCTCCTTTTGTCCTTATTCTAATGTTTACAGCAAATATTTTTTAGCTATATTGAATGAAGTCAGGGTAGAAAATATCTGACAGCCTCAAGGATGTTTTTGAGGAACCATGGGACTTTAAGATGCTTTTTTTTTCTGATCACAGAAAGTATGATATCCCTTGAGCTCTTTGCCGTGTCAAGAAAAGCCATTCATAGCATCCTTTTGACCTCTTTCTGCTATCACAATTCTAGTAGCTAAGAGGACCAAAATGTAAATAGCCTTCTGGGTCAGTGGTTACTTTCTTCACACACTTCTACAATAGCAGACATTTCGTGCCAGGCAGTATGGATTTGAAATTTAAAGGGAAAGTACTTGCCAGTCCCCTTATTTTGAACCTTTAGTAGTTTAATATCTTCTTTGAGTGTCTTAAAAATCAGAGATAGTATAAACATAACAATGTACTAATGCATGCATTTATAACTGGAAGCCATGTTCCTTTATCATGATTTGACTTCTGCTATTCATAAATCACAGGCTCTTCTGCCACGAGCAAAAAACGTTTTCTTTGTTTATTACATGGATTATTTTCATAATTTTTATTCTTTGTTTGTAGTTTTTGCAACTACCAGAATTGATGCCTTTCCGCTTGACTCGACAATTTGTTAATTTGATGCTGCCAATGAAAGAATCTGGTCTTATGTACAGTGTGATGGTACATTCCTTAAGAGCCTACCGTATAAATCAAGATGTTCTCATTAATACAATGGATATATTTGTAAAGGAACCTTCTTTGGATTGGAAAGTAAGCTATTGACTTAATGGCTTAATTTTGGCACACCTGAAAATAGAGAAAAGGTTATTAAATGAATTACTATTCAACAAGCAAACACTGAATTTTAAAATAGTTTCATTCCTACATTTTAGACCCACTTTTCTTTCAGTAAATAAATATGTCAAAGTATATTTGTCATTCAGAAATTTAAGCTAAATACTATTTTCTTTTGTAAAATCATTTCGAAGATATATGTGTACCCTAAGATTCAATACATACATACATACATGAAGTAGGAATTTAAATTTTGATAAACAACTGCCATTAATAATATGCAGTATATTGACTTTTTTTCTCCTTAGAATTTTGAACTGAAACAGTTGAGAAAAGGAGGTACATGGACTAAGGAAATAAATACAGATGAAGTGAATTGGTATCCTCTACAAAAAGTAAAAATTGCAAGAAGAAAGTTGGCAGGAGCTAATCCAGCTGTCATTACCTGGTATGTGTTTTACATTTTAAATGTGTGGGTCTGAATTAAAAATGCAAATACAAAAATTATTTCCTGAAAAATAGGTATTTTAATATAATGTTCTATTTTAAGATGAATTTATTTCAAGTATGTAACTTGTTTGGAGAATTTTCTTTATAAAATTCTCCCCAAAAGTTACATGCTTTATAATCACATACATGTACAAAAAAAACTTTACCAAAAAAGTTTCAGATTTGAAATGAGCCATTATATAACATCAAATTATAGCCAGAGTCACCTGTTCTGAAGATGGAGCAGAACAATATGCTTTTTCTAAGGCCAGAAAAGAACATTTGGGGATGAAAATATTTCAGCCTTTAGCTGTTTTGTACAACAATAAGATGTTCGTTTCTTGAAGATTGCATTGTGAGGTGTGTGTGTAAGAGCTCTCATAAATCAAACATCATTGAACATACTTTCACTTTTAAGTATTTTAAATATGTGAGGCAATATATGAGTTTTGAACACACACATTGCCTCATAACTGTTTACATTCCTTAGGCTCTCCAGATATTACTGAGTGACAAAAGACTAAGTGATGCCCATGTTGCTGTATATAATAAAGTATATGTACTGTGCCACCCAATTCCAAAACTAGTGCCTCTGGGTGGTATAAACCAAAATTAAAAAAATATATTTTTTAAATAACAATTATTAATATTAAAACATTAAAAATGCAGCTGAAACAAATAAGTGGCTACGGGATGTTAATAATAACAGAGCCATCTTAGTAGATTTCCTGTTATCAGAGGTCCCAAGGCCCAATGGCAAGAACGGTCTTGAGTGGTCTTCAGAATGTCAGGAGTGATGGTACCAACCACCTCAGGGAGAGAAAGATATTCTGCAACGCAGGTGCCACAATCAACCAGGTCTGCTAAATGGAGGTCCCTAAATGACAGAGCCAGATGCACGCCAGGTCTATTAGAGATATGGTGGAACAGGAAGATGTAATTGGGGAAATGTGGTTTGTCAACTAAGTACTACATACAATTTTTTTTCAAAGTGATGAATTACGTCTGGGCCATGAGAAATCTGAGGCCTTCAGGGAATATGTGTCTGTAGCACAAGGGAGCAAACAGTTCAACATCCGTGCCAGACAACCACAGGATGGACTTGCAGAAGAAATACAAGTGAAATGCCTTATTGATCAAGCCACTGACCCAAATATCCTTGGCAGAACTTGGGAAGGATGGGAACCCTGGATGTAAAAGACAAAGTTGTGGCTTATCAGTGTTTAATTGACCTGGAGATGAAGACTAAAAGGACTGGATATTATTTTTGTATAACGAAAAAGTATTAAAGCATACATTTCAAATTATAATGTAGCAATATAATTTTATATATTTCTTGGTATTTCTGTAAACTGATTTTCAAATTAAGTAATGTTAGGAAAACTTGAATTATACATGTTTTACAAGTATACATTAAATTACTGGTCTTAAAGAAAGGAGAGATACCCAAAATTATTACTCAAAAAGTTAGAGAAAGCTAGTAAGAATTAGTTATTATATTAACAATGAATATTAAATAAATCTGTGATACACTGAATTAATTTCACGATAATGTCGTTTTGCCTGTCAGTGGGTATAAGCATGGTTGCTAAAGTGAGTAATTTATTTGAATTATTGCTTCCATAAACAGAAAAATAGTTGTAAATTTTGATGTGTCAGAAGAGAGACACAATATGGTTTAGCTACATTTAAATAGTTATAAACAAGCAGTGATATGTACAGAGCACTTTGAATACATTTAAATACATACCAGCCAAGTTCTGTCGTTCCTTGACACCAGAGGTGATATTCAGCAGGTTCTGACTATTCTGGAGAACCGGTAGCAGAAATTTTAAGTAGTTTGGAGAACCAGCAGATACCACCTCTGACTGGAGATTTCGCAGTATCCTTCCCCTGCCACTCCCACCAAGCCACGTCCACAGTAAAAAACAACTGAATCCCACCACTGCTTGACACAGACATTAATGATTATTAGCAAAATTGATCACTCATGAAATGTTATTTCTAACATGTGTGCAGTTTTAAAATGAAACTGAAAATAATAAAATCTGTTGACAATAAGGTTCTACCTCCCGTTATAGAAACCAGACAATAGAGGAGGGGAACGGTACCTTTGAAAGATACTATCAGGCCCATCTGTAAAGATGCTCCCAAACGCGGCTTAGAAGAGTTCCTCATGAATGTCACAGAAGTGGTTTACTTTTACTTGTGTACCCTGTAATCAATCTGTTTTTATTGTGTGCAAAATTAGCAAAATATTTTGAATAATACTGAATCTAACAAAAAGTTTACTTTTTGAAACATGGTATGGACTATTTGCTATGCTGAACTTCATGCTGTATTTTTAAAAAACATACAAAATCAAATTCTGAACAGAATGGTTGAGTCTAAGATCAGTTGGCAGCATCCGGGTGTTATGTGGATTCTATCTTATTAGGGCTAAGATTGGAAAATGTGGAGAGACCTGCCCATAGAATCGCCAAGAGTTGGACATAACTGAATGGATAACATCATCATCATCCTATTAGGATAGAGTAAAACCTACCCTTTCAAGCCAGTGTAAAAAGTTCATATAATCAATATTGTATGGACATTAAAATATAGTCCAGTTATGCAGCATCCATATTTAGGATTAATGGAAAGTTAGTAGTTTTCCACTCTGAAAGATGGGAGATATCTAATAAAAAATACAGTGGGAAAACATACCCATCCCTTCCTCTCTTCTGTTTTTTTGTAAGCAAGTCCTTGGAATAAGGCAGTTCCTCTGCCTTCAGATCTCCCTCTCTATCTGGTTGCATTGTTTGTGAGTATAATGAATTTTTAAAATTGTTTTCTCTTGGAGACAAATCTGCACTATCTTATCTTTTTATATTTATATCAACGAAGGTGTTCCACTTTTAAAATAATTGCACTGTGAAGAAAATAAATAATGGGAAGCTCAATGAAAGCTGCAGCTTTGGTACTTCAGGTACTTGCCTTAAAATGAGACATTAATTTGTACTTCTGCCCAATCTTTCACTTACTGAGCACTTTGACCTGAGGCTTAAAGGGCAAAGTTCTAAGCTTATAATTTAACCAAGTCTTTAATCATAATGCATACATAGTAAAGCATTTGCTAGTAATATCAGAGTTTATCATAGATGTGATTGCTGTGCCAGACTCCTTGCACACATACAGAAACATCTAGTTCAACCTTAAATGCTTAAGAAGTTGATGGTTCTTCGGAAGACTAGCGAACGATTAAAATATATTGGTATTGCCTGTTTGCAACATATAATAGATAAGAATCAATTTAGTCTGGTAAAAATTGATACCTTACCCTGTTTACTAGAATGTTATCCATATAACATTTTGTCCTGGATTTATTTTTTTTAACATGGTTAATCTAAATTCAATTTCTTTTTACATTTGTATAAAAAAAAAATTGTCAGAATCAAATTCTCTAGGCAATCAAATGGAATAAAAAGTCAAGGATAGGCTAATAATTAGCATGAGGGGAAAGCTAATGCAGTATGTATCAAGCCAACATCTGACAGTACAGTACATTTTCTACCCCAGAGAATGATTAATCATCAAGCTAATCACTATGCACTATGATAAGCATTTATTGCCTTTACTCCGGGATATCCAGTCATTAAAAGTGGCTTTCAAATCTTCATACAGAGCAAAGGTTTCAGGGTATTCAGTAATAAAAACTAAAATACAGAAAATTCCGTGTGTAGTTTGAAACTGACCTTATTGAATGAGAAAGGGGAAAAAATGAGTTATCAGCACTGGATAACCAAAGAAGAATGAACAGAAGTATAAAAGAGTTACAGCAATAGGTCTCAGCAACGCTGATAACATTAGTTGTTCGGAAGTACCAAGCAGATGATAGCATGAGAATTCCATTTCTATCTAGAATTTTAAATTCCCATGCTGAGAGAATTCCTGCAGCTGCAAAGCGTATTGTGAAGAACAAATACAGCTGCTGGGCACAAAAGATACTCCTTGTACATATGGTGAAGAGGATTTAGAAACCAGTTTCTAATACAAATCAGCTCCTGTTGGAAAGGGACCAATGAATTCTACTTACCTGTTTGTTGATTCACTTTCCAGCCTTGTTCACATCACTGCAACTGCATAATTATATATTTTAATTTTATGAAAATGTTATGAAAGTAATACTGTGGTTCTTTTTAAATTTAAACTACTCTTATGAAGGGTAGGATTAAAAGACTTCTCTAAGTTGGTATACAGCCCGTATTTTTTACAAAGAAAAAATAGGAATATGAATTATAACACTGATGACAGTTCTGAGAATTAGCTGTTACACAAAACCCTCTCTTCAGCATCATTAGTTTTCCCATAAAGAACATGCTTACCCTTAACTAAGACTATAAGCTGGTTTTACTTGTACAGTTAAGCAACCACTAAGGTAGTTCAGAAACAACCAGAGGTTCTCTAGGCAGACAGGTACCAATTGTCATATCAATGTTTTTAAGCAGTAAATAATGTATATTTTTTGTACTCTCAATTGAGGCTTATTATCTGTTCCATTCACCATTAGCCAGCTTCTTCCTTAGCTCTACAGTCACTACTGTACTGAATGTCTTGACATTACAATAATTGCATTAATACTTTTTGTTGTAACATAATACAAAAGCATATATTTATATAGTATATATAAAATATATCCCTCTTTTACAAAGACGAGGGATATAACATTACAAAGAAACTTTTTAATATTTTCTTGAACAAAACTGCTGTGAAGTTTTGGTACATAGTACTTTTATTGTTTTGTTTAAAAAACAACTTTACTAATGTATTATTGAAAAACCTCTTCACTGATTTCTTCAGAAATTTTGCACATTTTTTTCTTTAATTTGGTTGATTCTGATAAAAGTATCACATCAGACCCTTATGGAATTTTGATTCTTTTTGTAATGGACCAATACATTATGGCTTCTCTTTTTTAAATTAAGGGCATTTAAATCATATCCCCTTTCGAAGAAATAATAAAAAATAATCGTATTGTACATGAGAGTTGTCTACAGTGTTGCCAGGACTCAATATTGATTCATAAGCACAAATGAAATGGTATTAACAAAAAAAATAGAATGAAACTGATTATTAGAACTGAGAAAACAGGAAGGCCCTTTTTGTATTTTTAAAATTGCCTCAAGATGGCAACAACTGGTCTGCAAAACTCATCCAAGCAGGAAAAAGAATTCTGGATCACAACAGTATAGACAATATTTAGCCACTAGAGGGCAATATTTAAATGAGAATATATAATGGAGACATACCAATTGATATTTTCTATGGCAAGTATAATTAAAAGTAGACATAAAAGCAGTACAAAAAACATTGGAATGCCAAAACAAAATCCAAGGGCTGTGCTCTGTCAAACCAGCCCTTGCATATTTTGCTAGCAGTTTCTGATAAAATGGTAAACAACTGTTTACTAAAGGTTTGGCAAGTGTTTCACTTTTAAAGTGAGTTTGAATTCACTCAAACACCCAGTTGCATGCCTTATTCTGTGCTTGACGTGTTTTAGAAGGATCGCATATGTATATCAGTGGGTTTATGAATTCCACCAAAGCAATAAAATGTGCGGTCCTGATTAGCGTATTTCCATGCTGACTGCAAGTTGAACTGTAGAGCCTGTAGATTCAGCTAGGAGACCAACTCGGTCATTCCAGAGATCTTCGAAAACCGTACACGCAGGGCGTTAGCAAGGCCAAAATGGGAGTTTGCACAGCACGGGGCAGGCAAAACTAGCACTCAACCTCTTTCCCCACCTTCTCAGAAAGGCTGTCGGGGGTCCACTCCCTGAGATCAAGAACTGAGCCGCCTATAATCCAAAAACAAACGGTTCGGATGGCTATCAGAAAGCGATCCACTTTCTGCCGCCCACCCCCTCCCAGCACAGCCACAGTAAGGGGTCGCGCTTTCCATGGCTTCCGCTCCGTTTCTCACACCCCAACCTCCATCCACCCGTTACTGTATTAGGTGGACGAAAGGTTCCTTGCTTTGGGAGCTAGTTGGGCGGGGTATTGCCAATCCGAGTAATATCGGACGGAGGGCGAAGAGTCTGCCTCCAAATTATACGGAGGTGCCCGGGTTGTTCTTAGGACGGGCTTTCTTTCCCGGTTGCTTCGCTGCCTCAACCCAGAAACCCCTTTTAAGTCCAGAAGGAACCCGCCGAGAGTGACAGGCCAGAGAGCTGCCCTTTCGCTCCCACGGCTTGAGCCAAGACAGGCGGCTGCCCTCTAAGCAGAGCCGCCGTCTTGGCCACTCGAACGACGTTAGCCTTTTATTTCCCGAAAGGCCGCTCCTAGGTTGGCTTCCCGGTCCCGATCAAAGGTGGCAAAGTAGCAGGGGAGGTCCGGGTACTGCAGGCCAATCCCAACAGCTGCCTCTCCTTCAGCCGCCCCCGTCTAGGCGCCCAGAGCCAGACCCGCTGCCTCCACCTCCCGGGACTTCTCCAGCCACACCCTCTGCCGTCAGAAAGGGCAGGGAGGTGGGGTCGGAGAAGCGATGTCGATATAAAGGGCCGTGACGGCACCTCGCCGCCAGGTTTTCCTTTTCAAACGCACGTGTGCGATCTCGGCCTCTCAAGCGTAGTCCGAGGGCGCGAAAGCTTGAGAGATTTCGGGGGGCGAGAAACGTCCGGGGAGGCCACAGGTCAAGGAACGAGCCGTACCGACGGCCAGTTAAGTTTCCTCACCTTCCCTCTGAATTCTCCCTTATTTCGCGAGTTTGCAATGAGCGCCGCCACCCTGGACCCCTTGGACTCGCTTTCGTGCTACAGAACCTGGTCTCTGGAGCCCGCCAATTTCTACGACGCCAAGGCGGGGGAAGGCAGCGGCGGTCTGAGTCCCTCCTGCAAGGCGAGCAGCGTGAGCGTCGCCCAGGCGAGCGAAGAGTCCGGGGGGATGTGTTCAGCTCCGAGCAGCGGCAGCCGCGACCTGGCGGAGCTGAGTGCCGCCGCACCGGCCATGTACGAGGACGAGAGCGCCATCGACTTCAGCTCCTATATTGACTCCATGGCGGCCGTGCCGAACTTGGAGCTGTGCAACGACGAGCTCTTCGCCGACCTCTTCAACAGCAACCACAAGGGCGGCGAGCGTAGCGGGGGCTACGGGGATTACTTGCCGGCACCGCCGCCGCCAGCGTCCGGAGGGAGCGCCTTGGCCAGCCTGTTGCACGCCAGCGTCCTCCCCGGCCCGCTTCGGGGCGCCGTCAAGCAAGAGCCAGACTGGGGCGAGGAGGCATCGGGCTCGCTGCTGCCCTCCCAGATTGCTGCTTGCGCCCAAACCATTGTCAACTTGAACGGGCAACCCACGCCGCCCACCTCCCCAGAACCTCCGGGCAGCGCCTCGCCGTCCAGCTATAGCAGCCGCTCTTCGGCTTCGTCGTCGTCAGGGTGCAAAGAGCGGTCGGGCAAAAAGGGCGTGGACAGGTTTAGTCCGGAGTATCGGCAGCGGCGAGAGCGCAACAACATTGCGGTGCGCAAGAGCCGCGACAAAGCGAAGCGCCGCAACCAAGAGATGCAGCAGAAATTGGTCGAGCTGTCCGCCGAGAACGACAGGCTGCATAAGAAGATTGAGCAACTCAGCCGGGACTTAACTAGCCTCCGACACTTCTTCAAGCAGTTGCCCAACGCCTCTTTCCTGCAGCCCTCCTCGGTCACGGACTGCCGGTAAACGGCTGCAGGCAGGGCCGCCCATACGCGAGAGACTTTGAACTTCTTCATGAATACCTCAGCGCGAGTCGCACAAACTGTAGCGGGGGCTGCGGGGGGAGGGCAGGCTAGAAGACTCGGGCTGCCCCGGGGACTGTGCCAAAGGTGCGCGGAGGGAGCGGGAGGGCACTCCTTGCCTCGCCTCTTCCCTCATGCAAGAAACAGCCTGGAAGGCCGGACTGAACTACGCCGGAGTGGGGAGGGGTTAACAACCTGTATGCGTGCGTGCGTGTGTGTTTTGGCTTTTTTTTTTTTTGAATGGGCTAAGCTTGGGGCTTTTTAACCACAAAACTTGCCAAAAAGTTTTTTTTTTTTAAACGAAAGAGAAGCTAACCGACTTTTCTCCTAAATTATTTTTATAATGATCATCCTCCCTTTCCCCTCCCCTTTGGTTGATGCAGCTATGGTACTTTGTAAGAAATGATTTTTCAGACTTTTCAAACACTTTTTATTATAAATAGTATGAGGAAAAAGTTGACGGAGCTTGCTCAAACTTTTATATAAAATTTTTACAGCATTTCTAAAAATAAAAATCCTTTGAAATGTATTTGACTTCGTATTTGTTGTGATGAAAACATGTACAGGGAATGTAGCAAAACCTAAGTGTACCATCCAGATGAATGATAAAGTACCATGGTCAGTATTTCCTCAAAGGCATTTAAATGTCAATTATATAGTTACTGAATACTTTTAAAAGTGCAAATACAAGCAGAAGATACATAGGTGCAGTGATTGAATAGTTAATGGAAAACCTATGATTTGCTCTTGGATATATAGTTAGCTTCATATAGGGTCCAACTACCTAAAGGAGAGTCCCACGCTGCCTGGAAAGGTTCCTCACGAAATTTGTTACAGCTTCAGACTGTAAAGAAATTTATTTCCATAGGTAAGAATTCCATTTTTATAGAGATGCATAAAAATCATCAGGTAATGGAAATATACCCATGTCCAAAAAGGACATAGTGTTTGCACAAAATATTTTGAGCCAAATGCCACTATTAGATTAATGCACAGTATTGTGAAATTGCAGTGCAATAACAAATTGGGAGTAGGCATGAGATTAACAGGCTGAGAAAAAATTCTAAATAGTGTAAGTAATTAGCACTGGAGAAGTATTCCAACTGGTAGAAAAAGATCAACTGTGAGAACAAAGCTTCAAAAATTTGTCTAAGGATTTTTCCACAGGAAAAAAATAAAGGTTATTTTGTCTTATTTGCAAATCACACTGGACTATTTCTAAAAAAAAAAAGTACATGAGAGAAGGGTGAGACTTGGAATGGTGATGTTACAAGATAATTCCACTGCTCTGATTTACATGCTTAAGAAAAGGTTTTTAAAAACCTTTTTAAGATTACATGAAACTTTGTATATATCACATGCATTTTCTTCTGCAGCAAGATACAAAGAGAAGGCATAACAGCCATGGCTTCCAAAGCTACCTATAAAGTTCAAAATACAGGTAGTCCTTGACTTATGACCATAACTGAAGCCAACATTTCTGTTGCTAAGCAAGGTAGTTAAGTGAGTTCTGCTTCATTTTACGACCTTTTTGTCACAGTTAAGCAAATCATTGCAGTTGTTGAATCATACAGTCATTAAGCAAATCTGGCCCCAGAATAGCACAACTATTATATATACATGCCAGTTGCCAAGTGCCTGAATTTTGATTGTGTGACGATGCTGCAACGCTTGTAAATATGAAAACGGTCATGTCACTTTTTTCAATGCTGTTGTAATTTTGAAAGGTCACTAAGTCGAAGACAGTCTGTGCACAGGTAGTCCTCAACCTACAACTATTTGTTTACTGATTATTTGAAGTTAACAGCACTGAAAAGTGACTTACAACCATTTTTCACACTTAAAACTTGCAGCATCCCTGAGGCCATGTGATCAAAATTTGTGCACTTGACAACAGGCTTGTATTTGTAAGAGTTGCAGTGTCCTGATGTCATGTGATCACCTTTTGTGACCTGGCAAGTAAAGTCAATGGGGAAGCTAGATTCGCTTAATAGCTGCAGTGATTCACAAGGTTGATGGCAAGGTAGGTTGTAAAACAGAACAAAATTCACCTAACTGCCTCACTTAGCAATAGAAATTTTGAGTTCACTTGTAAGTCAAGGATTACCTGTACCATGATGGGTTTAAACTTTTCATTCTCTGCCTTTCTGTCTATCAGGATGTCCTCAACAGAAAACATTTTGTTCTCTACAGCACCTAAATTTACTTCACTTGGCTAACTGTCACCTAGTCACCCACTCAATACAATTAGCTAGAGTCAACCGAGATCCCAGATCCCTCAACATATCCCTGTCCCACACATCTGTCCTTCACAACTACATCTTGTAAACACAAAAATCCAGATCCAGCTGCTGAGTATGGGAATATTTTATGCAAATAACAGGAAATCCCATGCATGCCAAGTTCTGTTTAAAAGAAATTACAGGAATTTGAATCAGATACTAAATGATTCCAGTGTTTCAGCATCAAATATAATTTTGTCCATAAATCAAAATGCACAAGTAGAAGGTATAACCATTTTAATTACAATATGTTATTCTATTTTATAGAAAGGTTTAAAAAATACAAGATCTAAATAATTCCTTATTTAAATAATTATTGCTGTACATATGCCTGTGTTAACATATACTCTTCTTTCATAATATTTAATTATGATAAAAAATAGGTGCTACATCAGGTCAGACACTACATCAGGTTTGAACACTTTATCCTACATGAAATCCTGAATAATATTTATATGTGAGTTAATTAAAAAATGTATCTCTAAATTAACAATTTGGAAGTTAATTTCAAAACCTTTCAAAACTCACATTTAACATTTAGTTAGCCAAAAATTATTTCAACCCCTGGACTCATTACAAAATATAACCTACAGAATAAACAAACAAAACAACTGCTGGAAAAATATAGGTTTCCTTTTGCCTGTTATATCAGGACCAGACACCTGTGTATGTGCATTTCATTAATTTAATGAGAAAATATTTAAGAATGTGCATTTAACTCCTCTCATTGAAATTACAATTGCTCTTGAATTAAGATTTGTTCATGGTTACTGTTCCCTGACATGCCTAATGTATTTTTAAAAAAGGTACAAAAGTTTGTTTCAAAAGCAGCACAGAAGAACTGAGTACAGTTACAAATATGTTACAAAAATCATAGACAGAAGCAGACAATATTCTTTCAGGCCTCAGAGAGAACAATTTCTTCCAATCCAATACAACTAGATGGGTGGCTGGTTAAAGATTGGACATAACAATTCAAAAACCCCACCTCTTTCCTCAGCACACTCGTTACTTCATAACTCTGCAATGATAAAGCACAGTCATTGAAACAAATAATCTTGTACATTTTGTCCTAGCCAAAATACCGCTGAACACTCTTCAGTAAAGAAAGTTCTTAAGGGCTTTTTTGCTTTTTTACTGCTCCAAACCCATGTAATCCTAACAGTTATGAGAAATAATTTTATTAAAGAAATTCAAATAAAAATATCTCTGAACCACCTAACTGAAAGCCAAATTTTCTACAAAGGTATTCCAGGAATTTCAATTGAACACAAGACCAAGAGATCACCCACTTAATAATTATATTTTTATTCATATGCCAATATAGTCAAAATATTACAAATGGGACATGTTAACTCCAGAATCTGCATCTTTATGAACCCTAGCTGAAAATGGTGGAGGCTGAGGACTAATACATCTAGAAGGCCCCAAATTGGGGTGGGAGTGTCATAAAAACTAGAATTATGAAGCTGCCATTTTAAATGCACATACCCCATCATCCATGGTTGCTGATTCTAGAAGTGAAGAAATAGACTTCTGTAATAGCTGTTGTAACAGGGAAAGAATAAAGTATTAAAATTATGAAAATAATAATGTACTTCATTGGTATCCCCAACATCTAAATATTTTATTACCTGCTAGCTGTTATCTAATTTCACAGAAAAAAAATTCTTGGTCAAGACCTTACACATAGTAATCTGTACTTAATTCTACCACAGATTATCTAGAATATTTGTTTGCCTATTTGCCTGCTTGCTTTACACCTTGTCTCTATACTCTGGGAAACATAATTGTGGTATCAAACAGAGATAGGTGGGAGTATAAAAATAGATATCTTTCTTCACCTAGAGCTGATAATAAAATACTCAATTAGAACAATATTGTTCTAGTAATACCTTGATTTTTACTGTGGATTTTGATTGAGACTGGCAATTCAAAAAGATTTCCAGATGCATCTTGAAAACTGGTGAAGTTACAACTTCACAACAATGGCTGCAGTAGAGTAACCCTCTGAAATACATGAGAAAAAGACCATTTATATATATATATATATATATATATATATATATATATATATATATATATCCCCAAATTTCCATGTCCAAGTGTGCTCATAGACTTCTTCACTTTGCACTGTAAGCTAGAACATATATTGTTCAAATATTCCCAGCTCAATGTGCAAAAATCCTGTAAGAGATGAGATAAAAGATAATGAAGAAAACACGAGATTATCAACTTTATGTTCCAGTGCCAATACTAGGAAAAACATATGTGAAGATTTTAACCTTTGACAATTTATCAGTTGTTTTGACCAAATGACAATCATTTTAACCATTTCTGAAAACTATTCAAAAGATTACAGGGATATTTTTTAAAAAAACCTGGCTTGGAAAGGAGCATATAATGTACATCTGGCAGAATTAAAAGATGTGAAAACAGTAAAACACACAATACTACCAATTCTGCTCTGCTAATCCCCTGCTTCATACTTATTAACAATCAACGATAGTTGATTAGAAAGTTTGCGCTAGCTTATTTTTAAAAGATTATCCTATTCTTTAGCAAAAAAATAATAATCCAGTACAGTTTCTATACGATCACTACAATAAACCATGCATCACTATGCACAAGCCTACAGTATGAACGGTGTCCATAGTTATCCTGGCATTAAAATTTAAGTGGAATTTTAAAAGTAAGTGAAAGTGAAAATCTCATAATTATTACAAGACCTCAATGAAAGTGCCAATATCTTGCAAGACTCTTCTTTCTTTAGGAGCTAATGTACCTTTCATTGAAAAAAAAATTGTTAATTTCTGAATTAAGAGACAAAAAGGAAAAGGAAAAAAGGATTAGGAAAAAAAAAAACCAAACTGAGACATCATATTCTTACAAGATATACAGTAACTTTTAATGTAACTCAGGAGATCAAAACTAAGGAAAGAACAGCATTGCTTTCATTATCATGAAGGCTATAGTAGCAAAGATGCTACTTGGATATAATACAATCAATTTCATAATAATACCTATTAGACTTTGTGAAAAGTTTTTAAATATGATGGTTACCCACGTTATATTCCAAGCACTCATGCAGAAGAAGAAGTTGGTATGATTTATGATCAAGTTCAATTTGAACTTAACAGAATATTTAAGCAAGTTGTTTGTGGTTGGAGATTGCCATGCCAACATTGGAAATATTAAAGAGGGATACATAATTGAATTTTATGGCCTAAGAAATAAAAACAGAGAATAATTTAACAATTTCAGATAGTCCAGTGATTTCTATGATAACTATCTGTAATGGACATAACTTAGACAAAATACAGAGAAATCAAATTGACTGTATTATTGGTACAAGGTGATGGAATTCCTTAGTTATAACAACAAAGATATAGCCAGGAGCTAACTGTGAAAAAGAACATGATGTGCTCATAATTGTATGCAAAATCCAATTCAAGCTAACTGCAGAAGAAGAAAGTTTCTTGAACATATATCCAGGATTTTCAAGGAAAACATCAGGGATCATTTTTAAATCCTGAATCTCATTGATAAGGAAGTATAGAAATGTGGAACAAAATAAAAGTTGCTAAGAAAAAAGATGGCAAAGAACAGGAAACAGAAAAAAATAAACTGGATGTCATAGTAGACAGTAGAATTTGTCAACAAGAAAAGATGCTAAAGCCAAGAAGGCCAAATAGGAAATAATTTAAAATGAACTTCTGAAAGCTGTTGAGAGAGACAAGAAGTAGTACTACAACCTTATAAAGATACTGAAAATGGAAAGAAACATGGAAAACAAGAGAAGTCTTCTAAAAAAATCTTCAAATCCAGATGGAAGTTCCAAACTTGCTAAAAATACAAATGGACAGTAGTAATTGATTCAAAGAACATTGAGCAAAGATGGAAAGAGTATACTGTAATTCAGTAGAGATGTCAATATCCAAGATAGTAGAGATGTTAATATATCAAAGTAGGATATATTTCCTACTTATAAAAACCTCTAGTATTAGAATATGAAGTTATATCAACACTCCAATCATTATCAATTTGGAAGACTTCAGGATTTGATAAAGTATCTACATAAACTTGGCAAGCAATCAAAAAAGTCTGTAAATTTTTAAGCGTTATCTAATATTGATTAGAGCTTTATGTGGGAAGGCTGAGGGACAAAGAGACATTAGTTCTGATTCATGCTGGATAATTGAAAAAGCCAAACAATACTAAAAAGAAGTCAATACATGGTTTATGTATTATAGAAATATTTCACTTATGTCAAACTTGTCAAACTGTGGGATGTGCTTAGGAAAATAGGAACCCCAGAATATCTTACAGTCCTCATAAGAAACCTTTACAAGATCATGAAGCCACAGTATGGATGGAACATGTTGAAACAGAAAAAAATGACAATAAATACATCAACCAGTCTTAGAATTAGACACTCTGATGCCATGATATGGCTGTATCTAGTTTTTCTTGTGACAGTGTAAATAAAAGTTGTACAGTCAAGAAGCAGGACAAAAGAATATTGATACTTTGAATGCTAGTGTTGGAGAAGAGTCCTGGCAATATCACAGATAATCGAAAAACACACACAAATGGATCATAAAACAAATCAATGGCACAAATGACCCAGCTCAAATTATTATATTTGGGTACACAATGCAAACATAATACTGGGAACGTAGAAGAGAAAAATGTATGACCAGCAACAAGGTGGATGGACTCAATTACAGCAGTAGTGGGTGCTGTGCTGGAAAATCAGAAGGACCAGGTTGAGAGAAGGCTTTGTGGAAAAAAACCTGTGAGGTTACTAAGTCAGCCCTGACTTAATTGTACATAATCATAATTACATAGTAATTCTAGTATTGACCAATTGAAATGGAACAGTTGAAAGGCAAAAGGATTCTAGTGCAGCTGGTCTCTTAAAATCTACCCCCATCGCTTTCACTGTGATGCCAAGAATAGACTGCAACCAAAAAAATTAGGAGACATCTTGTTCCCAGTAAGATTGAATCTGAATTCTCTATTCTGTGACTGTCAAGAACCATTCACAAAACCTATTCACTAAATCGCTTTAATTTTTAAAAAGGCACTCTTCATGATTTTATAACCCTTCCAGTTGGGAGCTCATCACCAGGCCAGAAACAGTTTTGTAAGGAAGCTAATGAATTTGGAGAGCTGATCAATTATTTGTAAGGAAGGGTCTTTGTTAATGGAGTGAGACTGATTCCCCCACCCCCTTGCTGCTGGGTATGTGTTTACTTGCACTCTGAGCACATAGTCTGAGAGGAAGGGGTTTCAACTGGGTCACTAAACAAGAGATTCGCTATTGGCTTTGTAGTATTCCTTAGCCAATAGGAAGTCCCAGCCAGGAGTCTTTCCGAAGAGGAGAAATGCTTGGAGCTCAGAAGCAGAACAAGTTAATTGGAATGGGATAATTTTATGACAAAATTAAAAGGGGGATGAAGCACATAACTGACCTCCCACTTTCAAAGCTAAGTAGCAAGATTAACATGAGGAAAACGTGTACAGACTCTATAAAAGTGTAACATAGGATAAAACAGCCGTTAAAAGAAAAAGAATCCAAGTTATTAACAGTAAGTAGGATGAAGATAGAAAGCCAAGGCAGAAGTTATTTTCCAGTTTGCTCCACGGAGAGTTAAATGTACCAGCTAGCTAAGCACAAGTCATGATTCATTCCTGCATTCCTGGCTTTCATGAAGCTAATCTGTTTTCTTGAAACCACTGCAGATATTAGACAGCCATGAAAGTATGTGGATGAAACTTCCTGGGATATGACAGCTTTGTCCTACTCCCAGAATGACAGCTCCCTTATGGTCAGGGAGAACAAGAGTTAAGGATGGCAATGAACCCAATTATTATCTATGATAATAAGAAGATGACTTTTGATTGTGGGCAAAATTAGTTTGATTTGTCATGCACATGTGGATAATATTGGAGTAAAAGTAGTAGCCATAGACTACATTAGCATTAACAACATAAAAAAAACTAAGTGAACCTGGAACTCTTTTAAGCTGCTAGATAGATTACTAAAGTCCAGGATTGCCAAGATAATATTGTGAGAAATACTATTTCTTCCATACAGAAAATCAACTACAAAAAGAAGAGCACAGTGGTCTCCACATTTGGTCAAGCTTGTGCAAGAGATTTAGATTTACTGGTTGTCAGGCAACTATTTGGAACAAGCTAAATCTGTATGAGAGAGGAGTTGTTACATGACATCAAAAAAGATGGCACAGCAGCTTTTAAATTTATCTCTGAGGAAAAGCCTAGCATCAAATTCAGAATAGGGCAGATGCCAATATCTGGAAGAAAAACAGGTACCTGACAGGTTCTTTTACTTTTCTGGGGAGAAATCAGAATAACATAAATAAAGGTAACACATGAAGATGTTCTAGGAGAAAAGTATTTGAAGAAGTCAGAATAATATGTAAAAACATAGGTTAGACATCAAAATTAGGTTTACATATATTAAACACTTTTAGGGTGCTAACCCTAAATTTAAAAAGAATATTTACTGTACTATTTACTCTTAGCTGCTAAATCAAAAATTAATAAATAATTTATCATTGGACAATTGATGCACTATGCTATAGTCAATTACTCTTCTTAAAAAAGTCACTGACAAAATTTGAATACTAAATTCACATACAGGTGAAACTCAAAAAATTAGAATATCGTGCAAAAGTTCATTTATTTCAGTAATGCAACTTAAAAGGTGAATCTAATATATGAGATAGACTCATTACATGTATATGTACTCAGTACTTGCTTTGGGCCCTTTTCGCAGCAATTACAGCCTTAATGTGGCATGGCATGGAAGCTATCAGCCTGTGGAACTACTGAGGTGTTATGGAAGACCAGGATGCTTCAGTAGCGGCCTTCAGCTCTTCTGCATTGTTCGGTCTCATGTCTCTCATCCTTCTCTTGGCAATGCCCCGTAGATTCTGTATGGGGTTCAGGTCAGGTGAGTTTGCTGGCCAATCAAGCGCAGTAATCCCATGGTCATTGAAACCAGGTTTTGGTGCTTTTGGCAGTGTGGGCAGGTGCCAAGTCCTGCTGGAAAATGAAGGCAGCATCCCCATAAAGCTTGTCTGCGGAAGGAAGCATGAAGTGCTCCAAAATCTCCTGGTAGACGGCTGCATTGACCCTGGACTTAATGAAGCACAGTGGACCAACACCAACAGATGACATGGCTCCCCAAATCAACACAGACTGTGGAAACTTCACACTGGACTTCAACATCTTGCAGTGTGTGCCTCTCCATTCTTCCTCCAGACTCCGGCTCCTTGGTTTCCAAATGAGATGCAAAAGTTGCTCTCATCAGAAAAGAGGACTTTGGATCACTGAGCAACAGACCAGTTGTTTTTCTTTAGCCCAGGTAAGACGCTTCTGATGTTGTTTGTTGTTTAGGAGCAGCTTGACAAGAGGAATACAACATTTGAAGCCCATGTCCAGGATCCGTCTGTGTGTGGTGGCTCTTGATGCACTGACTCCAGCTTCCATCCACTCCTTGTGAAAGTCCCCAACACATTTGAATGGCCTTTTCCTGACAATCCTCTCCAGGCTGCGGTCATCCCTGCTGCTTGTGCACCTTTTCCTTCCACACTTTTCCCTTCCACATAACTTTCTATTAATGTGCTTTGATACAGCACTTTGGGAACATCCAACTTCTTTTGCAATTACCTTTTGAGGCTTTCCCTCCTTATGGAGGGTGTCACTGATGGTTTTCTGCACAACTGTCATTCAGCGGTCTTTCCCATGATTGTGCTTCCTACTGAACCAGACTGAGAGACCATTTAAAGGCCCAGGAACCCTTTGTAGGCATTATGGCTTAATTTTCTGATTAGAGTGGGACACTTTGAGCCTAAAATGTTGAACCTTTTCACAATATTCTAATTTTCTGAGATTGTGGATTTGGGGTTTTCATGAGCTATAACTCATAATCATCTCAATTATGCCACATCACGGCTTGAACTATCTTGCTTTGCATGTAATGAGTCTATCTCATATATTAGGTTCACCTTTTAAGTTGCATTACTGAAATAAATGAACTTTTGCACGATATTCTAATTTTTTGAGTTTCACCTGTATGAATTGTATTTTTATTGGACCTATAATTACAATGTTATTTTAATAATAACTCTAGTTATGACAATATAGAGACGCTCTTACTGTTCTTGGATGCTATCTTGTACTCTTGTTTCAATGCTGATTTGTAGAATAAGATTTAATTATAAGAAGCATTCTAGGGTATCTTCACATGCAGGTCATGATGGCATCCCCTAAGAATCATTAAACAATTCCAATTTGACATTTCTTCACATTTGCAAAGAAAAAAATCCTTCAAATTGGGCTAGGCTCCGGAAGAATCAACAACAGTGCAACTGTTGTGCAATCAACTTTACTTTTTTAAAAAGAGAGCTGACAAGATGAGGATATTATAGGCTAGTCAGCTTAACATCAGTTCTTATCAAACTGGTGAGTGATAAGTACAATTGCTCTCATTCCACATTAAGAGCATTGAAGAACAAGCTTTGCTGAAAGAAAATAAGTATGTTTTGCAGTTTTTCCAATCTTCTAGAGGTTTTTCAGTGTCAACAGGCATGATAGAGATGACCTGTTGACATTGTCAGTCTGTTTGAAACTGTAAAGAATACAAGGCTCCTCATCAAAGGATCTTGAGGAAATATAATGGGATGAGGGACCATTTTTATGAATTGCTAAATGCTAAAACAAAACAGAAAACTAATAGCTCAAATAAAGGCATGACTTTCTCAATGGAAGAAGTAAGAATTGGCATCCCTCAAGAACTGATAATTAGGCTTTTTCCAACTTGTTGATAAACGATGTTGACTTAGGGATAAGTAAGCAATGATCTGATTAAGTTTGTGGATGATACCAAACTGTTCAAAATAGCAATAGCGATAGCACTTAGACTTATATACCACTTTATAGTGCTTTACAGCCCTCTCAAAGTGGTTTACAGAGTCAGCATATTGCCCCCAACAATTTAGGTCCTCATTTTACCCACCTCGGAAGGATGGAAGGCTGAGTCAACCTTGAGCCTGGTGGGATTCAATCTGCCAAATTGCAGTAGGAGTAGCTTGTAGTACTGAACTCTAACCACTGTGCTACCAAAGCTCCTAAAATGACTGTGAAGTGCTCAAGGATGATTTTCATTCTTTTTATTTTTAAGATTTTTATGCCACTTTTATTACGTTATAAGTAAGTTAATGTGGGGAACATACATAATACTCCTTCCTCCTCCTATTTTCCCAAAATAACTGCCCTGTAAAGGGAGATTGGGCTGAGACATTCACCCAGCCAACTTTCATACCTGAGGCAAAACTAGCACTCCCGGTCTCCTGTTTTCTTAGGACAGCACCCTAATTGCTACATCAAACTGGTTCTCTTTATTTTTAAAATTAAATTTCTTTAAACTGGAAAAATTACCAAACAAATAGCAACTGCAATTCAATTTAAATGAGTGTAAACATATACATACTGAAACACAGACACCCTCTCCATTTTATACAAATACTAATGGGATCTGAGTTGCCTATATAACCAACTAGGAAAAAGATATTGGGTCACATGTAATTTAATGAAGGTATCAGCTCAGTGTATGGCAGCTGGGAAAAAGACAAATTCCATGCTAGGTTCAGTAAGAAAGACAGGAAATACAACTGCCCACATAACATCCATATCATAAATCTATAGTGCATCTCAAATACTGCGCACAGTTCTGGTTGCCATATATGGAAAAAGATAGAACTGGAAAAGATTTGGAAGAGGACAGGCCAAATGAACAGAAGGCTCCAACACTTTTCGTATCAGAAAAAAACTAGAAAAATTTGGATTCTTTAAATTAGAAAAAAGACAATTGAAAGGGACATGGTTGAGTATGCATGGCATGAAGTTGTCCTTCTTCTCAAATCACTAATATAAGACAAGCTGATGACAACTACCTTTCAAGGTTTAAGGAGTTGGAGCAATTCCTGGATGATAGGTCCTTCCAGGCTATAAATCTTGAACCTGAATCTTTGCCAATTTACATGATTTCCAAAGTTTTGTTCTTTATGAGAATCACAGTTCTTCCCTTCCTTTATTGATATGTTATGCTACTACTGGTATAAAGTCAAAGGAAATTAAAATAAAGAAATTAGAGATTGTTTGATATATGAAATGTGTCATTTAAATTATTTTGTTAATAATAATTTTCCACCTCTGGATGAAATTAGACAATGTTGCTATAAAATCTGAACCAAAAATAGATCGACGCACAGGATACAAATTGCCCAAAATAACATTGAAGACTTTTTATTCCAAAACTATTCTATTTCTTTGGTGATGAACCTCAATGTCAACTAAAGTAAGACTTTGCATGCAAATACCTACTGCAGAGGTGTCAACCTTGTGGGCTGGATGTGTCATGCACTGGCCACCCCCACCCCCACCCTCATTTTAGCAAAGGGGGAAAAAGTTGCAATACATCACATGACAACAGCATGACGCCACAAGTTTGACACCCCAACCTACTGGATCATCAATATGCCAGTTAATCCAACATGTTCTTACTTGTCTTGTTGATGCTGATCTATTTTTTCATTGCCACATCTGTTACATATAGGCCAAGAGAAAGCAGTTCTCTCATTAATGCCAACTATAGTACCTGAAAAAAAGGTAAAATAATTTGCAAAATTTAGTATATCTTGACTTTGAATGCCTTTAAAATAATGTCTGTTTGGAAATACCCTTTCTTCTGCTTTTTATATGTATAATTAGCAATATTTAGATTTCCACTGATTTCAGAATTAATTGCAATCCAATCCTAGTTGCTCCCCTAAGTATTAAAAAAGCTGTAACATATGTTTTATTATTTTTCTAATTTCTCTCTTTCTATATCAAAGAGGAAATTTTTCAAACACGTTTGAGTGATAGTATAGCCAATTTAATAAGCTAAGAAATTAATATTTTTTTGCTAGTGAATTCTGCCTCCCTTAGTTTCTGTCTTCATAGTAAAAGTCAACAAACCAGACCTCCTTTGAACCAGAAAATTCTGATTAACAATACCAGGGCATGAAGTCAAATGTAAATAATGATTAAATATTCTGGCTTGTCTAAAACAGGGCTGTCAAATTCCCAGCCCACGGGCCGGATGCGCAACACACTGACCATGCCCACGCCAGATTTAGCGAAGGGGGAAAATGTCCTGATATGTCACATGATGTCGCCGTGATGACATTAGTTTGACACCTTTGGTCTAGAGCTATTAAACAGTTTTCTGGTATGGATGAAAAAGGGAATTATAATTAATGGACATTTCCTAAATTTATTCCATAAATTGATAAGCTGTGATGGTGAAGTAGTTAGAATACAGAATTGCTCCCAACTCCCATCAATTTGATTCTCACTGATTCAAGGTTGACTCAGCCTTCCATCCTTCCAAGGTCAGTAAAACGAGGACCCAGATTGTTGGGGATAAAATGCTGACTCTGTAAACTGCTTAGAGAGGGCTATAAAGCACTATGAAGTGGTATATAAGTCTAAGTTCTATTGCTATTTGTCTCATCCTTTAGAGAAGTCATTTGAACAAAAGGATTTTCATGTCTCATTTTATGAAGTTCTGATATACTTGCCCAAAGATAGCTATTACTTTAATCTGAAAACAAACCAAAGTGAAGAAGAAAAACAGACATGACAGAGTTTTTAAAAAGCATTTACATTGGTTTAACACCACGAATTATTCTCTATTTATATTCAGGTAACTGAGATTCAAGTATGTTCTCCCAGGGCATATACGTGACTAGAAACCTTAAAGAACTGAAGGTCAGTTAGATATTTGGATCACTAGTAAGCATTGTTGTTTAGTGTTATAAATCAAGTGAGATGGGTATTTTATGGGAAGGCTAGTAAAAAGATTTAGAACAATAGCAGTTTGCTGAGCCAAACAATAAACATTAATGTTTGCAAGCAAAACATATAAATGAGGTATCTTAAAACACCTGCAAATAAATGGATTACAACTGTCAATCCTACAGTGTCAAAACAAATTGCCCAGAAAGCCCTGAGGGGTTGAGTAACATACTTGTCTTTTGATAAATAAAATTATTACGAAAAACGGGACTGGCAATAATCCTATATACAAGTAGTCCTTGACTTACGACCACAATTGACCAAAAATTCTGTGGCTAAGTAAGACATTTGTTAAATGAATTTTGCCCCACTTTAAAATGTTTCTTACCACATTGTTAAATGAATCACTGCAGTTATTAAGTCAGTGGCACAGTTGTTAAGTGAATCTCGCTTCCCCATTGACTTTGCTTGCCAGAATTTAGCAAAAGGTGACCAAATGAACCTAGGACTCTGCAACAGTCATAAATATAAGTCTATTGACAAACATCTGGATTTTGATCATGTCACCATGGAGATGCTGCAATCTTTGTAAGAACAGTTGTAAATCAAGGACTACCTGTACTAGGCATCAGTGCAGGAATGTGTAATTTAATTAATTCAGAGTAGTAAAAAAAAGCAATATGTGTATATATTATTTTTATATACAGTTTAAGCTTTACAATGAGTTTAAAAAAACCTTCAATCACGATGAAAGACCAGATAAAGTAAGAAATTTAAGCCAAAGCAGAACATATACCCCAATTTTCTTCCCAGGTTCTCAAGGCGGTACATATAGGCATCTCCCAATTTAACTTTGCAATCATCCCATTATATAAATTATTTTTTATACATAAAATTATTTAAATATATATAAATTATATATAAATCATCCCATTATATATCCAAGCCCCAGACTCTGCAGTCCAGGATCATTTGTGAGGTCACTGTCCAATATAATGGCACTCATAAAATGCCAACTGAATAACTATTACAAAAAGTATTGTTGCCATTTTTATAATCTGCTACTGAACCAGAGGTGTCAACTATAATTTCTTCAAATGGAAATTATTAATTAAAGAAAAAAGAGATGAGGAATATAATTTGTCATACACTTTTGGAAAACAGACAAAAGAACAGTTAGTATTAAGATTTTAAATAAAAATATAGTTACAAACCTCTTACAGTACAAATAGAATTGATTTGAGTAGTAGAATCCAGATAATCTAGTTTGACAGGACCAGTCAATTCAGTGATGTCAGCACCAGCAGCCCTACACAAAAGGGGCTTTTGTAGCAAGAGAACGGTACGTTCAATGCAAATAATCTTACCTGCCAACAAAGACATTTTGATAAGTTACAGTAACAAAGAAAAAAGTGGCCATGTTAATTATCTAAGCCAATAAAGACAAATTCCTGCAAGCATTTCAGTAAGCTTGTTTTAGTCTGATTTATTCAAATGAGTACTCTATTCTTGTTTAATAGACTACCAGCATCCACTAGCCTGGTTTTATTTAGAAAGGAAATTCGCTGCACATTGAATTTTCTTTATCTTTTAATGGTGGGTTGGGAATTATTCCAGTTATTCACATGTTGTACTTTGCTCCCCAAAACAAGATAGTCAAATCTTTGCCCAGAGGAGTGTCACCTGGATGATTCAGTTCTGGAAGCAGGGTAAGAGGTTTGTGCAATTAGGCCAGAGGTTGATAGCCAACAATGACCAAATAGCTTATACTGAACATGATTAGAATTTAATTTTTTTCTTCTCAAGTGGTGTTAGCTAAAGTACTGCCATTGATGCTAGTAGTACGGTAGAAACTCTGTCCAGATACTTTCCCCTCCCTTCCATTCAATGGTGTTTGATTCTTGGAGACTTCCTGAACAAGTCTCTGCGATTTTCTTGGAAAGGTTTTTCAGAAGTCCTTTGCCACTGCCTTTTTCCTAGTGCTAAGAGAAAGTGAGTAACCCAAGGTCACCCAGTTAGCTTTGTGCCAAAGGTGGGACTGAAACTTGTAGTCCCCTGGTTTTTAGCCTGATGTCTTAACCAGAAGCTCTTCATTGAAATATCTACAAATATGATTTATTATTTAAAATAAAAGTTAGGCTTGGGCCATTATATTTAGAGAAACAACTTAGATTGTAAGATGGAATACTGTTAACAACAATGACCATATTCCAAAAGTGAGATAAGCAGCTATAATATAGACAATAAAACTTATTATGGTGCATAATTCCCTACATTTCCTTCCCATTTGATACCGCTGGACTGGATATGCAACACAGCAAACTGGTTTACAGGTGCAGATTGAATTTTTACATATCAAGTATTCTCAGCAAGAACTAGGAAGTATGCTAGTATGCCATTAAATCAATAAAGATTAAGCAGTGGAAAGCATGAAAAGAAGGATTGCTTCTTCAAATTTGTTAACAGTTCCACTGGTTTCCATTCCATTGTCATTATAAAACTCTAAAATATAGCCTCTATGTTTTCTTATTATTTAGTCCCTTCTTCCTTTTGAGTCATAATCACTTTCTATTTTTTGTTGGAAGAAATGTCCTAGATGTAGGAAAGTCATCTTATTTAGAAAATAAGATGCTTTCAAAGCTTTTCCACTTGTCAAGAAAAGAATGCACATGCTAATGGGCATCTTTTAATTAACAAACACAGCAAAAATAACAGAAAATAAGATTTGGCTCTCTATTCTTAATGTACTGAAATGTCCAAATGCCAGGTATCTTTTTAATTTGGAGGCTAAAAAATGAGCCCGGAGGCTGAAGAAACTCCCTTATATTGTGCAATGTTTATCTTTGTATTAGGAGAGATCTGGAGAACTATGTGGATGGTAATGAAAACTATGAAAAAGTAACTATCGGATAATTCTGTGGAAGAGGGCAGTTTGACCATTATAAAGAAAAGGCAGATTGATTGCTTTCTCACATCTTTTTCAGTTTGCTGCCTAACCAAAAATTTCAGAGTAAGAGATGTTGAGTCTTATAATGATAAATCCTGCAGTTGATTGCTAAGTTAGTTGCTAGTTAAACATATTATCCAGCATTTAATTATGAATGAAAGTCGGACCTGGTATGTGACATGAGCACCTGGCAAGAGTGCAGAACTAGTTAAAATAGCCTGAACCAAAAGCCTTATGAAAATGGACAGTTTCCTCAATCCACTTAGGGAATTTTCTACCTCATCTGTCAACAATACCATCAACGCCCTGGTTGATCAATGGGATACAAAACTACTTATTGACAATATTCTTTATTGTCTCTGTCTCTCTCTCGCCTCTGTTGCAGAAACCATCAGCTCTTAACTTTTCTAGGCAGTTGAAAGTGATGAACTTGAGGGGACATTAGCTGGAGAACAAAGTCAGGACAAATCAAATTGAGTAGGACACATCTGAAGTACTATTTGGATTTCTGTTCTGTTGCATGCAAGAAAAGGCAGCATAGAAGATTTATTCTATGCCTTTATTGTATCTTCATAAAACAGCTACAGTCTTCATCAAGAACAAAGAAGAAAGGTACAAATAAGAAAGGACTTGCTATAAAAATGTGCATCCTCCTTTATGAACAAAATTGATCAGATTCATCTCAACTTGGGACCTCCAATGTTGGAGCATGTCACGGACAAAATCTTGGCAACTGTCTGTCCTCTTATTTTGAAAAGAAAACATTTGCACAATTAAGCTGAGGATACTATTAATAGAATAGAATAGAATTCTGTATTGGGCAAGTGTGACTGGAAACACAAGGAATTTGTCTTGGTGCAAATGCTCTCAGTGTACATAAAAGAAAAGATACATTCATCAAGAGTCAAGAATCATAAGGTACAACACTTAATAATAGTCATAGGGTACAATAAGCAACCAAATCACACTAGGAAACAGTCAATATAAATCGTAAGGATACAAGCGACAAAGTTACAGTCATATAGTCTCAAGTGGGAGGGGATGGGTGATAAGGAGTGATGAAAAGATTAATAGTAATAGTAGTGCAGACTTTATAAAAAGCTGAACAGTGTTGAGGGAATTATTTGTTTAGCAGAGTGATGGCTTTTGGGAAAAAACTGTTCTTGTGTCTAGTTGTTCTGGTGTGCAGTGCTCTATAGCAGTGATGGCTAACCTTGTCATCGCGTGCTGAAAATGTGCGTGCACGCACACGTGTCTGCACCCATAATGGGGGGGCGGGAAGAGCTCCCCCTGCGCTCCTCCTGCCCCCTTGCACATGCGCACATGACCCCCACACGACTCCCGTCCCCTGTGCATGCACGAGCATCTTTCGCATGTCCCCTGCCCCCTGCACATGTGCGGCAGATACCCGAAAATCAGCTGGCTGGAGGGAGGCGTGTGCGCATGTACAGTGGAATTGAGCTCAGGTGATGGCTCATGTGCTGGCAGAGATGGCTCTGCATGCCACTTCTGGCACACGTGCCATAGGTTTGCCATCACGGCTCTATAGTGTCGTTTTGAGGGTAGGAGTTGAAATAGTTTATGTCCAGGATGTGAGGGGTATGTAAATATTTTCACAGCCCTCTTTTTGACTCGTGCAATATACAGGTCCTCGATGGAAGGCAGGTTGGTAGTAATTGTTTTTTTCTGTGGTCCTAATTACTCTCTGAAGTCTGTGTCTGTCTTGTTGGGTTGCAGAACTGAACCAGACAGTTATAGAGGTGCAGATGACAGACTCAATTATTCCTCCATAGAACTGTATCAGCAGCTCCTTGGGCAGCCTTCAGTCAAGGACCTGTATACAGCACAAGTCAAAAAGAGGGCTGTGAAAATATTTACAGACTCCTCACATCCTGGACATAAACTGTTTCAACTCCTACCCTCAAAACGACACTATACAGCGCTGCACACCAGAACAACTAGACACAAGGACAGTTTTTCCCGGAACACCATCACTCTGATAAACAAATAATTCCCTCAACACTGTCCAACTATTTACAAAGTCTGCACTACTGTTACTATTAACCTTCTCATCACTCCGTATCACCCATTCCCTCCCACTTGTGACTGTATGACTGTAACTTTGTCGCTTGTATCCTTATGATTTATAGACTGTTTCCTAGTATGATTTGATTGCTTACTGTACTCTATGACTATTATTAAGTGTTGTACCTTATGATTCTTGACTCTTGATGAATGTATCTTTTATGTACAATGAGAGCATGTGCATCTAGACAAATTCCTTGTGTTTCCAATCACACTTGCCCAATACAGAATTCTATCTATTCTATTTACATCGTAGCCGAACTTTTACAACAGATGCTTCATAGAATTATCTTTAATATGAATTTGAAAATTGCTACTGGTTTAAAATGGAGAAGGTAAGCAAGGATCATATCATGCTTGCACTGAATGCACTTGCTGACAATTATTGACTGGACACAATATATTGAAAATACATGTAATAATGTAACGTAATATCTTAACGCATAAGTGAATATCATTTTTGATAAAACTGTCCAATTATTAATATATGTCAGAGGGCCATCTTTCAAATATCTGAATGGGGGTATTCTCTTTTGTTGTTTCCAGGCCAAATAACACACTTCCTCAAGAACTGCATTTAACTTCCAATTTTTCAGCATTTAGAAGATATATAGATGCATTTATTTTACAATAAATAAGTTTTGTACTTTCAAATCAGTCTTGACTCCTGGTGATGTTTTGGTCTAAACCTGTTTGAAAACATTAAGTGAAGTAGAGTCCACCTACTTAACTCCCTCATCAAACATTTTTTTTTGGATGTTACGATTTTTGCCATCATTCAGTTTGAATCTGCCTTCCTGTGACTCTGAATTCAAGTCAAAATCATCTTGTCTGATATTCTTTCAAGTACTTGAAGTATACTATTTTAGTTTCTCTTCTCTTTTCAAAGGTTAACATTCCCAGTCTCTTCACTGTCTTCCAAAAACTTAGTTTCTACTTCTTTGATCATCTTCACTACCCATCTTTCTACCTATTTCAGTTTCTCTGAATGCCTTTTTTAAGTGTGATGCCCACAACTGGTATACTATTTGACACAAAATAAAATAAAGTAAAAATGTTATTGTGGATATTCATGTGATCTCTGAGATGGTTGTATGTTAGGCAGGGGTGGGTTTCTACCGGTTCTGTCCACCTCTGTAGAACCGGTAGCTCTGAAGAGCAGCAGACATAGAACCGGTTCTATGTCTGCTGATGTTTTTGCCCACTGCCTGCCTGGGATCTTACCTGATCTTTATTTCCTGATTTTTCAACTTCAGCTGCTGAACGAGGCACAGCTGCAGTTAAAAAAAACAAGAAAAGAGGGCTGTTTCAAAGGCTGCTTCTCAGCAGCAGCATGGTAATGATGATTACCAGGCCTGCGGCTCAAAGCTGGCAGGGAAGCTCGTAAATCCCGAACCGGTAGTTAACCCTGTCATATCCCACCCCTGATGTTAGGATATTTTATCAAATGCTTTACTGAAGCCAAGATATATTATGTCCATATTAATCCACTATCTATTAAGTGGGATTAATATGGAAATAATGAAAAATTATTTTTTTTAAATAATGCTGTTACTTGGTAATTACTACATTCATTTCAAGGTGCTTACAAGTCTACTTGTTTATGATCTACTCTATGAACTCAGATTGACTGGTCTGTAGTTTTCTGGGTGCTCTTCCACTTGTCCTTTTGAACATAAAGACATTCTGTTCTGCATAATTTCCTGCTAGGGGATAAACTTTTTATTTACAAAATTGATCCGAACAAGAGTTCACAGGCTCTTTTTTGTTACTTGTTATATGAATTTTATTGTAGTAAATGAGGAATGTGTAAAGTAATTCATTTTTTGTTTTTATTTTGAAGATATATAAACAAGGCTGCTTCATTTTTGTTTGTTTTTTACTGTTCTTAGCATCCTTTATTAATCTCAGGGCATTCCAACTTTTAGTATTTGAGATTCTATCTCAGTATCATGTTTTGTTTTCCTTAAAATAAAATAAAAATGCCAGCTGACTTTCCCCCAGTGTTCTCATGTTTCAATTTCATCAACAAAGCATTCTGTATTTGTTGATATCTGGTCAAAAATGCCTTATCTTCTTGCACTATATCCTTTGAAGGAGAAAGTTAGGCTATATCAAACTCAGAAAGTTGTCAGTTAAGATGAGCCAGGAATTTCCTGCAAGTGCCATGCTTGGCAGAATTTGTCTCCCAACAGATATCAGGGTAATTAAATTTCCTATCACTGTTACTCCACGTTCTTTGAAAGTCTGTGATGTGCTTTTGGAAAACATTATCCACATCTTCTTGGTGGAGAGATGAAAATGAACACTAAATTGGTATGGATTTTATTCATTTATCCTGTTTTAACAATTCAATGAATATGTTTTTCAAGAACATTAAATATGAGATCTTAAGAAATCAACAATATATTATTTTTTATGCTTACTGGATACCCAGAGAATGTTTAAGAATGACTGGTTATTACAAGTATAAAAGGAATACAGGGAAATATTATGTTCTCATATTACATTTGATATCCAATTCAGACTGCCTCATTATTTGGGTTTAACAGCTCTCAGTTTGCTAGATCTATCTCTAATCAATGAATTATTCTTAGAAGTTGGAAAAAAGATGTGAGACAGACAGACATACAGACACATATATATATATGGATTTCAGATTTCTATTTGCTTTCAGTTTGTGCACAGACTCTTTTCTATATAATGGAAAGACTGATAAATATTATTTTAGGTCCTCAAGATTTAATGATATGTTTAAAAGTTAGTCTGTATATTTATATGCACTATAACACATTTGTATTCATTTTTTAAAATTTCTGTTAGTTTGTATTTATTTCTATTTTGTTCTGAAATTGTACTAAACCTTACCATTTCCACACATAGCATCCTTGAAGAAAACAATACAAGGGGATGAGCTTTTGAATGCTTCCATTACTTCCACATCAATCACACATGATGAAGCAACTGAGACAGATAGTGTTCTGGGAGTTCCAGAATTGATCTCAGACTCTCTTTGCAATGAGAAATCAGTGACAAATAGCCAAAATTGCCTTTGGTCTGAAGAATCACTGCCCATTTCCTAGGGTTGAAAGGGGAAAAAAAAATTAAATGTTAAAGTTTAAGAAAATATTTTTGAACCAGCATAAAGTTAAAGACAATGAAGCATATGAAAACTTCAATTTATCTAGCAGAATTTTAATCAGAGTACAATCAATGGATCATACAATACATGCAGGTACTCTTACCCACTGAACAGAAGTTCAGAGAAAAAGATTGCCTCGTTTTGTGGCACAATTTTGTTCTATTTAGAGTGATTTTAAGATAATGGCTGCACATCGTCTCTTCTTCCCATATCTCACCCTTAATCATCACCACCAAAGCTCAAAATATTGGCTAAAAATTTATATGGTTTTAGGTGACATATAGAATCACTAGATCTTTTGTAAATCTTCAGAAGATCAGGACATGATTATGGTTGTACTCCAGCTATAAGCAGAAAAACATCCAGGTCCTGTATATGTGCTGGACAAAATCAATGATCATCATTGCTGCCTACCGATTGCAATAAACCAACTATGTGATATGACTAGATTTGACACCTAGAAAATATAAGGGTGGGTGCTGTACCATATTTCAAGTTGTTATACAGGTAATTTTCATTTAACAACCACAACTGGAACCATTCTTGTCACTAAAGCATGTGGTCATTAAGTGAAATATCAAGTGACTGCAAAGGGCTTGCAACCTCACTTCTACCATAATAATTAAGAGAATCTCTCAGTCACTAGCAAGACATCACATGATTGCAGGTTTTTAAGAAGACATTTGAGAATAATTTGTCTGAAATATTGCAGGTTTCCTGTTTGAGCAAATGGTTAGACTAGAAGACCTCCAAGGTCCCTTCCAACTCTGTTTTTATGTTAACTACAATTTTACTGCCAGGCTTTCAGTGGGCTCTGTTTGTTGAAAGTCAGGTATAAAGTGTGAAAATGACAATGACCACGAAACATTATGATCATTGTAAAAATCTGCTGGTTGTAAAACACCTGAATTTTGATCATGTGTGACTCAAGGGATAGTGCAACAGTCATAATAAATGCAAGGACTGGTCATAATGTTACTGTTTAAGTGCTGTCATATTTTGAATAGTTGCTAAAGAGGGCAGTTGTTAAGTGATGTCTACCTGTACCAATTCAACACAGCAAACCACTGCAAATTATTTTATTGGTCAAAGTGAAAGTCAGTATAGTGCAGGTATGATTTGCAGCTCTGTGATTCCCCTTCTGCAATTTCCAGAATCAACTGTACTACATGATTGAAAGTAAGTAAAATTTTGAAGTGAAAAATACCAATAAAATCTGTAAATTCTAAATTTCACTTCTTTTGTTAGTTTGATATCTTGTTTTTCCTCCAATAATACGATGCAGCATACATGGTACTCTTTTTCCCCATTTTATTTGAATAACAATTCTGTAAGGTAGGTTGGGTTGAATGATGGTAAAGTCATCCCATCAAATTCCATGGCTGAAGATAGACTTGAAGATAGATTTGAATATCAATCTCAGACTTTCAATTCCCTTAGAAAATTCTGAGCTTACCCAATTTACCTCATCTTTCTACTCACAGAAGTTTCTAGCCACTAAAAAGCATTAAGTCCTGCATCCAACTATGAATAGCTCATTCTTAATTAAGGTTTAAATATAAATGTTTTCCTTGTATGCATTGGTTTTCAAATAAGTCACTTTGCAAATTTCATAATTATTGAGCAATTCAAGCTTGCTATATGATTAGTCTTTGACTAATATTATTTTGAAATTTTAAACAATTATGTTTTTTTTCTTTTAATAAAAAATACCAGAAGCATTATTACTACACTGTGTAATGTGCTCCATTTTCCTAGTAGAAACTCTATAGGTATAAACATGGAAGTTTTCTTCCTGGATAAATTTCAACATTTTTCAAGGATGAATACAAACTAAATGATTCATAAAAGGTAACAGGAGAAACAAAAACATCTATTCTAACAACATAAATATCCTATTTGGGACAGGAAGATAAATATATTCAGTAGAAGATAAAGGTCATCAAAACAAATGATCTCATAACGAAATTGTTTACCTTTTGTAGCTCTTTCTACTATACTCAAAGGGTTTCAGCTTTGTATTAATCAACTTACTATTAAGTAGTGAATAAAAACACTGCAAAATAGTAATTCTTGAAGATATTGCAGAATTACTTTAGATTAAAATTTTACTCAACTTTATCATTTGACATTTTTATCATTCATATCAAATGCTTAGGCACATTTTCCTGAAAGTAGGCCCTCTCAGAAGTCAAAGAAATATGTTTAGATTGTACTATTAAAAGTGTGTGGTGTAACAACAGGTGTTATAAAATATCTATAAAATTAGAATGCTTAAACTGAAATAGTGATGCTGTAGCTGAATTTGAAACAACAACAAGTGAGCAGGATCACAATCTCCCTTTTCTTCTCAGTACTTCTGCCATAATTCACCCATTTCCACAGAACCAAATGGCCTTTTCCAGGAACTGAGTCTGTATTCGGAGTCCTATTGGCATGAACCCAACTCTAAAGATATTTCCACTTATCGTAACATCATCATCTGTAGACATAACAATTCAATTAGTCTTTAAAATGTCACAGTAACACTTTTTTCTATTAACAGCTTTCTATAGCTACCATATCTCTTCAGAATCAAGAATATTAGAGCTTTAATCTGATATTTGCATTTTATTTTTCAAATAATTGTATTTTTATTTATTTTATTTATTTTAATTTTATTTATGGCCTTTTTTGAGTGACTTAAAAAGGGTTAATAAACTGCAATGTATAATTTCTTCAATCTTGTTTTGCTCTGCTGTTCTCATTTCAATTATTAATTGAAAATTGAATTTTAATTACACTTTTTGAAGACATAAAGCAGAAACACTGAACACTGAATTACTAACCTTTAGATTCTGACCAACAAGACTGTCAGCCAGAAAGCAAATAACAATAAGTCATTTTAAAACCATCATCTTCCTGTATGTGTCAATTTGTTCTGAACAAAAAGGACAGAACAGACTAACAGCAGCAGGATTGAGTTATGTGACAGTACAGTTCTCCAAGCCCAGATGGAATATATTTCCACATTTTCCTTTCGTACCATAATACTTATTCTGAATAGTAATAATAAAAAGACAATATTTCCATTTCCCAATTCACAGAAATTTTCTGGAGAAAAATTCCCCCAGTTCTCTGGAAGAGTTCTGATTTAAAAAGAAGACAAAAGGAGATTTGACTCTAAAACACAAAATGTAATCAGAAAAGATTATTTTTCCTGGAATGAATTAGTCTGCAATTTTTTTTTAAACTGAACCAAGGTCTTCCCTCAAATTTTATGATATAGTAGACTCTTATGAAGGACACATCCTTGCTGGCAGAGATTTACTAATAAACAAGTTCCAGCCCTGACATTTTATTTCTGGAACAGTTAACCTAGGTGAGCTCATTTACATCTTCCTAATTTCTGGATCTCATTCCCAATAACGGTGTATCTTTTTTCCATTTTGAAGATGCTGACAAAGTAGAATTAAGTGACTACTATAAAATACTACCTACAACTAAATATTTGAGCTAACAGTGATATTCAGTTGCAGAATTCTGAATGATTTTTTAATTTTTTTTCATATTAATTAAAACAAAATTAATGCACACGGGAAACAAAATCACCTGGGATGTTTCTAGTACAAAGGCTATGCTTTTAATTTGTGGAAACTGAGAACATAGGATCAGAGAAGCTAAAAAAAGATTATAAATTTGAAAAGCTGTACTACAAATCAACTGTGTTATTATACGATTCTAGTCTTCCCCATAGTCTGCGGCAACTTTGTGTATGGCCACTTGAGATGGTGAAAAAAAAAATCCTAATAGGGAGCTCTACTGCTTACAACCAGTGGTGTCCCCCAGCTGTTGAGTGGATTATACTGGGACATAACAGGGCTTACAACTGACCAAGACGGATGCATAGCCATATAAAATGCAATTAACTTACATTTAATTTTAAAAGATTCTTTGGTTGCCTTACTGATTTAAAGTCAATTGTTTTCTTAGTTTCCTGCATTAGTTATTCTTGACAGATTTTACCTCTCTTGTTGACTATTTAATGTCTATAAGAATGGGGTTATCTCTATCTATCTATCTATCTATCTATCTATCTATCTATCTACCTATCTATCATCTCATTCTGAACCGCCCATCTGCTCTGCACTAGATAGCTTAAAATGAATAAAATAATCAGACAGAAGCATACATGTTTTATTTATGCCCAATTACCTCAAAATTTCTGAGAAAGAATACAAGCACATCTTTATAGCTGGGTTTCTCATGAAAATATGATTTAAGGATTGGAATTATGGTTATAAAAGATTTGGAACTAGCAGAATATAATAGAGGTGTACAAAATTCTGTGGTAGAGCTGTGGAATTTTTATTTACCCCCAACACGTATAATTTTTTCCTCTGTTCCATTCAAACAGAAAAAATCTGAATATTCCTGGATGGTTAATGTAATTCTGGAAGTGGATTACTCAAAATTGGAAGTAATTGTATATTCTGGATGCTGCCCAACTACTCTTCTATGGACAGTTCATGGCGAAAGGTAGACTACACCCCTCTCTAGGGTTAAAAATATCTATTTATGGTCACATTTAGAATATAATATATAATTTTGTTTAGTATATCTCAAAAAGGATATAAGATCTATTATAACATTTTGTGCACCAGAACATCCTAATTCAAAGCCACTCAATATCTTCAGGAAAGGGCTAATGCTTTCTCGTCCGGATTATGGGCTTCCCAAAAGAATCTGGTTGACTGTTGTGAAAGGATCATACTTATAAAGATGCACTATTGATCTCTTCCAGTAGTTCTTCAAGCCAATATAAACTAATTTATCAACACACAAACTTTTGTGAATTATAGTACAGTTTAACAGATAATTGGAGCACAGACCTAAAAGGAGTTCACATGTACACCCTGCTGTTGATGGGACAGTGTCTTTTAAAGTAGGGGGAAAAGAGATGGTTACAGGAAATGAAAAACACTGGGGATGACATATAAATTGTCTAAATATTGCCTTACATTTTTAAAAAAGTTTGTTTAAACTCCCTCTACTTTACAATAATGTAAATATTAAAAAGTCACTGTTGAACAGCCTATTTTTTCTTTTGCTAGGTAAAATATCCTATTGGCAAATCTGAAGTTCAGGAATAAAATAGCCATCATGAACATGCTTAGCTGCGGGGACTGAGGATTTCCCAGATGTACAGCTAATTTCAACAGAGCTTGCTGGTGTCTTATATTAAAGGCTTCCAAACATGAAGCAGATGTAACCAGGAGGCATATAAATTATGCGAGAACCCAAATGTCTGGAGCAATGCTTGAGAAGGCGATTTTCTTTCTTTCTGTTAAAGGAGCTCATTCAACTGCCACTGATTCTGTAAAAGCTAAGACAGCTATTATTTAATTAAGTAAAGTATACTTTATTGCTTAAAGCTAATCTAATGTTTAAGTTGTCTTTTAATACCAGATTATAGTATTAGATTGTAGTAAGTAAAACAAACAAAATTTTACAAGACTTTTAACCTTAGTGTCTCCCATGTGTAGTTTTATGGAAGATTTCATGTTTCATTTAATGTGATATCCAGTTAAATTCTCTGGAATGTAATTCAACCAGGTATGCCATATATGTTTTGTTGGAGTAATTTGTAGAACTGTGTTGACAAGCAAACTCCAGCAGCTGTCCACAAGCCCATATAAAATGTTTAGTGAAAGAAAATATTAGAAATCTTAGGAAGATAGCTTGGAAAGAAGGCAAAAAATAAAGAGTTAACCATTTGGATTATAAAGGGCAGAGGGAGTGGCAAATGAAATCTACCCAGACATATTCAGTTTTTACTGCAGTTTCTAGATTTATGCACTTAGTCATCTCTCATCTAATTATGTAATATTTTCAACATACAAATATGCTTTTGGTGTCATCTTTATATCTTTCAGAGTAGTTTCTGGTGAATGCAATAGTTCCAGTTCAATCAAAATCTTCTTTATGGTACTGTACACACAAAACTTTTTGTAACTGGAATTATTTATATTATCCACTGTCTAAGTGAGTAAGATTATTTTAGGTATAACACATTACTTCCTTAGTATCATAATACTGTTTTTACTTTATTCTTCAATTTTTTTGTAAATAATGTTTCTAAAATGATTTTTAAATTTTAATATGATTCTATTGACATTATATAATCTAGTAATTTGATTTAATAATTGGACAGCCACTATGAAATAGGACTGGAAACACGAAGTTCACATTTGCCCTTCCTCATGGGAACCAACTGGGCCAGTTATTTTCCCTGAGCCCACTTCATGAGATTGTTGCTCCTGGGATAAAAGGCAAGGAAATCCCTACGTAAACCTTATGTTTTTAGAGGAAAGACAGAATAACAATCAAACAACTATAAAGATGGAAACCCTCTAATGAAACTCTTAAGGCGGCATCAGGCTTTAAGGAACTGTACCAATAAAGGAGAATATTTGTAGTTCAGGGTTGAAATTAAGAGTGCTTACTGCTCTCTGAGCTTGGTTGATTTCTTGCAGACATTTCATTATCCAAACTAGGTAACACCATCAGTGTTAGCAATGCTAGTTAGGGTAATGAACATCTGCCAAAAAAGCCAAACAAACAACCAAGCTCAGAGAGCACCAATGACCCCTCATTTAAGAAATTCTGTTGGTCATCTTTTTGAACTGTTGAGCATATTTGGAATTACGAGAACATGTCAACAATCTTCTCACAAACTAACTGAACTTTTACTGAACAGGAGCAATGAACCGGTTTATTTACAATAGCACATACATTCTGTTTATACACTTTACAAGAAAGAGCTTTACATGGCAATAAATAAAAGACACATATAATTCATTTGCTACTTCAAAACTAAAGAACAATTTCAACGTAGAAAATGGCTCCTATATTTCTGGAGAAGAAATTCTCCTATTACCAAACCCAAAGAATTCTCTAGCACATAAAAGGATTCTCATTTAGACTGACAACATATTCAGTGGTTTAGTTTGGGGCTGGGATAAGAAGAATCAGGTTCAGGAATCTGTTTGACCAAAGTGAGTGATTTTGATCTAGTCACTTCCTTTTAGCTCAGCCTATCTCACAGGGTTTTGTGCAAATAAAATAAAGGGAGACTCCTATATGTACAACACTGAGCTCTTAAACCTAGAATATAAAGCAATAATAATTAAAAATAACTTATTGATATATAAAGGATTATTTAAATAAAACAATACCTGCAGCCTTTGATATATAACATATGCCCAAAAACTGCAACGCTGAGGTAAATCACCCATCTGAAAAACAATTAAAATTTGGGCTAATATTGAATTCCAAACTATTACTGATTGATTACTTTACTGATTGTAAAATTGTTGAGGAAAAGAAATACCTGGTAAATTTCCTGGAGACAATGAACAGCTGGGGGGAAATATAAATTTGACAGTTGTTCTCTTTCATCTGCATCAATGTAATCAGCAGAAGCAGCAAGAATGTAACAGAAACTTGGAGGAAGCTGGTTAGCAGTAACATGCTGAAAATAATAAAAATAGATACAGTCATTTAATAAATGGATGGTCCAAACTAAATTTATTTGGTGCAGACTAGGAAGTCCTTCTAAATAAGTGAAACGAGACAGTTAGCAGACAACTTCTCCAAATGTCAATCCTCTCTGCAAAATCAGAAATAATAGTTCATCTACATTTTCTTCCGAGTATGCACCCACAACTTTATGACACATAAGAATATAGTGAAGCACAAAGCAACAAATCACGGAAATGGCTTTTGCTGTGATAAAACTGGCCAAATGGGGTTCTAATATTTTCATTTCCTCACATACTTTCTCTGCCATTTTGGACCATCCATTTATTAAACGTTAGGATGAAACCAACAATAAATATTTTAAGCTATGTTACTGAGAAGCAAGAATGCTGCCAAACTGAATCTCCAGCAGCAAGAGGATAATTGAGGACATGAATAGTACAGCTAGTACAGCATAACATGATGTTCTCTTTATCGATGGCTATTATGAGATCAAATCTGTTTTATTTATTTGAAAATTGTATAAAGCAAATATAATGCTAATTATAAATTTAAAGGTCAATAAATATTGAGAGTTATTTTTTGATAATTACTCCAATTACAAAGGAATGGCAATAATAAAAAAGCTTCATCTTTGTATATCCATTTGTGCACTTGGAGTTTCTGAAATATCACAACTTATTAAATCTGTGATTCATGTTCCAAAAAACCATATACTTATTTAACATCCTATTTAAAGGATCTTGGGTGCTTTTGCCCTATTTTCTCTATATGAATGCAAATCTGGAATTCACAAACCCCGTCTTCAATCAACATTGCTTTACCCAAATTAACTAAGAGATAAGTGCAAGACAATAATTGAATATACCGCCACAGAATTTTCAATGTGAATTAACAAGAAATTCAGCAAAGCATGATTTTTTAAGTATATCCTTTCACTAGAAGACATAACACACAAATGCCCCTTGCATCAATGTTTGCGTTTTTTATTTTGTACAAAGCATGATTCCTTACAGACTGCAGAAGTGGGTGGTGTACAGACGGGGGGAAGGATTGGAAAGAGCTTTTAAAGAAAGATTGATTTGTGGAGCACTTAGAAAATTCACAGAAGGGTCAGAAAAGGGTTTTACTCTATATTAATCCAAATCGGTTTTGGTGGTGAATTCCCCACAGCAGTAACCCAGTGAGAGTTTTATGCTGATGAAGGAACATTTCTGGGTTTCTCCCACACTCTTCAGAACACAGCTAGCATACTAACAATAGGAAACGAAGCACAGCAGTGATAGAACAACAATTGTGGAAGGACTACACCCACAGGTACAAGATGGAACCACTTAAAAGCATACATCTTCCCCTGCTAAGAGAGAAGGAAGAGAACAACCCCTCATTAAGCCTGGTACCTTAACCATTGCACCAAACTGTTCCTTCATTTTGAGATTTATTTATAAAGGAATTAAAATACAAGGCAAAGCAGGCTATAACTTCTGCCCTAACCATAACTCCACCTGTTCCATTATTCAAATCCTGCATGACTCCTACTTTAAATTTTACACAAAGAGCAAAAGCATCAACATACTTTAATCTGGGGTTTAATATTTTGTACAGTCCCTCCCAGATTGAAGTTATAATTAAGTAGGAACCTTAAATAATATTTTATTTTTCTGAGATAAGAGATAAGTAAACAGATTTTCCATTTATTAGATTAAGAGGAGAGGAGAGGAGAGGAGAGGAGAGAGAGATAAGATAGAGGGGGAGGGGGAGAGAGGGAGTGAGCTTCAATTTATTCCTTACAAGGCACAGAAAAATCTCCTTATATATTGAATATGCAAAATCTATGCAACATTGATTTTATCTACTTCGACTTCAATAACAGTTAAAATATGGATATTTCTATGCAATATTTGAGAAAAAAAATATTTTAGTGTAAACTACAAGAATATTCTAGTTTGCCTTGTTATCATTTTGAATATGCTTTTGTAGCAGGAAATACATCTTCCAAGCTAGAATGTACCTTAGCTATCTTTCTCTCCCAAACTGCAAGTTATAAATCAGTAAAACAGAATCTGAGAATCTCATTAAATTACTGTCAAATTTTAAACAACAAACTATGGTGTCTTAATTACTGCAAACAGTTTTGCATACATTTTATTTACTTCACATTTTCTCATTTTTACAGCTAACAGCACTGCTTTAGCATTAATAAAGTATTCTATTATAGAAGTTTATCTCCTTCATGTATGGTTCTAGCTCTAGATCAAATATGATAGTTGATTGAAGAGAATAGAGTATTTGCAACTAAAGACACTACTCTGACGATTATAAAATGAACCTAGGTTAAATCAAATTAATTTGGAATTTCATGTACGTAATTATACTAAACATTTCATTTTTAATTTCCTTCAGGAATCTCAATTTTTAGGACTCTTTGCTTCTAAATTTAAATACTTTTCCATAGAATGAAGATTATAATATTTTCTGTTGCACATTACCAAATAACTTGGATCAGTAATTGTTGGTGATGTTATATTAAGGGAAGAAAGCACTATGTTTAAAGTGTAATGAGGGAATTGAGAAGATAATTCATTAAGGAAATCTTATTTATATGATTATTTTGGGAAAAAACAAGTCTAAAAGTATCTTACTGATTTATTTCCTTGTCTCTTGCCCGGAACTTGAAGAGGTGATAATGGTGGCCACAGACTGTCAATCAGACTAAAAAGCCCTAGAGTTCTGTCAAAACAAGTAAACAAAGCACAAATATGATAAAATCTATGTGAATATTACAATAAAAGTGTAACCATTAGAAACACACTATCAAAATAATTTTTGTTGTTTTTGCTGACACTGCATCTGTATTTTAATTATTTTGAACTACAATGGAATCTTGTACTACTACTATAAGAAATTTCACGATACATTGATATGGAAGCCATTCTACATGAGATGGTATGTGTCTATGAGAATCCAATATACTGTAGAATTAAAATACAATGCAGCAATGACTAAAGCCTGTAATTTAATTATGAAAAACAGAAAAGATGTAAATAAGTTATGTTGTAAAGGAAGCGGTGGAAGGTAGAAAGCTAATCTGAAAAAAGTTTTACAGAAAATCCAATATAACAGGTTAATGATACATTTAATATTTTGGGAATGATGTCAAAGTAAAGATTAGTTTTGATATATGGCTTTTATTTTCTACAGTGCACATTGAAACCAAATATGCTAATTTCAGTGCAATTATAACACCTACTGGCAGTCTCTAGCCAGTAGAAACATTTTTATTTAAATTATTGGTTGTGTTTTTAGTTCTTTTCCTATGCAAAATGACATGTACAGCACAAAACAACACAGAATATTTTACATGATAAAATTTAGCAGACTGTCCTCTTTTTCTTCTTTTAGCATAATCTCTCATTAGTCACCTTCTGTTAAACAGCTATGAAGTATTCAGGTTAACTTTGGGAAGAAAGGTAACCATGCATGAATCAGCACAATAACATGAAATGATGTCAGGAAACAAAGATACTGCCTTACATAGAATTAATCCAGTTACTTTAGCAATAACTGTATAGAGTTCTAATCATCCATTCTTAGAAACAGCAGAACAAAAATGAAGTGCCAAGAAATATGTTCCATGGTAATAAAACTTTTCAAATTAAGAGCAAACCACACAGTAATTTTTTTCTAACAACTGAGTACAATGTTATTGAAATTCATTTAGCTATGCTAGTAGGAATATGCAAGAATTATTAGGTTTTCTGGTACCTCTTCACTTTAAGATGCAAAAAAGTACCCGTGACTTTTCTTACCTTCCCCTGGTGACTCTTCGCAAAATTTTCAGTCTAGAAACACGACAGCATTTTCCTTCCCATTTTTTTCTATATTGTTCTATCAGTTTTGAAGAAGAACATAAAACTGGAAGCTGTATTTCACTAAATATTCCATAGATGTCCTGAACCAGTAGACACAACCTACAAAAAAGTTTGTAAATAATATCTCATTAGCAACACGCTATTTCTATACCTCGATCATTTCGAGGGTTTTCTTTTAATTCTAGGAGAGAAATTTTAATTCTACTTTAAGACTTCCTAAATTCTAATGCAATTGGCATGCTTAGCAACTGGTAATCAACTGCTTTATTAAGTATATCAATTTTTAAAAAGACAACCAAGCACACTTAAGATTTTCAGCAATAATTTACATGAATCTCGGCTATGATGACCAATGACAAAAGATTTGGGAAATTGTAAAGTACAACACAATGTCACATACCTAATTGCCTTTCTCTAGATGTCAAATTTAAGAAAGCAGCAAAAACGTAGTAGAGAAATTCTTATTCTGAAAATTCAGTTAAATTGGGCATAATTTATTTTGTAGGCTTATGTTCTACTATCAATTTCTTTTTTAACATTTGCATTAAAGCCATCAAAGAAATAATTTAAGATACCTAACCAAGGTTACCTGCAATATCACCAATATCACCAATAAGCACGTAACATGCAAGTGTTACTTATATTGCATGTAAGTCAGTTGAAGCGTAAGAGCAATACAGATATGTTAATATTATCAGTAAGTAGCTCATCAGACCACATTCAGTCTGTTATAGGTGAGGCTGCATTTCTCAAAAACATAATGATATTAAATTTGGTCGCCACAATAAATGCCTTTCCCGTAGGTCACATTCATCACCAATGGATTCCACCAATGAATGCAAACTAATGTTGAAGGTGAGCACCAACCTAAAACTAAGGAGAAATTTCCTGACAGTTATAACAATTAATCAATGGAACAACTTGTTTCCAGAAGTTGTGGATGCTCCAACACTGGAAATGTTTAAGACAAACATTTGTCTGAAACGATATAGAGTTTCCTGCCTAAGCAGGGGTTTGGACTAGAAGACCTTCAAGATCCCTTCCCTTCTGTTATTCTGTTCTGTTATCAACACAACTTAGAGCAGAGTCTAGACTATTGCAGACTGAGATGACCTGGCCTCTAACATGACCTGCATGTTAAAAATGCATCTTACTTTGAAATATACCTAGAAAAATAATTAGGTGCAAAGTGCAACTATCAAGTTGATTGGCAGAAACTAAATTTCTGAATTTCTTACCAAACTTTTATGGTTTTAAATATTTCAACTATTTTATTTATAATAAAATTCAACAGGCTGTTATTTTTTAACCTTTTAAAGATTTAATATATTGGTATTCAGACATCTAAATGGACCAAATGCAACTCATACACAGGTAAATCCTTCATTTATGACCATCTGCTTAACAACGGTTCAAGGTTACAATGACCTCGGAAACCTGTTTTCACAATTCTGTCATACCACCTGCATATTCACAAGATCACAATTTGGGCTCCCATTTATAACCAGCTGCAATGTTCTGCAGTTGCGTGATCACAATTTAGGACCTTTCCAGACAGGTAAAAAACATCAAATGGGGAAACTGGATTTGCTTACTGACTGCAATGATTTGCTTTATGACCAGCATAAAAATGGTGTAAAACTGGGTCTGTTCTTGTGATGACTTGACTTACAACTTTTACCTGCCAATTTTAACTAATAATTGATTTAAGTGCTCTTTGCCTATCGCTTTTTAAACAGTTCTGGTGTGTATAATTCATTAATAATTATTTGTAATTTCTTCATTTTCTGTGAGCTCTTTTGGACAATTTATAGATCCTGGAGATACTTGAACTCCCATACATAAATCTTATTTACAATAATTCTACTTCCTAAACTGTCATATATCAGATTCTCCATATGAATGACCTCTACATCTATGGGGAATTTGACTGTCAGAATTTCCTCCTATGCAATCTTACAGCTGAAATATTTCTCCCCACGCCCCAAAAAGGAAGAGAAATTGAATAAATAAATAAAAAACTGTTGTGCAGAATCAATTCATTAGTTCTAAGCAACTATTCTTTTTCTCAATTCCCCAAGGATAGGCTCCAGCATGAATCTGAAAACTCAGAAGACTAAACCTCTGATCCTGGTAACCAACTCAGATTGGATGTTGAAACATTATCCTCGGACAAGTATATCTGCCTTTATTTGTGCAAAAGCTATCTGCTTATAGCTGAATATAAAAACAGGTGGAAAATTGTCCAGCGGTAAAACTGATTTTCTCCATAATTATTACCTCAAAATCATATGCAGATCCTCAAACACAAAGATAGACTGCTAGGTGTGTAGTTATGAAGAGCACATAAAACTGAGGGTGTGAGAAAAGACAGGTAAACAAGATACTCAAGAAACATGATTCACTGGGAGGAGTGAAGAGGCAGAGGCTATCTGAGATAAGAAAAATGGCAGATTAGATTATTTCCCCGCTCCCCCCTGACCTGATTTTCCTTATAACAATAAATCTAATGCCTATTGGAGGAAATTGTACAAGTGAATGTTTGAAGAAAACAATAAATAAAGCTTTTCATATCTGGCATGCTAGACTAGGTTTCTTCTTAACATTTCTTATGTTTGCAATAGGACTGTTTAGTTCTGACATGGAAGGCTATTTGTAACATGTAGATGTTCCTGAAGTATCAGAAGTAGCTAGATGCAAGTGTACCAAGTACAGTGAGAAGTAGTTCAGAGCAAATAATAAAAATCCCATTTCAAAGCTTGGGAATATTCTGTTAATTCCCTAAAAGAGCTAGAGGCAGGGGAGTGAGAAGGTGAGGCCAATTATTTTTCACTATTTTTTTAAGATTGTGTTGGTAATACTTATATTTATTCATTTCCCACTATTTATATGGAAATGGTATCATGCCATCATACCCCGCTCCTAATTAGTCATCATTCTTGAGAAAGATAGAAAATTACTTTTATCATCAGTAATTATACACATATGCCCTGAAACTTGGAATTGAAGTTGATGGGGTTTTTTTTATGATTTTCATTGTTCCAAAGGATTAAGGCTAAAATGCATTCCATAAAGTAAACAGTTTTTTTTTTTAAAAAAAATGCTTTTCTGAAGGCATCAGAAAAGAAAGGGGAAAGACCCAAAGGGGAAAAAAAGTAAAATTTGATATTTGTAGTAACTTTCAGATAGGTATTATAAAAGCAAAAATACAGAGCAACTAAATACATTTAATAAACGGAAAGGAATAACTGTTCAGTCTTTTGTTAACTTTCTGAGTTAATGAAAGTATAGAAAAGGGGTAAAAAGAAAGGTTGAAGTTGGTGGAAAAATAAGAGTACAGTCCATATACCTGCACTCAATAAAGACATTTACTCTTCCAAAATGGAGTGATCTTGGAATTATGCCTGGCAATTATGCTTGCCCCCGGAAGGAGAACTTCTTTCTAGATGCATCCTAGCAAGGGACAAAGCATGAGGAGGCACATGCACTCTTAACAAGACCTCTGTGTTCCATTCCTTTAATCAAAACAAGCACAAGGTTGCCCACAGAGTTCCAATCTAACAACTTGTCTGGTCAAGTCTTGAGGTGGAGCTCAAGTAGCTTCTACTGGTGTGGCTTAGAATCAAACAGCAACCCTCAAGGCTCCACCCAATGTAGATTTAATTTATCTGAACTTTTTGAATACAAACAAAAGCCCTCCACCAACTGCACACATTATCTTTAGAGCAATCAGAACCAGGGAATCAGATATGCAGGCAATGAAAAATAAAAATAAAGAAGTCCTTTCTTTTCTAGCCTGTAATACTAGAATTCTAAAAGTAATTCTTCTGCAAAGAAACTTCATATTAGTTCTAATATCTTTCTTATCAGTTCTAGAATATTCTCACACCTCCATGTTTTGGCTGTTGTGTGTTCGTTCATAATTTATTTTGATAAGAATAAGCACATGTAACCCAAAGCCACATTAACTAAAACCTGAATAATATTAGTCAGAATCAAAACCAACTTGAAAATATATTTGTTATACAGAAGTTTTCTCATCTAAAGGAAAGCAACGTTCTTTATAACAGACAAGAAACTTAATTATTTGTATTTCTGGAAATAAAGGTAAAATTCCATTTTTAAGGAACTACATCAAATTTGAAGAAATAAGCACTAAAATCCAAACTAGAATTTACCAAACAGCTGGTATTTCTGAAAACAAGTTTTGGGATTTTTTTGTTTTGATTTGCTGAAATTGGCATCCTTTTTATTATGCATTCCTCATACACATAACTGAATTAAAGTCCCTCTGAATTCCATGAGGCTTACATCAAACTATACACAAAACTGAATTTTTAATATTGTGCAAAATCTATCAAGAAACCACAACTTCTGAAACCTTATGTTCCTTTTCAATGTCTCTCCATTTGTACAGCTTTGTTAATTCAGCTTCACATAACACTGTGTCATAACTCGTGTCTAGGAACACAGTTAATGCAGTGGATTTGAAGGGCTTTTCCATGATAGAAAGAGAAATATGGTTAATGCATGTTTAACTAATTATCAATTAAGTGAATTTTCTTTAAAATATTGTTTTTTGATTCAGATTATCTTATACAAATTAATCTAAATTACATAAAGCATATGCACACTTAATGAAGCAGAGTTTAACATGGGGATGATCCTTCTTTTTCCAGGTCTTTCTACATGGAATATTGTATTATCCACTCCCACTTCCATTCTTTATTTTTTGCAAGATGTCACATCCTAGTAATCATATTCATCTTTTGAATTTCTTATAAAACAATTCTTATATATCATCACAATGTACTTGTGTCTAAAGAATCACAGTTGCAACTTTTCCTAATTTTTAAGCTGTGGAATGGAAAAGCTGAAACAAAAGCTATAAAACATGAGATTGGCTGCTGACTGTTGTTCAGTAGTTCGGCTATTTCCAACTCTTTGTGACACAGTGGGCATCATTACACTAGGATCATCTGTCAGTAGTTGTTTCTTCGAATTTCCATAAGTTACTGATTGTCATCAATAAAAGTATCTCAATAGCTTGTCTTTTTCAACTGATTGCAAATTTTCTAAGCATCAGGATTTTTCCAATAACCCTTATTTTCACATTATGTATCCAAAACAGTTACACTTTACTTTCATTATTGTTGCTTCCAGTGAGCAGTCTGGTTTTATTTTCATCTAGAATTTAAATATTTCTTACTGCAATCCAAAGTATTCTCAACAATTTTCTTCAGCATCACAATTCAGAGACATGATTTTTTTTTTGCTTTTCTGATAGTCTACCATTCACAGCCTTATGTAACTGGAGAAACCATAGTTTGGGTAACACATAGTTTTATTGTAATTGTAGGTTGCTAGCTATAATTGAGTATAATTCACATGTTATTCTATTAGCCTGTTAGTTATTTTTGCAGGCAATAAAAATAAGTTGTATTCCTGCTTTCCTATAATTCAACAGATATTCCTATCAACATAGCAGGTTTATGTATTTATTGTTCTGACAGGGCTTGGTGAATGTTGAGAGGAAAAATAGTTCAGTTAATTCACAGCCACAATTACTTGGTCAAGAAGCAATAGCATATTACTTAAATTAACACCGTCCTATTACGAAGTATTCAGATACTTCTCTATAGTCTTCATTAATATTTTTATCCAAAGTAGGCTTAATCAAAATCAAGCCACTGAAATTAATTGATGTTAACTAATGTCCTCAGGGCTGCAGCCTTCTACATACTCTATAGCATCCCCATAGATACATGATCAGAATTTGGGTGCTTAGAACCAGTATACTGCTCCCAATTTTGGTCATAAGTTGAGGAAAACCTATAGTTAGATCTATAATTTGTTTTGTGGACTCTAGTCCTTACTTTATTCTATGTTTAACCCGACAGATTATTAGTCCACTCCTCTTGATTCACAATGGTAGACACCCAAATTCACACTGCAAATTAAGCACATGTGGCACACAACAGGTGAAACTCAAAAAATTAGAATATCGTGCAAAAGTTCATTTATTTCAGTAATGCAACTTAAAAGGTGAAAGTAATATATGAGATAGACTCATCACATGCAAAGCAAGATAGTTCAAGCTGTGATTTGTCATAATTGTGATGATTATGACTTACAGCTCATGAAAACACCAAATCCACAATCTCAGAAAATTAGAATAATGTGAAAAGGTTCAATATTCTAGGCTCAAAGTGTCCCACTCTAATACTAATTAAGCCATAACACCTGCAAAGGGTTCCTGAGCCTTTAAATGGTCTCTCAGTCTAGTTCAGTAGGAAGCACAATCATGGGAAAGAGTGCTGACCTGACAGTTGTGCAAAAACCATCATTGACACCCTCCATAAGGAGGGAAAGCCTCAAAAGGTAATTGCAAAAGGAGTTGGATGTTCCCAAAGTGTTGTTTCAAAGCACATTAATAAAAAGTTATGTGGAAGGGAAAAGTGTGGAAGGAAAAGGTGCACAAGCAACAGGGATGACCGCAGCCTGGAGAGGATTGTCAGGAAAAGGCCATTCAAAAGTGTTGGGGACTTTCACAAGGAGTGGACGGAGGCTGGAGTCAGTGCATCAAGAGCCACCACACACAGACGGATCCTGGACATGGGCTTCAAATGTTGTATTCCTCTTGTCAAGCTGCTCCTAAACAACAAACAACGTCAGAAGCATCTTACCTGGGCTAAAGAAAAACAGAACTGGTCTGTTGCTCAGTGGTCCAAAGTCCTCTTTTCTGATGAGAGCAACTTTTGCATCTCATTTGGAAACCAAGGACCCAGAGTCTGGAGGAAGAATGGAGAGGCACACACTACAAGTTTCCACAGTCTGTGTTGATTTGGGGAGCCATGTCATCTGCTGGTGTTGGTCCACTGTGCTTCATTAAGTCCAGGGTCAACGCAGCCGTCTCCCAGAAGATTTTGGAGCACTTCATGCTTCCTTCCACAGACGAGCTTTATGGGGATGCTGCCTTCATTTTCCAGCAGGACTTGGCACCTGCCTACACTGCCAAAAGCACCAAAACTTGGTTCAATGACCGTGGGATTACTGTGCTTGATTGGCCAGCAAACTTGCCCAATCTGAACCCCATAGAGAATCTATGGGGCATTTCCAAGAGAAGGATGAGAGGCAAGAGACCGAACAATGCAGAAGAGCTGAAGGCTGCTATTGAAGCACCCTGGTCTTCCATAACACCTCAGCTATGCCACAGGCTGATAGCTTCCATATCATGTCGAGGCAGTAATTGCTGCAAAAGGGGCCCAAACTAAGTACTGAGTACATATGCATGCTTATACTTTTCAGAGGTCTGATATTGTTTTATTGATTGCATGTAATATTCTAATTTTCTGAGATTGTGGATTTGGGGTTTTCATGAGCTGTAAGTCAATCATCACAATTATGATAAATCACAGCTTGAACTATCTTGCTTTGCATGTAATGAGTCTATCTCATATATTAGTTTCACCTTTTAAGTTGCATTACTGAAATAAATGAACTTTTGCACGATATTCTAATTTTTTGAGTTTCACCTGTATAAAGGGAAGATGGTTTATCTTGACAATTTTAAACCCTTCAAAATTAATTAAGAGAAAATAGCACATCTACCTTAAATGCCACCCATTTTCCATCGAGAGTGATAAAATGTCAGAAATCTTGAATTTCTTCACTCTAGATGTCATCCATTGATTGTGAACTGTCCTTAGAATTAGCAAGATGAGGAACATGCCCCATAAGCAGAACTGATAAGATATATGCATAAGGTCAAGTCCAGAGAGGAACTGAGGGGAAACAGAAAGCATAAAGAAGCAAAAACAGACAAAAGGCAGCAAAGAGAAAACAGACATAGTCAAAAGATAAATTTGTAAGCCCAAAACATATGTTATTTAGGATTCAGCTCTAATTCACTTTGTGTGCAAAGTGTAGCATAGCCAAAACATCAATTCAAATTTCCATCTTGTAATCTGATATGTTTGCTCTGAGATTTTGGACAAAAATTTAAGAAAACATACATCACATACACACCTTGAAGTACTAATTCATGAAACAATGGAATTGGAGGACTCTGAAACTTGCTTCTACTCTGAGTCACTCAAATGACCCTAAAGATCTATGAGGCAAGTTCCATAGACTGATATTACAAGGCAATTTAAGGACTTCCAAAATTAGCATTGTATTCACCTGTCCAAATAGAACTGTTAACCATGCTTAAATATCAGAGGAAAGTCAGAAACAACATTCTTAACCCAAAAGTATAATTTGGGGTAAATTAAGAAAATCCACATAAATTGTGGGTTAGTAATCAGAAGTAAAGCTAATGAAACTGACTTAAGACTTAAGAGAACCATATACAGATTTAATTAAGTGGCATTATATTTTTACTTATAAAACAGAAATTAATGCATTTAACAAACAAGTGTGGACAAGTCTTAATAGCATTCTTTTTCATTTTTTTAATACTTCTATGCTTGGGAAATGAAAGTCACATGAACAATTGATATGGTATGAAAGGCACTTCATAGTACCATATTTTTCAGAGTATAAGATGATCCAGACTATAAGACGAACCTAACTTTTGGGGAGGAAAACAAGAAAAAAAATCTGCCTCTTTTTTTTTATTAATATAAATAGAAAAAGCAACATGTTCAAAATCCATATAGACAGTGTGTTGTCTGGATTTTGCTCTTTCTATTTATATTCATTTTCTTTTAAATCTGCCTCTGCTTCCCAGCATTCATCCATTTGCCATCACCCATTTGCCATCACCCATTTGCCGTGGCCTGTTCGCCACCGTCATGGCCCATTTTCTGCCGATGGTTTTTTTCTACCGTTTTAACACCATCTTGCTGAAACTGAACCAAAATATGCTCTACTGTTTCAGGAAAATGAGCTAAGATGAAAAACAAAGTGGGGGTGGGGAACAAGAAAAAAAAAGAAAGGATCTGCTAGGGATTCTCATTTGGCCAAATTAAAAAAAACAACAACCACTTTTATTCAAATTTTTAAGAATCAGTTCTTCTTCCTTCCATACATATAAACTTCAACTGTTTTTGCCTTCCAGTACTTTTTCTGGCTCTGCTTCATAAAGGCCTGCCAAAGTGTGAGTTGTGTGTTTCTGCGAGTAGGCTGTTTACAAAAGTTATGCTAGACTTCAGAGCAGCTCCGAGAATTCCAGGAAACAGGCCTCTGTTATTTTATTCTAGGTCAGTGTCGACTCATGACAGGCAGCAAAGCTGACACAGGACAGCTCACTCAGCCTTTCAGTCCATAGCGAGGCCTCAATGGGAAGGAAAGAGGAGAAGGGGAAGGAGGGAAGGAGAGGGGGAGGGAGAGAGGGAATGCATACGAATGAGCCATGAGTGGGCGGAGTGCTTTCCCAGCACTCTACCAACCACAGCACAAGGAATTATGATAAACACCACTCTGGAAACAAGATACAACAGTACATTGTGTTCTTCTTCAGAAAAACATCCAGACTTCGGCTCACTTCAAGTAAACAGTTAATCTTGTTTACTTTTTTATTTGTTGGGTGGTTAACTGAACAATCTAGTGTGCATGAGCTTTTTTTTCTCGCAGAGTTTTTTTAAAAAGAATATCTCAGCAGCATCCTTCCACAAATCAGTCCAATGTGTAAATCTTCTATAATTTGAAAACACTCTGGAAATTTGTTTTGTTTTATGCAATGTCAAAACAAAATGTTTTTCAGGCAAATAAGTGTTGAAATGAGTTCATGATTTTGCTCCATGAAAATCAGCCATAGAATATAAATCTGTAAGTGGCAGTAGAGATAAACTGTCAGACATCAGAGATAGCCCAATACTTTATGTAAAACATCTGTATGAAAAATGGGGCCTTTTAGCAAGGACTGGACATAGCTTAGGCTACTTTCAAATGCAATTATATAAAGAGAGAAATTAAAATAGATTGATTATAATGTTTTGGGTATTTACCCATTTACTGTATAAATATAAGAAAGGAACTTATTGGCTCCACATTTTGTTGAATTATGATTTTCAGAACTTTCACCTAGCATGCAGAAATGAGTATGGTGAGGTTGTAATGCAGTTTCTAGAATGTTGGAAATTCCTCACCTGCCATATACCTATGGATGATCTGTCAGAGAACCTCCAGATATCAGATGGAAGTCATATCATTCTCATCATTTGCCAAGATACTGTAATCCAAAATATCTGAGGCCAGTCAAATAAAAAGCTGGCTATTTATGGCTACTAAAGAAGAAGGTTTTTTTTCCTACAATACACCTATTTTCAACTTCTTTATTATTGTCAATGTTTTCTTTTATTCTCATTCTAGCTTTTGAAAAACCAGGAATATTGAACTGAAAATTAATCATATAATTTTAAATAAAATCCAAACCAGTTGTTTTAGGAGTTAATCTTTGCAAAAATGCATTCTAACTCACATAAATTATTAACATATTAATTACATTAAATTTTTTGGTATTAAATACAAATCCTTTATTTTGTCAAACATTTGTACTGGTGATGTGTCCATAGGTGTGTCATATCAGTGAGCTAATGAAGTTACAAATTATAATTGTAGGAAAGAATTTCTGTGATAAAAATGAATGCTTTGCCGAAAATGATCTTTTAGTTTCCAGATGATACTGGTTTTGACAAATGATAAAAAGAGCAAAAGGATGTCTCTACATTTGTATACCAAGGGAGAAAATCAGTTAAATATAAAGTGTTACAAGATGCAAAGAGGAAGATTGGGTTCGTCTGATTTCAGATTTTATACTTTAAAACAGAAGGAGACAGAACTGAAGTACTTTACTTTAGGAAGCGATCTGCAGGAGGGTTTTAAAACTTTCAAGCTCTCATCCTATGGGCTGAAATCTGCAAAGAGATACACTACTTTCATGGGAGCTGCATATGAATGATATGGACATACATAGTATTTGCCTTACTTGTCTTCCTCTCAGGTGCAAAAAGGAATAAGAAGTCACTTTCTGTTTTGTTTTTTTGTTTTTGTTTTACTTTGCAAAATATATTGTTCTAAAACTGGGAATCAGGAATCAATATTAATAAATTCTGCATTAACCTGCAGGATTAAGTTGCATGACACTTCTCAGAAGTTAAACTCATTGTTAAAGGCTTAAGCACTGTTTGCAAAACAGTAAATGACTTTTCATGTGTGTGTGTATGTGTGTGTGTGTGTGTGTAAAAAATTTCTGAATGAGGAAGAGATTAAACTTTACTTTTCTGCTAAATTTTAAAATGGCAATGAATCATAGAGATGATGTCCTAGACGTAGAACAAAGTAAAAGTTGAGTATGATCTAAGTGAATGATCTTCAAGCATTGCATGTTAGTTACATTTTTTTCTATATAGTTTTCTCTTGCTAAGAGAGCAGTAACTGCCTTTTATATTAGAAATTTAACTTGGTATATACATCAATAAAAGCCAAAAGCCATTAAGGTGTTTGTTCCAAGTGGATATACCAATCCCCAAAATATATACAAGGAAATTTGATGGCTTTCACTCTGATATCTGCCAGAACAAGGATATTTTTTAATATTGGGGAACCCAGAGTGGAGACCTATCTAACGAAAAGGTTGCCAGATAAGTGAACATTGAAAAACAAAACAGTTTGGAGTTCCGGTTTGTAGCGCTTCGGCGGCAGGCAGGAATCTGTGATCGTGCGAGGTTTTTGCCTGGGCTCGCCACTGGAGTGCCCCGAGCCAGCCGGCTTCGGGGCTAAGCCACCCCGTAGAGGTGGTGAAGACAGGGGAGATCCCAGCAGGGTTGAGGGGAGCCGCACCTCTCCTCCTCAGCTGGCTAAACTCCCTTTTCCAAAGGCAGTAAGAGCGGCGGTCAGAAATGACCGCCTCAAAGAAGCACTCATCCGGAAAAGAAAGTGCAGGAAGAAGTTAAGAAGTGAAAGTTTTGGCTGACCGGGGTAAGAAGCAACAATTAAGGTATCCTGGAATTTAAACTTTAAAAAAGATACATCGCTCCCAAAGAAGATTCAGAAGCAGCGAATCAAAGTGAAAAGGGAAAGTTTTTTTTTTTCTCTCTCTCTCTCCTTCTTTACATTGACAGAAGATGAATGAGAAATTGGAAAAACCCGCTTTGGCAGCAACAGGTAGTTAAACTGGAAATTTAAATGCCAAGGGGACAATTTAAATGCCAAGGGGACAATAAAGATTTCTGAACACCTAAAAAACTTTTTTTTTGTTGCAAGTGGGAAGGAAGAGGAAAAGAATAAGAGCAAGATTTGGCTGGAGGAGGCTGCTTGGAATTTGAAAGAATCAAAAGTTAAATCGGGAATTCCCTTAAATGAGAGAATTGAATTAGGAAGGAATAGGAACATTTTAATTACACAATGTTTTAAAATATAAAGTGAAATGGCGGGGAAGTTACTACACAAAATTTATAAGTGTTCCCATAGAAGCATGATACCTATTTGAAAAGTAATGTGTAAAATATTTAAGATTTAAATGAATATTAATTTTAACGATAGAATTTAATTGGTATGGATTGTTGTTTTAATTATATTATATATTTATAATTTTTTTTCTTAAAATATAGTGTGTAGCTTTAGAATGTACCAAGCAGAATCCGAATAAAAGTTATGTATTATATTAAGTGTTATAAATTTAGGGGAAGGATATAAAGGCGTCATATTCCAATCAGCGATTACAGGAGAAATTTTGTGTTAATGAGAAAAGATAATAGACAGCTGAAACAGGACAGACAAAGGATATAAGTATAATGATTTAAATTGAGATGAAATAAATAAAATAGAATTAAGAGAGTTAAAAGAGGGGAGAAGCTATATAGAAAATGTAGAATGGTAATAAGATATGGAATGGTATATAAAAATGAGCATGAATTTGAATTTATGTCTGTACGAAGAGATGTAACCCGGGATCAAGCTGCTTTCAAAAAAGATGTTTTATGTTTTCATGTTTTGTGTTTTGTTTGTTTATGTTTGCTTTTTAAAAATCAATAAAATTTTTGGGAAAAAAAGAAAAGAAAAACAAAACAGTTTGTTTCATCAGTATGTGCGAGTATGTGTAAAATCTGCATGACTAGCATATTATAATACTTTTAATTTATTTTATATCTCAAGAGACTTTTGTGCGAAGAGACTTATTATATTATTTTATTAATTTATTATTATTTTATTATTTTTATTGTTTTTATATATAAGGTTTTTATATTCCTGTAAGCCACTTTGAGTCGCCATGTGCGAATAGGCACCAATATAAATTGCCTAAAATAAAATTTAAATTTTTTAAAAAAGCTATCAGGGTTGCAGTACTTGGTCTAATGAATTATGTGCAACCCTTGTATTTGACTTTATGTTGAGAACCCTCATTTACATTAATTTGAAGTAGAACCTGTGCAAAATTAGAAATCCCAATAACCAGTGTTGATGATTAAAATATGATTCTATATGTATTGAGAAGCCCTGTTCAGACAGTCCTGACTGCTCAATCTATCTGCAATGGAACAGGTTGAATGAAAAGATTTTGACAGACTTGAACAATGGCCCCTATCCAATAAAATGAAATTTAATGTAGATAAAAGCAAGGTTTTCCACCTGGGCAGGAAAAACCAAAAGTACGATTTGGTGAAACCTGGCTCCAAAACAGTAACTGGGAGAGGGATCTTGGAGTCCTAGTAAACAATCACTTAAACCTAAGTCAGCAGTGTGCTCCAGCAGCCAAAAACTCTAACACAATCCTTGATTGTATACATAGAGGAACAGAATCAAAATCAAGTGAAGTATCAGTACCACATCAGCAAGACCACAGCTGGAATCCTGGTATCTACTTTTGATCATCACATTACAAAAAAGATGTTCCAACTTTGGAAAAAAGAAGAGTAGTTGCAAAGAAGAGCAATTAAGATGATTAAAGGCCTAGAGACTAAAACATTAAGAACGGTTACAGGATTTGGGTTTGGCTAGTCTAGAGAAAAGAACTGGTGGGGTGGGGGGAAGAGCATGATAGCAGTATTCCAGTATTTGAGTGGTTGTCACAAAGAGGAGGGGATCAATTTATTTTCCAAAGCATCCGAGGACAGGACAAGAAACAATGGATGGAAATTAATGAAGGAGAGAAGCAACCTGAAACTAAGAAGAAACTTCCTAATAGTGAAGACAATTACCCAATGGAACAGCTTGCCTTCAGACATTGTTGATGCTTCACCACTGGAGGTTTCAGTCACTTGTATGAAATGGTATAGATTCTCCAGCTTGAGCAGAGGGTTGGACTAGAAAACCTCGAAGGCCCCTTCCAGCTCTATTCTGATTCTGATACCAGGACAGGTCTGTATTTCTTTCACATGTGTTGGTATATCTTGTTCAGAGATACTCAGGGTTCTGAATAAAATCCTTTAAAGATGGACTAAATTATAGATATAACTGGATAAAATCCAAGAAGATAATATAGTCTATTACCTTACATGTAGATTGATTTAAAAACATCACTGTACTTATTTTAAAATTTAAATGTTAAAGTACAGTAACATTTATCTTTGTAAAATTCTATGGAGCAGCTAATTGTTTCTATTTCTTATGCATTTAATTTTTCGTTAAAAAGCAGGAGCAACAGATGTCAGCTAATCTGCAGTAAGCAAACTGAAGAATGATAATCAAGTTAATCAACAACAATCTCACACTTCCATATGGCTTTTCATCACAAAAGACCTCAAAGGGACAAACTATCTTCAAGATGGATATCTATTCTACTTTTCTGCTCCAGCCACATAATCAGTATTTCCCTGAAAGGGATAAGATTCTCTTTATCAGCATTGAAAAACAGGCCTATTTACTACTAGCCAAAGGCTTAACACAAAGCAAAGAATGACTATCTAATCTAAGCTACAGAGAGAAACTGAAGGTAATCACACAATTAGACCTGGACAAGGGCATTCTGTTAACATCATCAGTTTACTCATATCCAAACTGCATGAGTAATTCTGAACAAGTAGTTCAGACTTGGATTATCCCTTACTTGGACGAGAGTACTCCTTCTGGTATATACAGAGCAGCAATGGTACTACAGCATGCTGGGACACTAGCTAAGCAGTAATTCTTAACATTTTAAAGAGGAGTTTTGTTCCTCCCAATGCACCTTCTCTGGTTTACCTCTTTGAAATATTTTGCACAAACCTAATATGTTATGGCATGTCGACCAATTTTTCTCCAGCTTTTCAGAATTTATATGATTCAGACATTATATGGACAGAGAACCAGGAACATAAAATCACCTTCTACAATCTACATAAATGCATGTGCAGCAATTTTTAAGCTTCTCACTCCCCTTCTCTCTAGAATCCTTTTAGATTGCTACAAAATATGTGCATCACAAAGTCAATTGCTTTAGAGAAATATGCTGTTCTTTAATATTAAACCTCCTTGTCTTTGCCCTTTTACATCAAAACTTTTATTAACATGAAGAATAAAATCAAACCCAAACAGCTACCTCTTGTATGCTGAATGTCTTTTCTATAGCAATAAATTCTGTTTTCTTGCAACCAATTTTTATGGATATGATCACACGTTCTGAATAAAAACAGCCAATTGTAAAATATATACAAAATATTAAAATGATACCATCTTTATTGTGGTGAACCACACCATTCAAATTTGAGTGAGTCTTCTTTAGATCACATGACATATACAATATCATATACAATAATAAGTAAATAGGTAAATAAATAAAGTAGGGAAAGGAAATAAAAGGTGTTTGGCAGACATCCAAACAAGGAACATGCTCCCATCCTGTTTGTGTTGGAAGCACCATTTAAGGTGCTTCTGGATTGAAAGGATTAGCCAATGACATCACCGTTCCCTGGGGAACACTCATAGGGGCTCCTTTCATGTCCTTGTCAAGAAACTGGAGCAAGTGATGGGAGCTCACCCCGACACACAGCAGTAATCAGGTCTTCAGTGTAGACTTGCTAAATTCCAAACCACCATTGTAACCATGTGGTCCATCGTGCTTCTCATGGAACATGCTGTGACTCCAGTATTAATGCACAAATATTTATTATATAATTTATGAGCCTTTAGGTATTAGATTGGAAAATAATACCTAGGTTCCACCATACCAACTTCAAATATAATCTTATTTGCAGTAACACATTCTCATATAATCCAATCAAATAGTGCAATGTCTCAGTATAATAATAAATATCTATATACACTACTGAAATTCTAATGTCTGTAACCTTTAACTGAGGAAAACTATGTATCATAGGGCAAAATCTTTTGAATCAAGCTACCTCAAATTGGTTAAAGTACAGAATGCATCCAATATCCAGGATGTATGACTCCCAGGAATTGAAATTTGGCACATTTTACAAAATATTTTATGACTTAAAATTATTATAAAACATTTTATGATATAATGCAAATTTCTTGTGTCAACTGGTGTTTTGACTGCACTAAATAGTTCAATATGGGCTACTTTCAAGGCAGATACTTCTGAATATATCCCTTAATTTTAAAGAACTTTTCAAGTTCTTTAAAAGATCTGCCATTGTTAAAACACTGAAGAATCTAGTAAAGAAATATCTCTAAAACAATAACTGAATGGATCACAGTATGCCTACTATTCAGTAATAGCAGCCATAAAATTCTTATAGCATTTTGGAGGTAAAAGCAGAAAGGGGCTTGTAAGAGAATCTCTCTTAATGTCCATGAAACCAAAACACACGTTAAAAGAAAGCTAAATATTAAAAAAAAACACCTGCATTTCAGTTTTTTTTAACTATCTTTAGTTGCCTATAGACAAAACCAATATATAATCCATAGGCAAAATTTTGTCTTAAAATGCCTTTAAGTCTACATTTCTAGGGTTATATTTCTCTGTTATACCGGTTTGAGATGTTTCATTTTTACTTCAAATTGGTAGCACATGGGGATTTTTATAAATTTTCCATGATCAGTTTTGGCGAATTGATTCTGCAAAGCCCTTTACATAGCAATTATAAAAAGTACTTAACATATACAATGATGACAAGACAAAAGACAGTATGTATAACTGGTTAAGCATAAATACTTTTGCTCAGATTTGAACTAACAACAAAGCATAACAACAACAGAAAGAAAAGAATCACAAACAACTTCAAAAGGTTTAAATCCATTTCAAAATCTGGGTTATCATTATAAATTACTTTCTTAATAAAATCTAATCACTTATTAGAAAAAAGGTAATTAACTGTAGAACATAATCTTAGTCAATATAGCCATAGGGGTTTTAACTTTAAATTTTATAAGATTAGACAATTAGTTTAGAATATTTTCTGAAAGAATCATGTTGGACTACCTTTTTTTTAATTTTCATACTTCTAAATCCTAAAAAAATTACAAACTGACATAGAAGCAGCAGATTCATTAGGACTAAACCTCTATGCCCATTATAGAATTTTAGTAGCTGTATCACTTTATTAAAGAACTGGAAAGTAAAATTAATTAGAATGCTTAATACAATATATAAAAATCCCAATGGGAAGATAAACTAAGATGTTGTTTATGTTTAATTGCCATTGAAATCTTTCAAAATACTAATGGGAGATTAATTAAATAAAGACTTAAATTCACCTTGAATATGGTATAAGACTAAGTAGTCCTTGTTTAGCTATCCCAATAGAGACCAACAACTTGGTTGTTAAGTGAAGTGGTCACTAAGTGAAATCTTGACTGTGTTTATCATCTTATTTCTCCTTTCCCTTGCTTTGCAGGTCATCAATATTAGGACTGGTCATAAAGTTACTTTTTTGAATGGTCACTAACAAGGTAGTTAGGACTGCCTGCACTGATTGACTGGCAGCTGCTGTTCAGCATATACTGAACCCGCTTCTCTGCTGTTCATAAAGTACATGCAGTACCAGTGAACTGCAGCTATTTCCAATATTAAAAAGAATAAGTAAGTTTAGATATATGATTTAGTAAATTTCCTAACTGCTCAAATATTGAACTATTATTTTGATAACTTGCCTTCTCTTGTAATTGTGTTTCCTCAAAGCTTAATCTGATTAAAAATACAATATTACATTTTCTATCTGTGCTATAAGAAGTGTCCTCTTGAATGCAGAACCAAACCCTTAAATTTACAGCAGATGTGTACTGTTCTAATATATAAACTGCGACAAGTCAAAGAGTCTTCTTGTAAACTAGTGATATGATGACTAACAACTCTGTTTCCATCAGAAGCCTTTAATCCTACGTAAGATGTCTGCACGCTAATAGATGTCACAGGCAAATGTTAACCAGCTACAGCTGGTTCCCAGCTATAAAAAGATTAATGAAAACACAAATACTAGCTTTTGCTACCCCCACCCTTCACCCTCTCAGCCCTACGTCAAGGCTGTGCAAAGGCATCACTTTCCAAGTGTTCTATGTGAATGAACTCCCTGCTCTGAACTAGCTTGGTCTGGTTCCTTGAAGTTTGTTTACTGAACAGCATGTGCAGAGACGCAAACTGACCATGGGGGAAAACGGGGAAAGAAAAATCACATGATTCTTTGGCTCAGGCCATGGATATTACTGGGAGACTTGAAATATGTGCTTTTCTATAGCAAATAAGACCAGGAAGTAAAAGTGTGCTTTGGTGAAAGGGGAGGGAGGTTAATACAGTATTGGGAGAAAGTAATCTGAAGACAAAAGTGATTCAGTCTGTACTAGTTTCAAATATCACCAAATATGATATTTCACTGAATGTGGAAATTAAAAGCTTAATGTCTTTAATTTTAGAAGTACAGAATATTATTTTTATTTCCTTGCTCTCCTGCAATTAGGAAGTATTTACTTTGTCTGTTATAACCATATCATGACGTTTAGATATATTCAAATTATTTTGTGTTTTTAAAACTTATAAACTGCAACTTTATGTAGACTTGGATTCCAGAACAAAACACTAATTTTGAAGATACAATGACCATGCCCGAAGGTGCTTTTTCAAGAGGCAACTGGTTTTTCTGGTTTTTCTTTGAAGATGTTTTGCTTCTCATCTAAGAAACCTCTTCAGCTCTGAAGCCTCTTGAAAAAGCACCTTTGGGACAACCATGACCTGGAGAACTGAGAATCTCCATAGACATTTACAATGATCATGGCAACATTTTATAGAAAAGACATTTCTCTTTATTGAGATGCAAACATTTCTGGCTAAAGAATGCAGGGAGTCTTTGTCTTACAACAGTTCATTTAGTGACCATTCAAAGTTACAGCAGCACTGAACAAAGTGATATCTGTCATGTAATTAAAATTCAGATGCTCAGCAAATGACCCTAATTTATAACATTGTTTATAAAAATGCCTGAATTGTAGGAAGTTTTAGGAAGTAGTAAAAACTTCAAACAAATATTCAATAAATCAAAGTATTACATGCATTGCATATGAAATGATTCCTCCCATATTATTTCAAGGGTTATAGGAGAACATGATTCCCTTTGTTGGTAATTTCTTTTACCCATTTAGGGAAATATTAGCTCGTAACATATCAAATTCTATCTATTGTCACTAGCTGGAATGGACTATGGGAAAGAGGGATGGAGATCAGGAAGGGTGTACATGTAGAGATTGGTAACTATTTCAGAAAACAATTTATACCTGTACATAAATTTCTTTCAACTCGGAAATCAAGAGTTCGTAATTTAGTTTTAAGGCATGCTGCCAAATATAAGAAATCTGTACTGTGTCTGTGTAGTACAGATACTATGTTGGGAGACAGAGTTTCTCAGAGCAGGAATCCTGAAAATGTCAGTAAGTACCATTTAGCACTGAGTGTGAGAAACATAAAGCAGGGCTTGTGTTAAACCTTGGAAAGAATGGGAAGAAATGGTGCTGGGTTTAAATTCAAGAGGGTATATAAGAAAGCTCAACAGCTTAATAAATGGAAGGAATTAAAGTGGCTTCAGATTTTTTACTAGCTTTGCCATGTTGAGTTTTCCAGGAAGCTTCTGCCAAGTTTTTGCCATTCATTACACACCCTTTACTTTGACAAGGTTGAAGTCTGAGCACATTCTTTCTGATCTTATACCATTGTTCTTTAGTTACAGTGTTCTAGAGCATCAAATAGTGCCTAGATTTATTTAAGTTTATGAAGCAGAACCTATTTCTATGTTTTGGGAGTTGATCACACTTTTTCAGAACTTGGTAAGATATGCTTTTCCTCCATGTTGCTTCAGGAATATTCCATATGACATGTTGTATTACTGAGGTAATATGGAAATGTTCACATGGAAATGTTTGTCAGTTCTTTGTATAAAGTGATACATTTACTGGGAAACATTCAGGTTATTTGTACAATTCATGTGGTTCTTCTATACTGGAGTTTCTAGAACTGGGTAAAAGCAATTATAAGTAGCTTTCACTTTTAGAACATGGTAATTAGATGAAGCAAAAAATTAACATAATTTTTACAACTTATTTTGTAAATTTAAGTGCTCATTATAAAAAGAAACATTACAGATGATCCAAAATTGTAGGATTCCTACTCCTATTTCTGATCATTTTATTCTTCAAAATGAAGGATACAAAATTGTCATTTATTGTTTATGAAGGCAAATAGGAACACAGTATTTTCACTGCATCTAGAATGCTTGCTGTATACTATATATAGTATGTACAGGTGTTTGTCAATTTCATAATCAAGTAATTCTTGAACAAAGTTGAAATTCTATGGACAAAAGTTACTAATGATATAAACTATTTGTTGCTAGCATGCCAGCTGACACAGATTTTTCTTTGCAGACTAAAAACTCCAGTTGATAAAAAGAAAATTAAGAATAACTCATATCTGTATTCAATATGGAATCTATTATCGAGACAGTTTCATTTTCTTTTTTAAAAAAACATTGAATTCAAAAAAAGAAAAGAAACTGGAATAGAGGACAATACAGCTTCTCAGTCTGGGATAGATGTAACAAAAGCCATTCATCTTATTACCGATCCTTATTTTCATCTGCCTAAAACATTACAAAATATTAACAATTTAATTAAACATAATTATATATGGAAAAGTAAGTTTAGCTAGCAGTTCAAAAATTGTCACACAAAAATATCCAGGCCCTAAGATAAATAATTCAACATAACAAAACATTGGAAATACTTCTGGAGAGTTAAATACTTTAAATCATTTTCACACAAGCATATTTAAATTAAGGAAAAGCTTCAATTGAAGTACAATTGATGTTTTTAGCCCATGGGTCTGCTCTGACATAGTATTATATGTACAGTTTGTTGAAGATAGTATAAAGAAATCAATGCTGAAGGGTCGTGATATTAAACTTTTTGGCACAGTGTGTATGAATTCATCCATTGCTTATTTTATTACACTTGCAGTCTAGTTTCGGACATACTCTTGTATTTGTTCTTCACTTTTTTACAAAGCAAGTGTCTTCTCAAACCTGCTGGCAAAATGGGGAAGAGGTAATGCTGATAGATTTCTCCCTGCACTCTCATCTTTTCTATTCTTGACTTCCTGCAAAAATCTGTTCAGAAAACTTGGGGATCTTCAGAGAATGTGGTAGGTGGCAGTGGGGCATATGAATATCTTTTTAAAGGTAGGCATTCCTTAAGATAAAAAGATCTTAGTGATAAAAACTGCTACCACAATGTCTATCAAGTCTGATAATCTGTACATCTGAAACAGCAGAAGCTGAGTCATACCATACTTCCACAAGAGGTTGACACAATATAAGCTACAAGGTAACCTAAAGTTTTATATGCACACACCAGACACAGACAACACAAACACACATACACACATCCTACTTTTCCTTCATGAGTTCAGGATGATGATGCATCTAGTATTCCCTCTTATTTTTCCTCCACAGAAAGATAGTGGTTTGGTCTAGTAGTTAAGCACAAGGCTAGAAACTAGGAGACTGTGAATTCTTGTTCCTACCTTAGGCATAAAAGCCAGCTGGGTGACTTTGGGCCAGTCATTGACTGTCATCCCAACTCATCTCACAGGGTTGTTGTTGTGGGAAAAATAGTAAGAAGTATTGGATATGTTTGATGTCTTGAGTTATTTATAAAAATAATAAAGATGGGATAAAATTATCTTTAAAACATTAGAGTCACACATGATTAAGAAAAATAATCAAATAGTTCTATAGTATTATTAGTTGACTAGTCAAAATCTACCCTTATATCCATTTATATATGAACTCTCTAGGTAGCTCAGCCTTTACATATTAGAGATGTTTGAAGTAGAAGAGCCTAGAAATATCAGCAATACATAAATACACATAAATACCACATAAGTATCAGAGCTTGCTATTCCAGGCCAGAAGTTGGTTAACATAATCACTCTAAAGATGGCAAGGTCTAGAATCAGCCTTCAGCCTACATATAGCAAGGTCTAGAATCAGCCTTCAAAAAGAATCATATTTCAAACAAGTTTCCACAATCACATTATCAATGTGTAAAACAAGGACTATAAAGCCTAAACATTGCAGAATTTAAAATTTTTCTAAGTTTGATAGAAAATTGTTTAATTTTAATAACTATATTTTAATTTATAATCTCTAGCCCTCCAGATGTCACTGAATTGTAGAAGTCAAGGGTAAAGGATGTTGGATACTATAAGCCTGCATCACAGAAAGCTACAGGCTGCAAATAGACCATCTTTCAAAGGAAAGCTTCAATTTCCTAGGTTTTTATGAATATTCTCAGTCATCCAGATCATAGGTGTCCCAAAAATTCTTTTTCAAGAGGCAAAACGTCTTAAAAAAAACCACAAGAAAGTCCAGGTGCCTCTTGAAAAAGCACCTTTGGGATTCCTAGAAAGTTACATTCATTCCCTGCCTTCACTGCCTTGGTGAAACTTCAAAGTCTTTTGCTACTGAAGACAAAAGAAGAACAAGTATAGGATTTATGCCACAGACACCAGCACTTTGACAGATCCTCCAGTCAAGGTCATTTTAACTCATTTCTCCAACTTCTTTACTTCCAATAGTGGCCTCAAACAGACAGGCTTTGCAGGAACAACTTGACTGTCCCCTCTCATTGAATGCCTTCCAGCTATATCAGATCACCATGCTCACCTCTTTTAGGTGCGGAAAGGCTACTTAAGAGGGTGCTTGTAAGTTTTTTTCATTTCATTTTTCTTTTGGAGAGGGTAAGACTTTTTTCACACACTTATGCCATTTCCCAAAGTTGATGGGATGAAAACCAAACATCAATGCTCTTGTTTCTCCTCTTAGTTTTTCTTCATCATAGAGAAAATTGAAGTGGATCATCCAAAGAGAGGAAGGCAGCCTGGGCAATCTGTATCTGCCAAACATGAGAATGTACCACTGGGGTAATGCTTCAAAGCTGGTGGTCTTCACGTCATTTCATTTTTATTCTTCCTTTTGCTTCTGTCTTTCCAATCAGATTGATGATACACTTGCAACTCCCACCAGCAAAAAAGCAGAATGCAGCAGCCATGGCAGTCTTGCTCTTTCCCCTCTCTGGGCCAAACTTTGTCCAGTTAGATGGGTGGGTGGATGTATTTGCAACCCTGCAACCCACTGGTACCAGTTCATCCTACTGATGCTTCTCTCCCTGCCTCACCAAGTAAAACTAGGTTCATTTATTTAATTCTGCTTTTATTAGTTTATACTATATCTCAAAAGGCAATGAATGTATACCCCCCTCCTCCTATTTTCCCCACAGCAATAACCCTGGGAGGTGAGTAGGGCTGACAGAACGTGCCTGGGCCAAGTTCATCCAACTGACTTGTGCCTAAGGTGGGATTAAAACTCACAGTTTCCTGGTTTCTAGCTTTTTCCTTAACCTAGTTTAGGACCCCCAAATGAACCATAATAGCATGAACTGAATTCCAGAGCATCAAAAATGATAATTTATTATTTTAAAATTATTTTTATTTTTAATTATTAATTTATTTTAATTTTTGTCGGTTGATGGACATGTATTTATCATAAGCATGTTTAGACTCTGTTGCTGAGGATTGACCCACTATATCCATTGGAAATTTGTTCTAAGCTTCCATTGTTTTTCTGTGAAATAATACTTCCTTAATATTATTTTTGAACTTCCCTCCTGTTAGTTTAAGGTTCTGCCTGTGTTCTTTATTTTTGTTTAATATTCAAAATGCTGCCTTCTAAAACCTTATTGACATCCTTAATATATTTAAAGGGTTTAATCATGTGCCACTTTTCAATTCTATCCTAACTGTACATATTCATTCCCTCCAATGTCTTCTGATATGTCTTGTCCTTCAAACCTAGCACCATTTTGCTTGTCTATCTTCAGAACTGGATACAGTATTCCAAGTGAATCTGACTAAAGCCCTATGTAGCAGGATTAGGACCTCCTTTTTTCAGCTGACTCCTTTGCTCAGTACCCCAAAATACACTCCCAGTGTAGTGTTTCGGCTTGAAGCTAACATGTCAATATTAAGACTCAGTCCTGGACTAGGATTCTAACCTGATACCTTTGCTGTTGTGAGACCATTACTAATTTCATTGGCACCATAGCTATATAGCAGAACTTAGCAGCCTTGACCTCCCTTCCTGAATATTTAGGCCAATTAAACCTGGAACGGTAAAATCAATAGTAAATGAGATTCAGGAACATCGATCGTCAAAATATTATCTCCAGTATCTTTGAATTCTATTGCCAAATGTCAGATAGCCACTAGCCCTCTACTTCAGACCATCTATACAATCTAACCCTAAGCAAATAGAGATGAGCCTTTTCCAGAGTCCACTTTGATGCCTTCCCATCAGCTGCATTGGTGGGAAGATTTCATGGGACTCCTTATTTTCAGTAACTTTGTCCTTGTCTTACTCATTTTCTCATACAGTGTTCTTTTTATGATGCCCCAAAAAACTACAATCATTTTCAAATACAGTGACCACATTGATAAATTTAATGTTTATTATTTTTAAGGAATGTTAATCCCCCACTCACATACCAGGTGCCCAAATATCTTCACCAAGTTATACAACTGCACAAACTTTTAAGTAGATATGTCATTTTATTGTCTTGATTCTCCCCCCAACCCCTCCGTTTTTTCCCAATAATGAATAGCTGTGTCAAACTATCTTTCTTTTTCATTTTAAAGGTTGGTCAAACACTGTAATAAAGATGTTTATTTCATTAATAACTGATATTAGCATAACAAAGAAAATAGAAAACAGCATCAGTGAAGTGTGATTTTTGCTGTAGCTTTGGAGGCCTGGGTTACCTATTTGGCTTGTAACTGATTGCCTTACCAATATGCTGTAACACAAGATTTCTTTACCTTATACCATGTGTAGCAAACTGCCTGACTAAAAATAACAAGGAGAGAATGGGACAGAAAGAGGCAGGAAAGTTTGCTACATGGACATAATAAATTTACTGTGTACATCCCTAAAATATTCACAATAAGATAAGACAAGCCAAATTGTTTTGTCCAACTCCTGAATCACAAAGTACACTCCTTTTAGGGGGTCCTATTATCTGCCTTCCAGCAGAGCAGATGGGAAATGTTAAATTGAGCGTGGAAGAAGGCACTGCAATGTTTAGGCAGTTCCAAAGTAAAGAGACATTTGGCCGATTGTGGACTTTGTTTCAGATTTAAATTCCAGTGTTTACAACTGTAAGAAACTAATTCAACTAATTTTGTGATTCCAGTCTAAGACTTGTTGTTTAAGAAATGCCCTGACTTGATCATATAATTCTATTTTTTAAAAAAGAAGTATATGTCGTACAATACCAACAGATATCAAAACAAAAATGAAAATTTAAAATCAGCTTCTATTCTTCAGTGGCTAAATCTTAACTTGATCATTCTAGGATGTCTTCTTTTAGATCATACTTGAGTCTATTCAAATTTGGCACACTGGGAGTGAATGCACCAATTCCCCAGTAGCTGGAAGAATGAAATTTTTATTTATTTATTCATTTGTCAAGCAATTATAAGATAATATGTATAAGTATAAATATAGTTATGAATACATGAAATGGATATATATAAGAAAAATAAAAAGAAACAATAGGACAGGGACAGTAGGAACGCTTATGCACGCCCCCGACAGACCTCTTAGGAAAGGGGTGAGGTCAATAGTAGACAGTCTAAGGTTGAAGTTTTTGGGGTTTGGGGAAGAAACCACAGAGTCAGGCAGAATATTCCAGACACTAACCACTCTGTTGCTGAAGTCGTATTTCCTGCAATCCAGTTTGGTGCGGTTTACCTTGAGTTTGTATCTATTGTGTACTCTTGTATTGTTATGGTTGAAGCTGAAGTATTCATTGAATTGCAGGCATATTGGGAAAATGTAGAAACACACATATTCTTCCTAGTTCTAGCAATCCCTATGAGACACTCTAGTTTCCAGGTTTGTTACAGAGTTTTAATTTACTAGACTCTCTCAATCTGCGAGTCACTGCTAAAAGGAAGCTGCTATACTATTCCCACTATTTTTTCAAGCTGACAAACCATCTATTTACATTCTGCTTCCTCTGTTACAGGCATTTATAACTGCAAATTTCAGACCTGGATACTATTTCTCCTTCCATATTTTATTCTTTACAGGGATGTGTGATGTGTGCATGAAATTTCTAAATCTCATTTAATTCATCTACTCAGTGGGGATTTGGATCAATCTCTGCCATCTTGGTCTTCCATCCAGAATGTCAGGAGTTGAGGTTTATTCTATCTTTTATCTATCTAAGGCACTTTTATCTATTAATATACTATCATGCAATAGATAAGTTGTCAAAATTGATTATATTATTAATTGTGATAAGTAAAGACATTCATTTGTACTTTGGTCAGAATAAAATAGGTAGTATGTATCACTAAGTACTGAATGTAACGTGCACAGATAATGCTTTGCTGGGGACTTCAAAAATAAGGTACAGAATTGAATGTGTTCTTGTGTAGTGTGTGATATTTTGCAAGGCCACAAATTCCGAAGGGTAGAGAAAGATTATCACAGAAATATAGAAGCAGTATTATATTATCTACAAATCACAATAGTTCCTTCAGCTTCAAAGCAGAATCTGATTGTTTTTCTATCTGTAATTGATACATTCAGACAAAAATAATAAAGCAACCTGACTAATACTTAAAACAGCTCAAAGACAATTAAAAACATATTTCATTTACAAGGCACTTCCATCAGGTATCAAATGGCATTCAGAAAGCAACATTTAAGTTGCTTCCAGTTTATCTTGCACTCAAAAATATGTATCCCAGAAGTATTAACGATGTTCTTTAAAATCATACTTTCATGAAATGTTTTGTTTAGAAACATTTAGCTGAAAAAAATGAATGGTATGCTGTAAACAGAATGAGAATTGCCCACACACAAAAAATGAAAAGACAGCTAACATTAGTTAACTCAGAAAAATCCTTTCCCTCTCATCCCTCTTGAGTCTCAGCAAACACCAATTTAAAATGAGTCTTGTGTAACTCAAATTTGGACTTTCCTTAGGGCAAACACTAAAAATGACCTCAATTCTAATTTACCTACCTTGAAACATTGGCAATAGCATTGGAAATACTATCTTTACTCAGATGGAGATCTGGCAATAAATTTAATGATGTTTGACTTCAGATAAATGTCAGATAAATGTAAGTTGACATATAAAACTTTTAACATAGAAGTTAAAAAATGAGGAATTTATGAATAATTTAGATTGAATCAGGTAGCCCATTTAGAATTGCATAAATGAAAATGCTATAAGATTTATTAATCATTTCTTCTAAAATTATTGATTTTATGGGAGGCAAATTAACATGTGTATATTCCTCATAACCTATACTTTCCAGACCTCATATAAATTGCTAAATATTTTAAACTAGGTTGCTTGTCACTAAATGGTATAGGTCTCCTGCTTGAGCAGGGGGTTGGAATAGAAGATCTCCAGGTCCCTTCCAACTGTTATTCTGTATCAAGTAAAATTATGCAGTCAAAACTGATGTAATTTCTAATACTGCTTTATTAATATTACCGAAAACATTTGGCTACTTCATAGAGAACTGAATAATCTTATACATTTTTAAATGTATAATGTGAATACACTTTTTGGTAAGCAGGAATTAAGTCCATTGCTATCAGACAACAAAAAAGAGGTAAGAGCAAGAAAAGAGATTGCAAATATTGTGAAACCTGGAATTATGCATCACATTGCTTTTGTAAATAGTGAGCACCAGAAAGGATTTAGAGTTTGAGAGTTTGTCCTCTCAGTATCTAAGTCCCTTTATTAAAAGATTAACATCTTCACACACAAAAGAGAGAATGAAGGGGAAAATAAGACAATAAGGTAATAGTCCGAATGTCAGTATAGAAATAACATCAGCAGCAATTTCTGAACAGTAAACCTGGATGATAATATATTCAGCCTTTTAAAATCTGAGCTTTTAAACAATGATTAAGTCAGCTTCACCATTTATGCTTTATTACTACAATCTTCTCACTAAAACATAACTTTATAACCTTTAGAATATTCCAACATCAGTCTCTGACATTTTCACATAGATTCGCTAAAATACCATTGTCTGAAAGCCTGGAAGCTACTTTCATTTTGTGCAAAAAGTAGGTTTAATGAATCTACTGAGCTAAGTCTTGATTCCATGCCTAGATCCTAACTGTATATTTCACAATATGAATGATCTGAATGAGCAAATGATGTGGCCTTCCAAACTCAGAAAAGATTCCTAGAATAGACATTACTTCAAATAAGAAATTTTTGAAGTAGCACTGTATTGCATTGTTTTGACCAACCCAAAGAATTTAAACCAACTTTAATGCTTGTTTCAAAGAAAGATTATATAGTATATCAAAACCAAGAGTTTTGATTCTGCTGGAAAACCAATTTATGATAGCTTCTTTTTCAACTTCCTTTTAAGTTTTCTTCAGTATTATAAATCCACATTCTTCTACTTACCTTAAATTCTGAAGGTCTGATTTTAAAAATTGTGCCATGTTCTGGGAAGGATTACTTCCATGAGGATGACATCTGAAACCATCTTCAACAACCAAGTAATAGACTCTCTGAATAACCACTTGGACTTGGATTGCAGTGCTTTCAGTTGTCCCTTGCATCTCCACAACATCAAGAAGAGAATCATTCAAGGCAATAACTGATACCTTGGATTCAATATTGAAACAATTTTCTGTACTTTTAGAAATCTTCATATTGGAACAGGAAATCTATTAAAAAAATCCTCGAATTACTACACGAATTATTGAGAAATTAATTATTACATTTTTTAGAAGTCCAAAGGCCAGACTATCGAGGTTAGTTCTTCCTGGTTTACCAAAGTTGGAGAAACAGTTTCCAACATCAGTGATGAATATGGCAACAATAGCCTCAAAACACAGGGTTATAAAACTGGGTTCATACTCATTTATTGAGAAGTGAAAGGCACACAATGCTTCCATCTTGCTGCCTTTAACTATGTTTTTCAGAAATGTATTCCATAACTGGTTGGATTCCATCTTTATACCAAATCAATTTATGTTTTGGATAACACTGAAAAAAAATTAGACTATATACATTTCTAAAAATAGAGAAGCATATTTGTTTTTATGAAATATCCCCATATATTAAATTATAACATAAATTATGTTCCAAGAAAATTGAAAGCATCAAAGAACAATCATTATACAGATAATAAAACATTATTCTATTGGAAAAAACTTTAACAGGAAGGTTTAAGAGGAAGACTAATGAAGTCCAAAGCACTTGGTTCAAGCTTAGCATAAGAGAAATATGAAACTAATGGAAGATGATTACTATAATGATTTATTAAATTTGTAAGATTATTTAAAGCAGGGTAAAATCCAACCCAAGAGTGGGCCTTCAGCCAAATTCCATCTTTGTTAATATTTCCTCCGTTTAGAAAGAGGAGTCCCTTCCCTCTGTGCCATGGGTACTTTTACATATACCCCAGTCAGTGGGCTTCAAAACCCACAAGAGCCAGCACAACCACACAGGTTCCTCAGCATACACAAGGGCTTAAAGGCTAGTACACTGCTCACTACTCTGCTTTTTCCCACTTCTATTACACCTCCTCCTACTGCTGCTCCTTCAATTATTACTCCTTATATAAGTTTTACTGCTAGAAAACAGTATCTCTATCTGCGCTTTGAGCTTCTTCAGGCTATTTTACAAACACTCACAAATACCATGACCCCAGATACCTCTCTGTTTTGCTTTTATAATCAACAAATGCCGTCCAGGCTAGGGACAGGACTTAGAGGTAGGTAGTCTGTCCTCTAACAAAGGACAGACTTTTTCCTTTTACAAGTAGTAGTCAAATCTTTGTTGCCACCTGCTTCTATACAGAAAAAAACTCATTCCATTCAGGAAAAGTAGGAAAAAATAACTCCCTATCCATTTTACATGAAGTGTCTTTATGCAAGAAAATGCATGGAACCGCTAGCTCCTATGTCCTTCTGCAGAAGTCAAGATATTCTTTCAGTAATATGATGGTTCTGCTTTCTACATTCTCCTACATAGGCAGGGTTTTAAGAAAGGGACAGGTTTGTTCAGGCCTCTTTGAGCCACAGAAAATCAATAGATCTGCCAGTACTACTTTAGACTAATTATCCTGTAGTAAATTATTCTGACTACTTATTATCCTAATATATTTTCTATCTATAGGAAAGAGAAAAGGTCTGCAAGGGAAAAAATAAGATCATAAACACAGCTCTAAAACACTCTGTAAAATTGTTTATGTTTTTTTTAATGTAACTGTTCGAGAAAGCAGAGAATTCCTTCAAATGAAGAGATCAATAAATACATATTTGAATCAGAAGGAAGTGTTAATTCCTGGTAAAGAAACCATACTTTGGAGAAATGGAGTTTATAAACACATGCTCAATGTTGAAAATTGTATATTTAAAGCTTCCCAATTTACCTTATATCTTTCTCTTACAAAATGCATTTGTATTTATATTTAATTTCTCCAAACTGATTACCAGTAATAAACAAAATACATGGTGATTTCTTTAAAATATATCACAAAACAATACATTAAATTTTTGGAGGAGAATAACAAAAGAAAACTTTCTCTAAATCACATGCTTTTTTATTGCAACTTACAGTGAATATAAACACTCTACACACCCCTATCAAAATCCCAGGTTTTTGAGATGCAAAAAAAATCACATCAAGATAAATCATTTCATAATTTTTTCCATCTTTAATATAGCATAACGCTACCACTACCAAGTTTCACTGTGAGTATAGTGCACTTTTGGTGATGCACATTTATATTTATGCCAAACATACTTTTTGGAATTGTGGCCAAAAAGTCCAACTTAGTATCATAAGACCATATTTTTGTTGGATTTGGTATAGATTTTTGCAAACTGTAGCCACACTTGGATTTTTTTTTTGAAGGAAAGGCTTTTGTCTTGCCACCCTACTCCACAGGCCAGACATATGAATAATATGGAAATTGTTATCACATGTAGTACACAACGTAGTACTTGCCAGATATTCCTGCAGCTTCTCTAATGTTGCTATAACCTCTCGCCAGCTTTTCAGGCCACTTTTCTTCTTTTTAGTCATGTTTGAGGGACATCCAATTCTTTGTAATGTCAGTGTTGTGTCATATTTTCTCCACTTGTTAATGACTGTCTTCACTATGTTCCACAGTATATCCAAATCTTTGGAACATTTTTCATACCCTTCTCCTTCCAACAAGGAGATCAGTTTGATGCTTTGTAACCCTTTTGTAGCCCATGTCTTTTGCTGTCAGGGGCAAATGAATACAGGTAGTCCTCCACTTATAACAACTGAGTCCCAAATTTCTGTTGTTAAGTGAGACATTTGTTAAGTAAACTTTTTCCCATTTTACGACCTTTCTTGCCACATTTGTTAAGTGAATTACTGCAGTTAAGTTAGTAACAGGTTGTTAAATTAATCTGGCTTCCCCACTGACTTTGCTTGTCAGAAGGTTGAAAAAGGTGCTCACATGACCCTGGGACATTGCAACCTTCAAAAATACCTGCTGGTTGCCAAGTGTCTCAATTTTGGTCCTGTGAGCACGGGGAGGCTGCAGTGGTCATCAGTGTGAAAAATGTCAAAAGTTACTTTTTTCAGTACTATTGTAACTTTGAACAGCTACAAACTGTTGTAAGTCGAGGACTACCCATATATGTAAAAAAAAAAATCCTACTAGATCAGCTGAACTTTATATGGTCTTGATCAGAGTCACCTTAATTGATGGCAGGTATGTACTGACTACTATCTGACATTAGTTTGAGTGTGACTGATTAATTCTGAACATAAGAGACATCGCTACTTATAAGAAGGTGTGCACACTTATGCAATCACATTATTGTAAGTTTTTTATTGTTATTTTTGCCCCTAAAAGATTTCAGTTTGTTTTTCAAACAGTTTTTCCCTGTTAGCAAAGTGCTCGCCTAGAAACTGTGAAGACTGTGTTCACTCCCACCTTAGGAATGAAAACTAGCTGGGTAATTACAGGTCAGTCACTGTGAGGCAAACCCACCTCACAGGGTTGTAGTTGTGAGGAAAACAGGAGGAAGGAGTATTAGGTATTTTTGCCACCTCGAGTTACTAATAAAGTAATAAAGATGGGATTAAAAAATTGTAACAAATAAATAAAATACATAAAGTCACAAATGACAATCCCATGACCACAGGCCTGTGAATGGCTAGAGCTATGAGAACCAGTCACAAGTACAATTCTTACAGCTTTCCCCCCCTGAATTTGAACAGTTGCTGAACAAGTGCCCATTAAATGAAGACCACTTGTACTAGTTGCGGGAGAAAAATGCTTGTAAAGATTATATGAAACTTGTTCCCTTTCAAACATACAAATTTGCTCAAATGGAAACCTATACAAATTCTTGTGTTCATTACTTTCAAAGATTTATTCATCAATTTATTACAAAGCATGAAATCACAAAATAAATCTTACCTGATTCACTGTAGGTATTAAAGAGCAATTGTCTTTTATATCAGATAAATTAAATATCCCGGCTAAAGATACATTCCTTTTAGCAAGCACCGGCTCTTGCAAGAGGGGCTTGTCCATATCAGTAGATATATCTGTTGATTCTTTAAGAGTGACCTTTTGACTGAAATATGTATTCAGAATAACTGGAATATTTTCATTCTGCAGAAAGAGTTTTTGCCTGAAATAATGGATACATTTTGTTAGTTTTTAAATTATTTTGAATGATAATCTACTTCAATTTTATGTATCAATGGCTTTCCTGCATTTAAACACAATGAATGAAAATTATTTGTTTTAACAATATGAAGGTATTAAAATAATTTATTTTAATTAATTAGTTTAACAAAATAATTAATAATGAGCTCCATTTTAGCTATCCAAAAACGTAAAATATTGACCAAATGACACCAGGTAAAAGATAACTGCACTTCAACATATTTCAAATTTGTATCCTAAGATTTCCTTGCTCCCTAAAAAAAGCACTTAAAATCATAAAGTTAGCACAAATGCTAAGAGTAATTACAGAGGTTTTATTCGTACTTTAATTTTTTAAAATACAATTCCATATATGCAAAATGTCATATTGTGAAAAGAATGCGTACAAATAATTTTAATGAGATGTGACTCTACATCAATTGTGGATAAACCCAGAATGTTGCAGCCAATTACAAGCAATTTGAATTAAGAAAATTTTAATAGAGTGGTCATTCAGACATTTAAAAATAGCATGACACATTTTTTCCTATGTTTAATATTCTATATTCAAACTTTTCTTATAAGGCAATAGTAGCAAAGAAAGAAAATTAAGATTATGTTTAATTGTATTTAGGTCCTCTGCTTAGAACATTCTGGCATCTCTTATCAGAGAATGGTGGTTTTTTGCTACTGTTGGAGACTAGCATATTTTCAAACCAGCACATGAAGAGGCCACTGCCTTTTCTCCCCCCAAAAGTACAATACTGAGAAATGGAAACCAGTATAGCACATGAATAGATTCTATCATTAAGTTCTTGACTTACAACAGTTCCTTTAGTGACCCTTCAGTTACAATGGCACTGAAAAATGTAACTTATGACCATTTTCACAGTTATGATCTTTGCAACAGCCCCGTGATCATGTGACCAAAATTCAGATGCTTGGCAACTGGTTCATATTTATGACTGTTGCTATGTCCCAAGGTCACAAGCTTTTTGCGACCTTCTGACAAGCAAAGTCAATGGGGATGTTAGATTCACTGAATTGGATTACTAACTTATCAAGTGCAGTGACTCATTTAACAATTGTGGGGCGGGGAAAGGTCATAAAATGGGGCAAAATTCACTTAACAAATGTCTCACTTAACAACAGAAATTTTGGGCTCAGTTGTAATCGTAAGTCGAGGACTACCTGTATTCTGATATATACCAAGGCACTGTCCAGGATTCTTTAGAACATAAAAGCATGTAAGTTTTAAGAAATAAGTATCAGTTGTTGTGTATGATAGCATCATTTTTATTTATACATATACCAGTACACACACACACAAACATTAAGAACACTTTTAAAATCCAGCCTATGTCTTTATATCTATTTTTCATAAGATCAGTTAAAATGGATTAATTTATATCTACTATTTTCTTAAATTATGAGGGTTACACTCTGTATCCTAAAATTGAAGCATAACGGGCTATATCATCCAAATATATGAATGCCTCTAGTTTATTACAGTAACAAAAACATTGATTTTACTAGAAAATAATTTCCTTCAAAGCATCCCTCTGCATATTTTGGAGCTTTCCTGGATTTAAAGTGACTTGATCGATGTAGCAGAATAACAGAGTTGGAAGGGACCTTGGTGGTCTTCTAGTCCAACCCCCTGCTAAGACAGGAAACCCTATAACATTTCAGACAAATGGTTGTCCAAATTTTTGTTTAAAACCTCCAGTGTCAAGCACCTACAACTTCTGGAGGTAAGTCATTACATTGATTAATTGTTCTAACTGTCAGGAAATTTCTCCTTAGTCCTCAGTTGGTCCTCTCCTTGATTAGTTTCCATCCACTGCTTCTTGTTCTGGTTCAAGTGCTTTGGAGAATAGGTTGACCACCACCACCCCTTCCTTGTGGCAGCCTCTCAAATATTGGAAGACTGATATCATGTCACCCCTAGTCCTTTTTTCATTAAACTAGACATACCCAAATTCTGCAACCGTTCTTCATATATATGAGTATTTTTTATGATTCTGTGATTTATCTAATTATATAAAACAATATAGAATAATATACCAGTAATTTTTTAAAAGCTAATAAAATAAAACAATTGTGATTTGGGGAGAGATTTTGAATAAAATATTCATTTAAATTGGCTCAAGAAGATAAACAATTAAGCTGAAGTTATTCTGAAGTCTTGGTGAATTCCATAATAAAAAAAGTAAAGAGGAAACTCTGTAACTGTCCTTACATAACCCCACAGCCTTGAATAATGGCCCCTTTTATTCAAAGCATCATGATCACTGCCTGCTTCATAGCACAAATTTTTTATAATGAATTGTAATATTGAAAAGCTGAAATTTCTGTTCAAGTTTATAAAGTTGAATATGTATTTTGGATAATTCAACAATACTTATTTAAAAAAAGAAATCAAGAAAAGAAAAATTGGGGGAGCCTTTAATTCCCAACTATAAGTTGCTCTGTCAATCTTTTACAAAGACAACATTTCATGGTCAACTTTAATCACTATACTACAGAATTATTAGCAGTTCAAAATGAAAATGTGATGATGATGTGATATATATGACATATAATAGGAGAATAAAAATATTGGAAAGTTTGACATCTTTCAGGGATTTATGATTTATGTATAAGTCATATGTTATTTGTTCAGGAAAGGTAGCTAAATATAGCATAACTACATACACACATGCCAAGAAAATATGTAATATATATGTAACTTTGGGTCATCCCCTCTCAATCCCACCCCCAGTGCTGAAGGGCTCTGAAGGTAGAACTTCCTCTCTGTACAGATAGTCCTTGAATTATGACAGAAATTGGGACCAAGGTTTCCATTGCTAAGTGGTTGTAAAGCATGACATCACATAACTGCATCGCTTAGCAACTGAAATCACAGAAGTCCCAGTTGCCATCATAACCCCATGCAGCTTATTGAGAATCTCACATGACTGTGACCTGGTGTCCCAGGAAATCAAGCCAGCAGGTGAGAGCTAAGGGCCAGAAATAGGTGACACGGGTGGGCACTAGGGAGCATGGGGTTTGGCATGGTGTGGGGCTTGAGGCACAAGTCAGCAGTCTCAGCCCTCTGTTGTACCCCAGCCCTCTACTTCACACTCCAACATCAGCCAGAGTGCTTCCAGTCCCAGCTCCAGCAGCACTAATCATACTCAAGCCCAGGGTCACATGTGCTGGCTGGCCAGAAGCCCTGTTCAGGGCCCTCTGGCCAAATATCCAGCATCCCAGTAAGCCCCAGCAATGCCAGCCTATCTCTAAGCTCCAGTGCTGTGGAAACCCATACTATGACTCAAACTCCTTAATGCCTGCTAGCACCACCCACCATCCTGCCCACAGCTCTCACTATCCAGCCTGCTTGACTGAGACTTCCACTTTTTCCCAGTCTAAGAAGAGAATGAAGGTCAGTTGGGGTCAGCAAAAGGGATGGCACAGCAGGAGGCCAGATGCAAATACAGGTGGACATGAATTTTTTATCATATGCTCATGGGAACACCGACAGCCAGAGCATCGAGGACCAGTCATACGTTCTTTTTCCCCCCAATTTTTAAATAGTCACCAAATGAATGGATGGAACTTGAGGACTACCTGTCCCAAAGGTACTTTTTAAAGAGGCAACTGGACTTTCTGATTTTTCTTTGAAGATGTTTCGCTTTTCATCCAAGTTGCCAGCCCCAATTAGATGGTTAACCTATAATAACATCCTTGAATCAATAGATAGGAGATGATATAAGAATTCATATCAATGGAAAAACAGCATATCAACAAGCTCTTTGCAGATGTAAAAAAGAGCTTCATTCCAATATCAAATAAACCAGCAGAGAAACAGGTTTTAAAATGGTTTTTCTTCTGCTTTATCAATTACATCGATTTCAGTATTTGCCTTTTTCTCAGCAATCCGGCATAGGTAAAATTTAAAGCTAAGCAGGTGTATAAAACTTCTGGAGGGCGGAGAAAGACACTTCATTTTCAAATTTCAAATTTTGTGCTACAGGACTGTAGCACATGGGGCTAAGACAAACAACCATTTTTCATTTCACTTCTCATTTCTTTTCATGGATTGATTAGTTTTTCCCATTGGTTGTATTAAAAGTTAACATTGAACAATAATAAAATTGTGCAACCACAGTTTTGGGGAGTCCGCAATCCTAGAGCTTCTGCATCTGTGTCCCAAAGGAACGGGTAGTAAAAGGTACTTTATTATTTATTTCAATGTATACTGCCACCCATCTTAACATTGTGACTCTGGGTGGTGAACAGCAATTAAAAACATGAACTATCAATTACATTCACATATACTGTATAATTCGTAGCCAAAGTTAAAATCATCTGAACCATCAATTCAACCATCCTATAGACTCTTTGACGTATTCCACAACCATGTCCTATGACCGTGATGGCGAACCTATGGCAGATGTGCCATAGACCGTGATGGCGAACCTATGGCAGATGTGCCGGCACGCGAGCTGTCGCCCCAACTCAGTTCCACTGCGCATCCATGTGCGCCTCCCACCAGCCGATTTTCAGGTATCTGCCACACATGCGGGAGACATATGCACATGCGCAGGGGGCAGGGATCGTGCATGCATTGCATTATGGTGCAGGCACGCATGCACATGCATGTGTGCACTTTCGGCATCCGACAACAAAAAGGTTAGCCATCACTGTCCTATGGCATAACCAGGTCTTCAAAACTGTATGAGAGGCCATCAGAATCTAATATCCATTGTGCCAGATGCTAGATTTGAATTACTCATGTTCACATAAGTATTCACAAAGTTCTGCCCAGTAGCATTTATCGTATTTTTCGCTTCATAAGGCACACTTTTTTAAAAAGAAAAGTGGGTGTAAATGTCTGTGCATCAGTGCCAATCCTTTGGTGAATAGCAGCCGGGCTGCAGTGGCTGGGTCCTTTTACAGTGCTGAACTCCGCCTCTTCTGTTTTTGTCACTGCCTGCCTCCTCTGTCTCTTTCCGCAGTGCAGGAATCAATAGGCAGAGCTGGCAAATGAGAGGAGGTATCTGTGGTCCTCTCAGGCTCTGCCTGATTTTTTCCCCCTTGTTTTCCTCCTCTAAACCTAGGTGTGTCTTATGGTCAGGTGTGTCTTATAGTGAGAAAAATATGATACTTATAGCGGCACACATAAATGGATAAAACACACAACCCAGCAGAAATCATACTACTTTTGCAAAGAAAATGTAAACAATCTTTGTATATATTGTTATCTGACAATTATTTTCTTCTAGTTTTCCAATTTTTTTAGGATCTGCTGAGAGAACTCATCCTAGCTTGTTCACACCAACCTTCTCCCCCCATATCAGGATCCAGATTTATATTTGGGAAGAGAGATGATCTGCAATTTGTGATTGAAAAACTGTACATGCTAAGACTAATCTTGTGACTGCTGTAATATCTTGTTGAGTTTGGGGGTTTTTAATGTATGTTTTTAATGCAAGATTTAATTTAGCATGTCAAACAAGCTAAACTGGAAACTGAAAAAAGCACTTTAAAAAAAATGACTTAAAACATTTTGACATTCTCAATATGTTTAGGAAGAACAGTTGAAATTAAGGGAACATCGTATGGTGAACTAAGAGCCATATTCTTCCATAAAATGTAAATGAACTGATTCATCTTTGGGGGATTTCCCCTCTCTCTTACCTAATCTCTTCCAGGATACTGTGCTCACAAGGAATTCTTCTCATTTAGCCAGTTATAATACTCTGAAGAAGGCAAGTAGCCAAATAGCAAACATAATAAGTACATGAGTATTTAAGAAAATACACAAAAAAGTATTCAATTTCATATGAGAGGAACACTCTTCATCGCAAGTGTAATTTGAAACCTGCTTTATAAAAGGCTTTAAAACAGAAATATTGTTCCCTACCAGCAAATTTACTAATTATTGAGGAACCAAGGCCAACCTATCAACAAAATACAAACATTTATCTCACAATAAATGGGTACAGCAAACCTACAAAATATGAGAATGGGGCAAATCAAAATCATTACTAAAGAAGACTACATGAATAAAATCAAGTACTAGAACTAGAGAAGAAGACTAGAACCAAGATAAATCTTAATCTAAACATATGAAAACAAAGTGGCTAGGATTCCACTCTTTATCCAAAGATTAAAAAGTAGTGTAAAAATCAATACTTTTGCTGAATAACTGTTAAAAGGAAATCTTTAATGCATTTGTTAAACTACTTCCTTTTTCTACAACCACACAAGGCCTTTCACATTAATTTAAAAATATATAAAACAAGAATAAATATGTAAAAATCAAAATTAATATCATTAACACTATTTATTTATTGAATTTGTCATCCATCTTATAGTGAACAATTAACAGTTTTAATTAACAGTTAAAAAATTGACAAAATAGATGGTTTTTAAGCTGTTTTCTTAGAATAGGTGCCTCCATATGGAGTACCTTTAATAACCTAGAAACAATACATGACAAAACCTTTTCAAGTATTGCAGATAAATGAATTCCTGGAAGCAACAAAGGAATCCTTAATTATATAAGCTTTAGATCAACAATATTGGGCAATATATTCCATATTATTAGCCCTATTTTAATTAAGCTAGCATATGCATAATTGAAAGAAGCTTCAATTATGCATAAGCTTCTTCCATACATATTAATATGCTCCCATTCCTCCATCTTGTTTTCAGACCAGGAACTCTTTTCATAAACACCTTATCAAATCTGTTATTTGGGGGGAAAGTAGCACATAAACAAATTCTAAAAACAAAAGCCCATGGGAAAAGTACACCTTAGATTCAATCTAAAAATGACATCATATCTGTGTGAAGGATTCCTGTTCTGAGATTTTAGGAGTTTCATTTGTTTCTTAAACCTAAATTTCTTTGTAAAATTTCCCAATCCTCCCAAAATAAATCAAGAGCAATATCCCTCAGTGGAAAAGATCCAAAATCCCATAAGGATAAAATATGGGAGTATGAATCAGACCTAACTGGAATAAGAATTTTCAATAAGTAACATGATCTCATATTGCCTTAAAATACGATAATCTGAATAAGCCTCAAGTGGAACATTCAGACTAAAGAAACCTATACTGAAAGCTTTTCTGTTTAGAACTTGAGGGATGGAAGAATCTCTCCAAAATTTCTTAGTTTGTTATTTCTCTGGACCAAAATACATTGACTAAAAGAAAAAAAAGTAACACAGAAAGCTTCTGCATTTTATTATTGTTGGTTGCGCAGCAGGATTTTTAGTCTGGATTTTATATATTGTTCACTTGTTTAGACCTTTTAAGGATCTGGGACAGGCAGGTGTTTAGCAATATTAAAAATATAATCATAGGATGTAAGCAATGGTGGGAATCAAATAATTTAACAACCAGTTCTCTGCCCTAATGAACATTTTAAGCAAGGGTATCAAACTCAATTTCATTGAGGTTTGGATCAGTATTATGGTCAAAGGGCCAGGTGGATGTGGCTGGGTAGTCATGTGACTGGGAGAGTATGGCCAAATCGACGCCACTCACATTGAAGGGCACGTGTGATGGGCCAGACAAGGCTGGGGGGAGTGATCCAGGGTAAGTGCCAAAGTCTGGGGAGGATGCGTGAGGTCAAATGGTGCTGGGGTGTGGGGCAGCTAAACTGCCCTTTTAGTTTTAGATTGGATCGAGGCAACTGTTAAATTTAGAGGTTGTGCAGCAGACACTTGTCTGTGTGAATTCTACTGAGAGAACTTTAGCTTCTTCTGCCCTTCTTATCAAGGTCTTTTAATTCTGCTTGAGTCCAGTCTACTATTCCACCTGTTTATCTAATGACTGGAAATGCCTAGGTTGGTGATTGCCTTGATGGTATTTCCTCCACTGAGTTTGGTCTTTAAGAACTTCACTTTCATGATGTATTAACTTTCCAGTCTTCTTCTTTACTTCAGTGTGCTTTTTGATGTCAGCTTGAAGGATGCCCAGGTACCGATTCTCTTCATCCAGACTTTTGATGTTATTTCCATAGTGTTTCTTGTTTCCTTCAGTTTTCACAATTTTTCCTCTAATGACAGTGAGGGTGGACTTTTGTCTACCTAATGTAAGGTCCCCAACCCTGCAGGATTTTAGAAAGACATTTAAAGCTAGGATCTTCAGTGCTCCTATCTGGTGGGATACCAGAGTTTTATTCCAATCACCATTTGTTATTTTAGTAAAGTGTTCCATGCGCCTATGGCATATAGCTATGCTGGCTGCTTGACCACAAAAATTGTCTTCAGACAAGAAACATAGATGAGCACAAGTCGTAGAATTGGACATGAATGACAGGGAAACCTTTACCTTTTACTGTTTTTTTTTTCTTTTGTATTTTTATCTAACAGCTGAATATGTTACCTAGTCCCAATGTTTGAATTGGGCTGTCATAAAAATGTTATAAATAAATACATAAATAAATAAATAAACCTTATCAGGAAAAAACATGAACTATACATATTCAAGGAGCAAGTTTATATCAGAAGAAGAAAAGTGTCATTGTCTTTGTTGTCATCCAAGTCCATATAAGAGCTGAAATTGATCAACAATGGATGCTATCAAATTGATTGACAATGGATGCAATTACCAGTTCAAATACAACTGGTAATTGAAATTTCAACTTTCCGTCACTGTATTTTCTGATGATAAAAAATGTGCTTGAAAGTGGGAACATCTGGAAGAAATTTATGCTTTTTAATATTTTAAAAACATTAAAAGAAATTAGCATGCACTTTACTATTTTACTATATACTATTTTACTATTTCATGTAAAACATGCAACAAAAGGCGGTGTGTGAAAAGTTATATAAATAAAAGGATGGAATTTGCTTGGGAATAAATTCAAGGATTAAATTAAAAGAATCAAGTTCATGCAATAATTCAATATGGAAGGTTTAATCGAATTCTTTAACATGAATATATTTGTGCTTGTGGGACACAAGAGATAGGGGACATAGCATTGTATTGTATATTGTTTGAATGCAAACTGCATAATAAAAAGAAATCAGTGTCTTGGTTCATACTTTAGACTACAGCCGACTGGTATTCCCTCATTAGAACAATGGGTTTTACATGTGAACAGAATCCAAATGTGACATATTGTATGGCTTTTTACTTGAATAAAACAGAACAAATGAGTACTGTATATGTAGATCTGACTGGAATACATTGGAGGAGTGATATATTAATACTATTTCTATTTTCTTTTTGTTTATTATTCTATTTTTATATATGGTCTTATTATTGCCTTATATTTTGTATTCTGACATAGCTTCATGGCTAATCAATAAAATATCATCATCTTCATCATCTTCATCATCATCTTCCAGCTGGAAAATGTAGAAAGAGAGGAAGTAGAAACAATAGTTTTTTTTCCTACAAATAATAAGATTGAAAGAAGGAAACAAATAGATACAGACAATCCTTTAAAATATCATTAGAAAGAGGGAGATCATTCGTACTTATATGGAACTATAATGTAACTGATGGAAAAGTACCAGTTACAAAACCAATGGAGGTATTTTATAGTTCGTGACTATAATATAAATTAGCAAGTCTTTGTATTTAAAGAAAATCACTGACACAAATAAACATATTACTTGACATGTCTACTATAGCAACTTGAGATTTTCTGCAAACAAATGTGACACAGAGCAAAAACTTGCTAAATTTGCCAACGCTGGAATGTTCCTGCTCATCCTGGCTTTTCTCTTCTAAGTACAACTGAAATGTTATATATTTCTAAACTATGCCTCTCAGCAAAACCTAGATTATTTTATGACTATATTGCGACTATTCACTACATCAACTAAAAACCAGTTATTTGGCCTGTATTTTAAAATTCAATCTTGGATATTCCTTAACTACAGACTGTACTAATTACTGAAAGTAGAAACTTCTAAACATGATTTTTGACATTTGTTTTATGAATTTTGCTCCTCCTCTTTGAACAAATTCCAAGCTCTCCACTGAACACTGACAAAACAGCATGTTCTTTCTACATTCAACATATTGCATACTCTTGCAAAGAATGCAGAGTGCCAAAGCAGAAAACCCTTTGAACCAGAAATTTTATATAGAAACTAAATAAATAAATACAGGCTAACTCTGTATACCTTTGAATGACTCTTATCCTTACCATTTATGTAATAACCTGATATATAATATTAAGTTTTCTGTATAGTCCTACTGAAGGACCATTTTCTTCTTTTAACAGATTCACAAATATGATCCGTTTCTACTTAGCAACTCTTCTGTGAATCCAAGAAACATTTTCATTTAAGAAAAAGCAAATCTGCTAAAAACATAAGATCAACAATATCTAAAAAAATAAGATCAAAACCTGATCAACTGTTTTGACTAATTATAAAATGCCAATTGTAAAATCAAGGTTATAGGTCATCCCCATTTTTAGTATCAGACAATTTACAACTCAAGTTTCATATTGAATAAGAAATTCTTGTTTAAAAAAATATGCATATGGTGCTTTTTCAAAACTTAGATATAACACCAAAAAGTATTATTTACAATAAAAATAATCCAGAAGTAAAGTAACCTCACTGACAGGTATTATCTCAGCTCTACAGGTTAATATTTTACATTTGTATAGCATTGTTTATTATTATTGTAATATTGACATTTATTTGCTGTCCATGTCACGGTTCAAGGTGACTCTGAGAAGCTTACAATGAAATGAAATATGCAAATATAAAAATAGTTATAAATATAAAACAGGTTAAAATAAAATAAATAAAACAAAGTACAAATCCTGGGTTTGGAGTAGTGAGGTTACAGTACCATCATACTGCACCAACCACTTCTAGCCTACAGCTTCCCCTTCAGAACTCCAAGCCAACCGACACAGCCAAGTTTCAAGGCTTTTCTGAAGGCTAAAGAAGAAGAAACAGATCTCACTTCCATTTACTCTCTAGCAAGATGGTCCAAGGGGCAGAGGGCATGGCAGAAAAGACTCTTCTTCTGGAGCCCACCAGCTAAAATTCTTTAGCTTATGGGATGCACAATAGGCCCTTCTGACAGCATTAGTGAGGCAGGCCAATTGCATTGGGGAAATAAGATTCTGCAGATATCCTGGAGCCATGCCATAGAAAGCTTTAAAGGTGGTAACATGAATGCATATCACATAACAATGGTGTTACTTATGCTATCATAGGAGCTTCCAAAACTACCCACACTGGTGCATTCTGGACCAATTGTAGCTTCTGAATACTCTTGAAGGGTAGCTCCTGGGTAGTGTGTTGCAATTATCCAAACAAGAGATGATCAGTGAGGCAGGAAGGCCCTCAAAACTCAGAAAAGGGTGCAGTTGGTGCACAACATGAAGTCATACTAAGGCTCTCCTAGCCATGACTGCCACTTGCTCTTTAAGCAGGAACAGTGAGTCTAGTTGCACACTGGGTCTGCCTGGGGGTAGTGTAACCTCATCAAGAACTAAAGAAGATAAACATCTGGTTCCCAAGGCTCTGCATACCCACAGTCACTCCATCTCACCAGGATTCATCTGAAGCCTTCTGTCCCTCATCCATGTCCCCATGGCCTCCAGGCACCACAAAAGGGTAACAATAGCATCACTAAGGTCACAAGGGATGGAGATGTAAAGCTGAGCATCAGTATTGATGGTATCTTGTCCCATGGTGTCAGATGAACTCACCAGTAGTTTCATTTAGCTGTTAAAAAGGAGCCAAGAGAACACCGAGCCCTGTGATACTCTATAAAGTAGCTGCAGCAGACTGGACTTCTTGCATGCTATCAACAATTGAAAATAGCCACGGAGAAAGCACAACCAGCACAACACTGCAACTCCCAATCCCAAATCCCACAGCTAGTCCATGGTTGATGGTACTGAAAGCTGCCAAGAGGTCAAGGAGAGCAAGGATGGACACACTTCACCCATCCCTAGATAGGAAGGTGGGAAACTGGACAAAATTACCCAGTAAGGTGGGGTCTAATGATGGCTTCTTATATAGGGGCAGGACCCTGGCTTCCTTAAATGGTATTGGGAAAGTCCTTTCGTGCCATGAAGTGCATGCAGTGAGTCACCAGAAGTCACCATCTTGGAAGCGTTCAATAACCATAAAGGACAAGGATCTAAGCAGCAAGTAGTTGTGCTAATTATCCCTGAGGAGCTTGTCCACTTCGTCAGGTCCAACAAGATCAAATTGCTCCCAGGTAACAAGGTCTGCTTCCCAGGCATATCTAATGGATTTACATTATGCTTAGACTCAAACTGAGAATCTGACCAATATTATCTATCAGATTTTGCACAAACTCACTGCATGGCCCTGAGGATGACCAACCGAGTCTTATCTTTCCATGGATGGACTGGATGTCCTTAAATAAAGCTGTCAGGCAATACTCTACAAATACAATAACATCAACAAATACAATAACATCAACAATATTGATGTTTTGCTGTTTTTACTGCCACAAGGTAGGGCTTAATTGCAGCTTGTGTTCAGTCAGATTCATTCTTTGTTTTCCTTTAGCGGGCCTAGGAATTAGGCCATTGCAGCTAGTAGACCAGTTTTCAACATGCAATGAACTGGATCCAAGCATAAAAATAATTTATTAAAATCAAATAGATGTAATTTAACAACAATTAACTTCAGTCTCATTGATTTCAGAGGATCTAACCAATTTGAAAAATATATGTTTTCTGAAGATTTGGTCCATTTCTTCTGTTTGCTTTCTGCTTTATGTGTGCATGAGAGAATGTGAACAAAAAATTATATTCTGTTTTATAACAATTATAAATTATATAATCGTATATTATATAGATTGATAATATTCAATAGTCCATTCTATAATTACATGTGTAATTTTAATTACATATTTTAAAAATTGTAATCAACAATTTAATAATGGAGAATCAAGCTTCTTGAAAATTGAATCCCTCATAAAAGCTCAGTTTCTACTCAATAAAGCAACATTTCTTTTCTTTCAGCAATAGTAGCTAAATATTTGTGCTCATTTGAAATTATCATTGAATATATCGGAGTAGGCTTTGGAACAATACACAAGATGAAATTCAAACCAAACATTAGATAGGGACTCCTAAATATATGTTCATGAGCTTTATGTGTGCATTTGCAAAGTATGCCTGGGTAAACACTCCAGTAGAAGAACAAACTACGAAAAAACCTCTGACTTAAAAAAGATACAAAGGCTGAAGCTTTATTCATCTGTCCTTGGAGTTAAAAGACCCATTATTTTCAGTGTGGCATACTTCAGAGTACGTGTGAATAGGACTGCATGCAACCCTTGTTATTGAGAGTTCTTTTTCTATTTTAGAATCTTTATGCTTTTGGAAACATTGAGTAATAAAGTACTAACACCTCACCACACATTATATAAAATACAGGACAGGGCAATATTTTATAGCAGGGGTGTCAAATCTAGCCCAAGGGGTGCTTAGATCTGACCCGCGGGTCTGCCCTGGAAACAGTGAAGGAGTGGCTCATGGTGCCTCTGCCAACAAAAACAGAGCTCGGGAGAGGATTGCAGGAGGCTGTGGCAGTTGAAAATGGAGCTCGGGAGCCAGTTTTCTCTGGCAGAGTGCTCAGGCCACCATAGACGCCCTCGACACAAGTGACAGTGAGCTGGCCACGCCCACTATGGCCACCCGAGGTGAAACACAACCCTGATGCGTCCCTCAATGAAACTGAGTTTGACGACAAGCCATTTTTTGAAATTAATAAACCACAAACCAGTAGATAATACAATTCTATGTAATTTTAATTGAATATCGATGTGTTTATTTAAAGTCCTTGTTACATAAGGTTAATAATCAAGGCATCATTGACAGAGCCTTAGAGCATGCCTGAGGAAAAAGAGCAAAGACCAATAATTTCAGCAAAACAGCCTGCTTCCAAATGCTAAAAATAGATAAAGAAAATATCTCACAAACTATGAAATGTTGGTCAGCAATCATTTTATGCTCAGCAACATAGCCTCCCCACTACCTTGCTAAAAATAAAACTGTATGTATTGCAATAGTTTTCACTTGCTTCAGCCAAGAACTCCAAAACCTCCCTGAAACTAACCTCAGCTGGATCACTTGCTTGTATACTATGAGTCAGCACTTTTCAACATTTCTGGAAATTCCTCAGTGCAAACTCCTCCCATATAGCAGGAAACTGCAGATTCAACTCAGCATATACCAGGAAATACATTCAGTTTTGCACATTTCAATGGAGTCACATAAGCATTCAATTTAGTTTTTGGAAAGCTACCAACTACACTGTTTTCAGCCATTCTCTTCATGCAGAAATGCAATGCTACAGTGAAGAAAGAAAAATATTAACAGGAATATCTTCTGTTCATCACTAAATGCTGCTTAGAACAGTATCAGATTATATAACTTTTAGAACTCTGACGGAAATATTCTTAAATCTAATGTATATGGTTAACGATTAAATAAACCTGACAATTCTTAAGAAACATATTTACTGGAAGCAGTTTCTATGTTAACTATTTCATATTTAGAATAACCACATGAATACATAAGTTAAACATGGTGTAATTAAGGTAAAGTAAAGTGGACAAAACCAGAGTACGTAAAGCCAAGGTAAAACCAGCAAAAGTGAAATATCTGAAAAGAACACAAAACTGTTCTTAAAATCTCAAAGAAAATAAAAAAAGTTTTCATCCAGCACTGACAAAGCGTAATATTGAACCTAGGCAAGGTTCTTTGAAAGGCTTATTCTATAAAAGAGATAGCAGCTCTCAAATGATCTTGCTTTTGTAGCATTATGTCTCATCATATTTGAAGAGGATTTCTGAAGAACATGGTTGATGACTATGGTGCAATAGATGAATACAAGAAAAGGTAATCTTTTCCTTAAGCAATTTATTCTATTTATTATTCAGTTTACATCTTGCCTCTATTTCATACAACTCAAGGCAGTGTATATAGTGTTCCATTATCCTATTTTACCCATAACAGCAATCCGGTTAAGAGGGCTGGGCTAAGAAAAAATAGCTGACCCAAAGTCACTGAACCAGGTTTCATGCTTAACAGAGGACTAGCACCAGAACATCTTAACCACTACACCAAATTGACCCTAAATAAGTAATAAATGTTAAAATTAATTCTCTCAATAGGATCACTGCAATCATGCAGAATGATATATTCCGTTTTTTCCACCATCTTTACTACTAAGAGTTCCACTTGAATATTACTGAGAAACAGGCCCAATCAAGAGCTCAATTGCCATATAGTGATCAATTATTTTGGTAAAGAAGAGAAGGTCTGAAAGTAAGTATGACTCCTTTGTTATAGAGGAGAATCTTGTCATCCGGAGTGTTATTTGCTAACTGCAGAAAAGTGGAACAAGGATGAAAACCTTCAGGACAACTGAAAGGAATCTAGAGAAGTAGCAGCATTAAAAGGCAACACCAGTAACCAGAAGAGAAACTGCAATGAAGTGGGAGGTAAGAATGATATTGTAGCATATTGTAGCCTTCTGTAAGGTAAGAAAAGAGGGACAGAGAAAAATAGGCAGCCCTTTCCTCCACGTTATGAGCCTGCTGGAGCAACTGACAGCAACTGCAAGGCAGCTACACAGCAGGCTTCTGACAGTCTCAAAGATTGATGCTGGAACAGGTGAAGACACCAGGTACTAGTAGCAGACGAAGCTGCAATAGAATGGCAATTCAGCAGAACATCTTCTATTAAGACTTTCTCAGAACGTCTAGAAATACACAAAAGAAGTATCAATGTCAAAGTCAGGAGAGGACAGAATCCAAGTAGCAGCTTTGATGGAGACAACCGAAATAAGCCAAGAAGTCCAAGGAGAAACAATTATAGCAGATTGCCTCCCAGTTGGCCAGCTGGCTGTAGATCCTGGGTTTATCTAAGCTGATAAGGCTATTTAAATAACCAAGACCACCTGTGTCCAATAAAAACAATAATACTTAGTCAAAGCATCTACTCAGTTTATAAAACTGTTATTTTGAGGGAAGTACAAAATCCTCCAAAGAGACAATCTTCTTACAAATAGTTTCCTTATGTCTGGATTGTTTCTCAGTTTATGGCTATTATTTCACAACATCAAACAGTGCGGTACTATTAACACAGGTAGCCTGTACAATGCTCTGGAAAACGTTCCATAGCATGTTCCCAAAACATGGAACTAACACAGAAGTTGGACATTCTCAAATAGCAAATAGGCACAGAAAACAGAATTATCCTACAATATAGCATGATGAAATAAAAAAGCAACAACAATGCCTATACGATGCTGAATACTTTCTGGTAATTTTGAGGAAAAAAAGGTCTCTGCCATTTTTAATAACATAAATATAAATCAATGTATAATACAAAACTAAACCTTAACTGCCATAAATGAACAGATACTCAAGTATATTGTTTCCCAAATTCAATCTCTCTTCAGAATTTCAACATTCAATTTATGGTAACAATATTTTCAGTCCAAGTTCTTAAATAGAATACCTTCTGTGTCACTGTTAAACATGGATTGTAACTATGCTTAGTGCATTTTAAGTAACAATACTGGTGTCATTTAAAAGACCCTTAGCTTGACATCATTATTTATTACACATACCAACATGATGACATAATGAAAAAGAAGACAGTAGTATCTGTAATTTGGAAGAAAACAGAGCTAATCCCATCAACATACCTCTTCAGATTAAAACAAGAGAAAACAAATAATGGAATACATAATCTTCACCCTAGCAGAATATGTAGAATCGCTTGCTCTTGCATTCTATATGGCATATAGACAGAGTCATAGCCTTCACCTGCCCAATAAACTTTACAGCAGCTCTATGAGAAATGGCAAGTCTCTTTAAAAGAATGAACATTCAATATTTGTTCTATAATAAGCAGCAGTGTTGACAGTTAATATAGTCTTAACCATACATGCTGTTTCACTGGACAGACTACAGATAGTATTTATTATTCTGTTGATTTCTCATCTTTCTGCTCTGCAAATAAATGGAGTTATAATATTATGAGTACCTACCATTTCAGCTGCTTAGGCATTTGTATAACTCACAGAAATAAATATTATGTTTGGGAATATGTGCTTTTTATAGGGAAACAGAATCACTCATGCTGGTTGCTTAATATGATATTCAACTTTTGTACTAAGTAGTATTTTTTTCAGTTGTGATCTGAAAAAAAGCTCTGTAACAAACTTGTTTTTCTGAACTTTTTAAAATTCTCTCTACAGATCAATGAGATTAAAAGGTGGCAGATAGCCAAATACTCCAAACATTATAGTAATTAATAAATGCATTTAATATGTATGCAGCTTTTAAATACAAGGCATCTGGTTCTAATTTCAATTCTGGCTTACAATAAAAGTGACTCCTCCACAATACTTGTATTATAAACTGTTCTCCGCCTCCCCCTCTTCCAATATTTTCCTCCTTTGTGGAAGAGGTTGTTCCTTCCTTCTTGCTGGAAGCCACCTGACCACTGCCAGGAAGAGGAATGCAAAACATTCCCAAGAGCAGTTCCTGACGTCAGCAGAGCTTTTCCCCTCCCAATGTTCAGAACTGTCTGGAAATTCCAGTCTCCAGAAGAACTAATTGAATGAGATAGCAGCTGTAGCCTGTACTGAATCATATTAATCTGCTTCATGAAAGCTGCCTCAAACAACCATAAAGACTAATGATCTTTTTCATGGAAATAACATACACCATAAGTACAACTATTATAATGATTTTTTTCATGGAAATAACATACACCATAAGTACAACTATTATAATGATTTTTTTCATGGAAATAACATACACCATAAGTACAACTATTATTTTTGCAAGTATTACTGTATTTAATTTTATAATTAACTTGAGCAACTGCTCTAACAAAATTAAAAATATACCTGAAAGAGCTCTATACTTTTCATTCAAAGGCAAAAAATAAAAATATTTATAAATAAGCCAGACTTCCTCAATCAGCTTTATGTAATCCATAGTTCTACATACTTCAAACTTCAGGATATAAATTTCTCCTTCCCTTCCACAAAAAAAGTTATTCAGTAACTGTATATATGTTCTGTTATGATTTGTTCCAGACTATAACTACCAATTCTGAGTATAGAAACACCTATGACCAAAGGATAGCAGCACAGAGTTAGAATTTAGTGACCATCAGTATGGTCTAAATCACAAGTACTATTAATATATTCCCAGAAAGTATCTTAAAATTGTTGGTCTTGGAATTGATCATATATCAAGGCTTAATAGGATGCCTACTTTCATTTGTAAATGTTGACTGTGAAACAAAGACAGAATATAAGTATTAAAGTATGTCCACAATTCTATGTCTCCTGAGAAGGAATTTATTACAGTCAGTCTTCAACCTACAAGCATTTGTTCTGTGACTTTTCAAACTTACGGCACTGCTAAAAAAATGGACATATAAGCCTCTGAAATTCCAGCTATCACAGTACCCCAATGGACATGTGATTGCAATCTGGATGCTTGAGTGGCCAGCTCATGATTACTTCCTCCAAAATAATGGGGTAGCTTGCAGGGAAGTTTGATAGTCATTTCTGGAAGTAGCTCCAGCCTGTAGCACCTACCCACACCTATGCGCAGCCTTTACTGGCCTCCCAAGTCTTCCAAATCCCCCCTTGACTCGTGCATGCAGTTCACACTGGCCTTCCTAGGATTCCTCTTACATATATCCCCAGCAGGACCTCCACACTCCTTACCTGGGACAACTGCCACTTTCCAGTTAGCAACCTGCAAGTCATGGGATTATGACAGCAACTGGGATTGCCAAGATACCCATCACTAAGCAATGAGGTCACACATTATGTGAAATCGCATATTACCATGGTGGCACAGTGGTTAGAATGTAGTGCTTCTGCTGACTGCCAACAGTTTGGCAGTTAAATCTCACCAGCCTCAAGGTTGACTCAGACTTCCATCCTTCTGAGATTCGTTAAAATGAGGTTTCAGATTGTTGGGGACAATATGCTGACTCTGTAAATGACTTACAGAGGCTATAGAACACTGTGAAATGGTATGTAAGTTTAAGTGCTATTGCTATTACAACTAGATTGCTTACGCAGTAATCCTCATCTAAATTGCTGTTGTAACCTGACAACTATATATTCTGCTAGATGTAGAAAATTGTGTTCGCTATCATATGTTCATAGACTACAGTTGACAAAGATTTGCTATATTGTACACTTTTGCCTTGCTAATAACCATAGTGGTTATAGTGGTTGATATCTGGCATAGTCAGCCAGATATTTAGAATGGACTTGGCATTTTTATCCACCTATTAAGTCCTTCCCAAGGATCTGGACTAGGCAGATGTTTTTTAATGGTTTTTAATATTTTTGCAGAACATACATTGTTCAAAGTAAAGTTGCCTTTTACAATAACTGATGGTAATTTGGTCAATGCTGATGGTGTTCAGGTATATCTCAGTTGTTTGGGACTGAACTCAAAGCAACCATTATTATTGATAGTATATTTGCTTTTTTTTGCTATGGTTGTTCTATTTGCAGGTCTTCATGCTTTCTGATCTTCTCCAGTTCTTTCTCTTCTCTTCTCCTCGAGTTCTGCAGCGTCTAATATCCAGAGGGGTTTTTTTGTCTTTCTTATTGATAGTGCTTAAGTCTGATATGCATATGGCAGATACTTGTATTTAAATTCTGAAGTCTCACAGCACTTCACTTTTTTTAAAAAAAACAATTATTTGGGTTTTCACTAAAACAAAATACAAATAAAACATCTTTTTTGAAAATAGCATGGTCCCAGGTTATCACTTCTTCATACAGACACAAAACTCAATTTCATGCTCATTTTTATATTCTATTCCATATCTTATTACCATTTTATATTTTCTACATAGTTTTTCCCCTATTCTAATTTTCTCAACTTTGTTTTGATTATCTCAATTCAAATCATTATATTTATACTTTTGTCTGTCCTGTTACAATTTCACATTATCTTTCCTTATTAAACAAATTTTCCCTGTAGTTACCAATTAGAGTATGACACCTTTATATCCTTTAATTTTATCCATTCAAGCTCTTATTTAAGCTTCAATGTATAGCTTTAAGATTATAGCATTCAATATAATACATAACTTCCAATCAAATTCTGCTTGGTACATTCTTAAAATAGACACTATATTCTTAAAAAGAAAAAATTATATATATATGTAAATAAAACACATTCCATTCCAATTCAATTCTATCATTAATATGCATTAAAATCTTAACATCTTTAACATTTCTTTTCAATTGAATATCATACTTCCTTGGGAACACTTATAAACTTTCCATAGTTATTTTTTTCCCCATATTTCTCACTTATATTTTTATAAATCATTACTAATAATTAAAAATGTTCCCTTTTAATTCTCTCAATCATTTTAATTCATTTATTTATTAACAAACATACCACTGCATTACAATAAATATTTTATCCATCATCATATTTTCTAAAGTTATTTCTATTTGTAATATAACAAAGCTATCTTATGTACCTTTGCAGAATCCCTTTTACAATTAAATTTTCACCCATTATCTCTAAACAAACTTATGGTTACAATCCTTATATCTTTTCCCTGTTTCTCCATTTCTTGTTTCTATCTTTTACAACTTCTTTTCCTTGCCTTCTTCCCCCTCTTCTTCTCCCTCCCCTTTTTACCCCCTCTTCTCTCTATTTCTAACTCTCTCATCTGTAATCCCCTCTTCTGTTGCTTTCTAATATTATACTTATCTTTCAAATTGTTCTTCTTCTTTTTGGTTGTTTTTTCTAATCTTAAACCTTTCACTCTCTTTTCCCCCCTTTCTTTTTTCCCCCCACTTAAAGTTATTTGATAATTAAAGATGGCTTCTTCTTTGTCGCAATCTTCTTGTTCTGCAAGCATTTCTTGTTGCTTCTCATAGTTCCAGATCTCCATTTCTAAGAATTGAAACACGAAGCCAAAAGAAGTTCCATTTTCAGTTCTTCTAAGAGTGATACCATTTTAAAAACTTTTAAACAACAACCCAGTTAATTTTAATTATCTAGATGCAAAAATCACCAAGTAATCCAAATAATCCAAGGCTGTTTCTTCTTGCTTCTTTTTTCCACTTTCTCTTCCTGGGGTTCTATTATTTTGTTACCAAGTTTCCATTAAAATGTATCTTTGAAGAATCTTGTTAAAATTTCACTGTAAGTTCCTTTTAATTACAGTTCCATTCCTTAATTCCAGGCAGTCTCCTCCATTTTTCCAGATCCTGCCCTTCTATTCTTTTTTTTCCTCCTTTCCAGCTTTTAAAAACTTTTAAATGTCCAGAAATCTTTATTTATCCCTTTGACTTTTATTTTCAACTTAGATGCCTATTAATGTCAAAGTGGATTTTTTTTTCAGTTTCTTGCTTAAGTCTCTTAGCTGTCAGTATAAGGAAGGGAAGAAAAAAACCCTAATCCTTTCCCTTCTCCCTCTCCTTCGCAGCTTCAAAATCTTCTTTGGGAACAATGTTGTTAAGTTTAAATTCCAGGATACCTTATTTGTTCCTTTTGCTGTTTAACCCGGTCAACCAAAACTTTCTCTTCTTATCTTCCTCCTGCACATTCTTTTCCGGTTGAGTTCTTCTTTGTGGTGGCCATTTCTGACCACCGGTACAACCGCCTTCGGGAATGGCCAGCTGGGGAGGAGAGATGCGGCTCTCCTCAACCCTGCAGGCAGTCTCCCCCCTCTTCACCAACTCTATGGGGTGGCTTAGCCCCGAAACCAACCAGCTCGGGGCGCTCCAGCGGCGAGCACGGATCAAAGCCTTGGAGAGACGAGGTTTCGGTCTGTCGCCAAAGAAGCTCAAACCGGAAGTCCAAGCACTTTACTTTCTTCATTTTCTATTATTTGTCTATTTCGTGGTCCCACCAGCGCTTGGTAATAGTATTTCTTGCAGATATTCCAATGCACCATTGTTGCTACTCTGTTTTTTATGTGGTCAGTATGATCTTCTTGCAAAAGCTTACTAGGTGGTCCACTATTTCTTCCACTTCTTTGCAGCAGTGGGACTTGCTATCTTCTAAATTCTGCCTTCATATCTATTTGTTCTTAAGGCTTGATCTTGAGCAACCAAAATCATCCCCTCTGTCTCTTACTTTCCTGCTGTCATGGTACCATCAGATGCCAGGTCCGATGAATAGGAGGAGACGGGGCCTACAGAGGAAGATGATGCGGCCTATCTGGCCCTGGACGAGTGACTAGAAGAGCAGGATGAAGCAGCCTCGGGTATCTCAGGCCTGGGAAGGGTTGTCAGAGACGAAGAGAGGGTGCAGGATGACCAAGCGAGGGGGGAGGAGATGTAAAGGATAGGCAGCGGAGCAGAGGAGCGACAGAGCTCTGGAAAAAAGCAACTGCCTCCCCAACTTGATCACTGAGCACGGAGATTGAAGAGTGGGATTAGCACAGGGCGACCTGGCGACTTGGGAACCCTGTACCTCATCACCTGGGGAATAGGATTTAAGGAGATGCAGAGGGGAGGGACGGTCAGGAACAAGTGTTGCATTCTTCCAACCACACTTGCAATTATCGATGTCTTGCTATCTTGCTCTGCCTTGCCTTGCTTTGCTTCAACTTGCCTTACCTTAACTAGCCTCTGTGCGAGCACTCAGCAACACTACTCTGCTTGGGGTTTTTGCTGCAGCCCCAGCTTTCTAAGTGACGGGACAGCCCTTGATCAGATTTTCCGTACTGCTTCTGCTAAGAGGACTGTACTGCTCCTCTGGACATATAGCAGTCAAGAACTATCCGAAGCATGTGTGCATGTTTAGGGCACTGCTCTTGAATTTGCAGTGAACCATGAGGATTTTGGGGAAAGGTTGGAGCGATAAAAGGGAATTATGCCATCGCTTCGGCTGCGTCACTTCTGTGCCCAGCCCAGTTCATCACACCTGCTCTTAACCATCACCAGATTATCTACTTTGCCTTTTTTAAAAAAAATAATGTGCTGGCTATGTAGTACTTTGTCTTCCCATCTCTCTTTTCTCTTCTTCATTACCATTACTATTACCATTACAAAGCACTGTTGGGTTGGTTGTTCTTGTAGGCCAGCGTGGTCTCTCCAGTGCTCAGTAAACCTTCATGCTATATTAACTTTAGTGCTGCTCCTTCATATCTTTCAGATACTCTTCCATGCTTTTTTTCTTCTTTAACCATTTGATATACTTGCAATATTCCATGCATGGAAGAAGGAGGTGATCAGCATCATTATTTTTCTGGTCTTCCTATCCAGGGTTTTTAGTTTTGCTTCAGTCCAGCCCATTATTCCAGCTGTATACCTAATGCAGTGGTGGGATTCAAAGAGGTTTACCACTGGTTCGGTGGGGGAGGCTGGGTGAGTACACTTTGCCCACACTTTGTGCATGCACACACATGTATGTGCACATGCCAAAGCGCCTTTGTGCATGCACAGAGGCTTTCCTCCTTACCTCCTGCACTTACCCTGGATCTTCAATAGCTGACGCATGGCAATCTGCTGTGCTGCACAAAGCAGCTGCGTTTCAAAAGCAGGAAATAAAGGTCAGTATGGGAGCCTGGGCAGGCAGGCGGGCCCAACAGCAGATCACCTGACAGAACCAGTTCTGTCTCAGCTGATCTTCAGAACTACCGGCTTGGCAGAACCAGTAGCATCCCACCTTTGATATAACAATGGAATTATCCTGGTGTTAATTGCCTTGATGGTATTTTTTTCATTGAGTTTTTTGAGTTTTTCATTCTTATGATTCATTTACTTCTAACCTTCTTGAATTCAGTGTGCTTAATGCTGTCAGTTTGAAGGATACCCAGGTGTTTGTAATGATTGTCTTCATCCAGACACTTGATGTTATTTCCCCAGAGCATCTTGATTCCTTCAGTTTTCATTATTTTTCCTCTATGGATGGTAAGGGTGGCACATTTGGCTCACCCAAACTCCATTGCAATATCTTGGCTGAGTATACAGACAGTGTTCAGCAAGAATTCTAATTCAGATGGTGTTTTTCCATACAGCTTCAGATTTTATGTGAAAAGGAGGTGTGAAAACCGGGCAGATATTTTTGATGTTTGATAACCTTTCAGTATTGTTAATAGAGGAATCAGAACAATAACAAACAGTAGTGAGATTTGTCTCTTAATATTAATTTATTCCAATCTATCACCATTGACTGGCAATTGTGTCTTTCATTCTGCCACTGATTTTTGCATAAAGCTTATGATATTTCTACTGATTCCTGCTTAGGCACTATATTATCCAGTCATGTAATACAGAGTCAAATGCCTCCTTGTAATGAATCCTAATTACATTCAAGCTGGTCTTTCTTTCTATGTTTTTTCAAAATCATCTTTTCAATTAGGATCTGAGATCTTTTGTTCCTCAGTTACCTGGGCAGTTTCCTTTCTGTTCAGGTGGAAAGAGCTTGTTTTCAATGTTGGACTGCATCAACTACCACACCTTTTAGCAATTTGAAAATTGTTGGTAAGCAGGTAATTGGCCTGCACTTGTCTGGTGCTGCCCTTTTTGTTGGATCTTTCATTCAGGTAGGTCTTGCCAGATGTTAACCAAAGTTTAATTTCACCTCCTTGCAGTATGCTATTAAATTGCTTGACAATGAATGGATACAGACCAATCAGATATTTCAGTGAAACACCATGCAGTTATCTTCACCTAGTCTTGAACTATTCACGGTCTTCTTGCCCTTTTCTCCATCATTTCTGCTGTTAAATTCTTTCATTGCAGGTTTTTTTACTCTTGTCCACATCCTTTATCCAAGCTACATTTTTGATGTATTTCTCTGGGTTGCCCTGTAGCTGTGCCCAAAACTGCAGTGTCTTTTCTTTATCATGTTGTGACCAATGTAGTGTCTCCATTGAGGAACTGGTAGAAACATCTCTGATTCAACTGAAATTGGAGATTCTATCCATAGTTGTGCAATTCCGCTGATCTTTTTCACTAGATACGTTACTTGCTGCTTTATTATTTCCGTTGATTCCTTAATCTCCCATATTTCTGGTGATACTTCTTCATCAGCTATTTTTTGGTTTTCTTGTTCTTCACCTTTTCTTTTGTTCTAGCTTGTTTTCATCTGAGTTTACCAGACTGATCTTCCATTTTGTGGTACACTGTTTCTTTTTTCTCACTTTTTATCTCCAAGGTATTCATTTATAACTGCAGCCATGACGTACCTTAATTGGTTGTGTCTTGCAGTGAGCTGCTGCTTATATTTGATATTATAGTATTGATATCTTTTACTGCTTGTGCTAACTGTTTCATTGGAACAAGATTAAATGCGGGCAACCTTATTCTGTTGCTTTGCTGTTGTTTTACATGCTAAATTATTCTTTGTTTCAATTCAGTTCTTGGTGGGGTTTTTTAATTGTAAGGCTTTGTTCCTTCTGAGAAGGTAGAGGAGAGCAGTCCCAGTTTGGGAATGAAAATAATTCAATAGCTATGCCGGCTTCCTTTATTGTAAACTCCCCCGGTTTGCCTCTACAGTCTAAGTTACTTCTGGCAATGCTTTGACTTTCTGTCCTTTGCAGTTCTTCCAAGTCTGCTTCCAATATAATACAAAATATTTTATTTTGTATTATAAATCAGTGTTGATCCGCTAGTATCCATTCTGTAATTTCTGATTCTGGATATTATCCTTTCCAGAACTGATGCTTTCTAGTCAAATATTCTCTTTTCATTGGACTTGATTGGTAATAATAGATTATTATTTCTTTCTTTCTTTCAATCTTTGTGTATTTGTGACAGGTAAACAACTTTTCTGCACCTGCTTGGCCTAGTTGTGCTCAGCCAACAGTTCTGAGTTCTCTAGCCCATTTGTCACAGATGTCTAGGAACTCCAACACCTGGTGTGGAATGCTGTTGTTGACCTGGGCGATGACTGATCTGGTATGAGTTTCTGTAAATTACATCTCATCATACTGTTTATGGGAGAGACATTCCTTATCTTGCTCCTCTGATGAGATTGTCTAGGATGGTCGAACTTCTGGCATGACTTTCATCGTCTTCAGAAAACACAAGCCCCGTGAGCACATCAAGGTAGTGCCTTCCTGGAGCAGTATCATACAACAGCTATAGGCCATTATTATTTTTAATTATTATAGCTTGTTGCACAGTCAAACAAAATTTTAAATGTGATTTGGCTTATTTATCAGCCTATGAATCCTTTTAAGGACCTGGGATAGGTAGATACTTGTTGGACAGTATTAAAGGTACCATAGCATTATCATTATTATGTATGTAGATAATCTACAGTTACTCATAGTCTAAAACTGGTGGAAACTTGTTACTTTGCACCTTTTATGTATATATTGAGTTTATTTGAACGTACAAGCCACCCACCTCTAATGGAAAAAGCCAATAAAAATAGATAAAAAATTAAACCAAACAAACACCTCAAGACTAATATAATCCCTTAAACAATAAAAGTCAAAAGGGCAGGAACCCTAAACAAACATTCAGCCTGGGACTGAAGTCAGGGTTTGAGAGATTTCTGGAACTCTAGGAAAGAGGATGCAGTCTTTTAACACTTTCCCTTAAATGGGTAAGGGGGGCGGAATATTGTTGCAGAGTTTTGGGGCTGTGACAGAGAAGGCACACTTTCTTAAGAGAAATGTTTTCGATAGTCTGTTTTCGACTATGTTTAATGCAAGCATCTAGAATGCATCCACTCTGCTGAAACATGCTGGGCAGGCAGAAATGACTAGAGGCAAGTGGTCACTCAGATATCCAGACGCTATGCCATACATATATATGTTCCACAACCTGCTGAAGAAATATTCACAATCCCTATCACATATTTTCATATGCACATATACATTAAGGATGCAAGTTGGAAATCTTGTGTACCTCCCAGCATTATCCACATGCTGCAGGCCCATATTTATCTCCAGATGGTTTCTTCTGGGAAATGCTACCAATTCATGTGCATATGCATGAGTGGAGAGATAAATGATGAGGCAGATGCCAATTTCTGGCTCTGCTCAGTTCAATAATTGTTGTCCTCAACTTACAACCATCATGAGCCCAAAATTTATGTGGCTAGTTGAGACAGTTGTTGAATTTTGCCCCATGTTATAACCTTTCTTTCCATAGTTATTAAGTGAATCACTGCAGTCGATAAGTTACTAACATAGGATGTTAAGTGAATCTGGCTTCCCCATTGACGTTGCTTGCCAGAAGATCACAAATGTCAGAAGGTGATCATGTGACCAAAAGGTGGTCATACTTACCACATGGTCATAAATATGAACCAGATGGTTAGCATCCAAATTTTGATCACATGACCATGGGGTTGCTGCAACAGCTTAAGAAAAACAGCCATAAATCCCTTTTGTTAGTGTCATTGTAACTTCAGTCACTAAACAACTGGTTGCAAGGACTACTTGTACTATCTTTTCCTGTGAACAACCAATAGTCTTAAATAACCAAAAGGAGTTCCCCTATACCAACTGACTACATTATTCCTTACTCTGATTTAGAATAATCTTTAAACTATTTATTTGTTGTATATGTAGAGTTTTACATAATAAAATACTCATTCTTATAATAAGCTGCACATGTAAGGGTTATTGTGCATTTTAGTTATTTTGAATTCCAAAGAAACAAACACCATTAACCTTTCATTTTTTGGTTTCCCAGAAAAAAATAATTAATAACAGATTTAACTTTTTTAAAAACTCTGTTTATTCCATGCCATGCTTGTTTTCTTAATATGTATGGGTGATCTGGGATTACAAAAGGAAAACACATCCTTCATTTTAGGTAATTTTAAAAGCATTGATTGTTTTATTATTCCTCTGATTCTGTTTTTAACAACAGTTCAGTTATTGGGGAAAAAACAATTTTTACTAGCCAAAAGAGCCAGCTTGCAGGAAGGAAGAATTGCAAAGGAATGCATAGTTAGGCTAAACTATTTATCATAGCAAAACTTTCCATGAGTATCTTAAAGGAAAGAAAGTTGTTCAAATATCCCCCCAAATCCCATGCCCTTCCTAAGCCCCATTTCCAGAGATTTGTGGTCATGCAGTCATATCCAACATTCCCTAGTCCAAATTAGGTAAGAAATTTGATTCCTTTTAAATCACTAATGGAAGCTTCTGGAATGCAACTGCAAACTCACAGATTCCTTGAAACAAATATATTTAAATTAAGAAAACATAATTTATCAACATGGATCGTCACAACTTTAACTTCAGAAACAAAAAGACATATTTCAGAGACTAACAAAGAAATCAAAGAAGTCCAAAATGGAACAAAAAAGGACATAGAAATAAATTCCACATAAAACATGGTATTTTTGTGATATCTTGGTTTCTTATATACTGCTATACCTTAAATTATTATTACCTTTATTGTCAGAGTACATATGTACAATGAGATTGGCTGAGCCAATAAATGTTTAGATACTGAAAGAAATGTTAGGCTTAAGAGCAATCACAGCTTTAAACATACAGGTTTGAGCCAAACTCAACTCTTAGTTCATTGACATGCAGTTCATGACTGCAGCAGTTTGCCATGGAAGTCTTCCAAAGTATTTTATTGACTTCCCACTCTAGTCTACATTCTTCCTATTTCCTTATATTCTCCCATCCACATACTAGCCACTATAGACCCATCCTTTTTCATTTCTTAGCTCAGTCAAGTGATGCCAGGATTTCAATCCTTTCAAAAACCTAACAAATATCAGGGCATCTGCTTCTTTTTCACTTACCAAACTGAAATTTCATCCTAACTTCTAACTTTCTGTGGCATGAAAACTCTTTGTTAATCGTTTTCATGGGACACTTCTTAAACGTATCACCTATATCTCATTTCTAGCCTGCTGCAATGGCAGTCTGAAATCATCTTTTGCTTTTCTCCATTAAACTGATGTTTTCCCCTTTCTTTCAACATTAGTTTCACCATACAAATAACCAGTGACATCTTGATGATGAACCTGACAAAAGTACAATCATGCCAACTTCTACTGATCACTTAATTCTGCAGATACTCTCTTCCCCAATATTAGGCTCTCTAAGCATTTTGACTTGGGCTAAGAGAAAGTCCAGACAGCTCATTTTAGTGCATAGTAAAACTGCCACCTGGGGATTTTGTTTTGAGTTATTTTACCATGCAAAAGTCATATCTCCATGACAATGATGGCAAAAAATAAAGATGGTAGAGCATGTGAAAGAAGCAGGGTTAAGCAAGAATTGGCTGTTAATCTAAATGCCAACCTCATCCCAACTGACTGATCAGTTTTTTGTGCTTTATGTTGATACAAAAGCTTTTGTCTCTACTGGTAAAGCAATAGTTTGAGGGGGTGGGAGGAGCAATGTTTTGGTGAACCACAGGATGAGCACAAGATGAAATTAGTAGGGATGACCAAACCCCCCAAAACATCTATCAGACAAAGTGATTTTTTAACACAACACGAACTTTGGAATGTGCTACTAAGAGATGTGATGCTAACTACCAGCTTGGCTACCAGCAGGCCTAGACCAATTTATGGAAGACACAGGGATAAATAACTATTATTTGATGGCAAGAGTGACTGCTCTGAAAGGCACCTCCTGGGAAACAAGTAAGCATCCTTGTGAAAACATGCTGTTACAATTCCTAATACAACTTCAAATTAAAAAAAAGTCTTGACCCAGCCCATATGGGTGATATGGTCCAACCCCTGTAGTCCTTCCCTAATACCCACAAAAATGCACAGCTGCCAATCTCTAAAAAGGTTGATTACACTGGGCCATGCATAGTTCCCAACAGAATTGCATATCTACCTTCATCGCAATACTTAATTTATCCTCCAACATTTAACATTTCTTTTCCTTGTGTACTCAATGTCTATTGAAGACAGACAACTACAGTACCTATTACCTGGTTATGATTTTTCTTTCCATATGTTGTTAACATTTCAGATTAATAAATATTTAAACCTAAATTTTATGTGCAATAGCTACTAAGCAGATAAAACATTTTATCAATATAAACTTTTCAACATTGATTAAAAATAATCTGGAGACATTTCTATATTAGAAACTAAACTAATATTATATTAACTCTTCCAAAGAATGCTAACAAAGAAATAAATTCAACCATTTTATTGAAATAAGCAACCATTTTATTTGCAAATTTCTTTAATCTAATTTGTTTGGTAAGTGGACATTTTTAAACCTAAAATAAAAGCAGATGTGTACTTCTAAGACTAGAGTATAATAGGATTCTGATGTTAAATTTGTTGCTGTAATTTATTGTATTTTCAAACAAATTGCAAACCTTTTTATTATTACATGTTCTAGTGCTAATATCCCTTGCCTACTCAAAAGCTAAAGACAGAAATTGTTGGAACCAGTTTAGCAAACTCTGCTACCTTCAGTGGTTATTTTGTTTCCATTTATTTGACAAATTTGTTTTATTTCTAGGCTTGTAGGAAATGCTTTTATCTAGATATTATGTTTTACACATTCTTCAGGTAATTCTTTATTCCTATGAACATGCAATTGTTTTTGAATATACATAGAAATAATTGTTTTTAATTACTATAGAAAGATGACAAGTAAAATACAGTGATCAGTTGGGACAGTGTTTTTGTATTTGTGCACAAGCATTTCCACTGATTGTTAATGGAGATTGACTGATTTAGTATTATGATGGTCGCAAAGGCAACAAATAAAATCATTCCATCATCATATCATTCCACTTGAATAACTGAGCTACTAAAAAGGTTAGAATTATCCAAATATCTTCATGCAAATATTTTATTATAGACAGTAAATTGATTGAAGATCAATTTGACTGAAGTTGTGTATAAATTTATTATTATTTATTATTTTCCATGTATGTATGTATGTATGTATGTATGTATGAATGAATGAATGAATTTTACTGGGGTTTTAGTTAATAAACTTGGGACTTCCTATAGGTATATATTATCCCAAATATAAAAGGCCAAATGTCAGTCAAATTCCACTGTGATCTTTTCTGTGTCTTACATAAGATGTACAAAGGTCAGGCCCCATAACCAACCATACAGTTCTGGTTCCTTGCATCTGACTATTTCCCCAATAATGTTCTCACCTAATCGAAGAATCTTAAATCTGTTGTATTTATTAAAATGTATATAGCGACCCATCTATATCAAGTTCTGGGCAGCTCCAAGTCAGCAATTTAACTTCATATTTATAAGGTCACAAATATATGACTTTTTTAACTGCTGTATGCAATTTCATTAATATCTGTTGTTGCATCTTAGGAGAATATTTCATTTAACATAGATTTTGAGCTGAATTAAACACATTAGCATATTATTAGTAGCAAATGCAAGAAGCTAATTCCTTATTTCCTCCCCAAATTTACTGATAATTTAAAACAAATGTACCAAACTAGTCTCTGAGGGATTCTTCTAGTTTGTTCCAAAATATATTGCCTTTAATAAAAATGTCATGTTATTTTCTCTGTAGTTAGCATCTACTCTAAACCCATTTTTCTCCAAAACTGTTTTCCTTTATTATTACATTCATTGTGAATAGAAAACTTGACTTTTTAAATGAAGAATTATTACAAATAGAAGATAAATTATTCATACCTGTGGGAAATTAAAAGCCAGTAATTATTTATACATTTACCCGTGGCCAAATTAATTCAAAGTGTTTATTATTTTATATTTTAATAAGGCTAAATTTTAATTCTACTACATTATTAAATGTGGGATTTGGCCAGTCTAGAGAACAGAAGAACTAGGGGTGACATGATATTAGTATTCCTGTATTTGAGGGACTACCAGAAAGAAGAGGGGGGTTAACTTAGTTTCCAAAGCACCAGAAGGCAACACAAGAAACAATGGATGGAAATAAGGAGAGAAGCAACTTGGAATTAAGGAGAAACTTGCTAAATTAGGACAATTAACCAGTGGAACAGCTTGCCTTCAGAAGTTGTAAGTGACTCAACATTGGAGGTTTCTAAGGAACATCCACTTATAACTGGACAACCACTTATCTGAAATGGTACAGGGTCTCCTGCTTGACCAGGGGCCTGGACTAGAAGACCTCCAAGGTCCCTTCCAGCTCTATTCTGATTGATTGATTGATTGATTGAATCTATACTGAAAGGGGTCTGTAGCATAAATCCTATAGTATATGTGACATGAACATTTAAACCATATGGTAAAAAAAAGCTTTTAAAGGTTAGGAAATGGATTTGTTTCTGAGTAACAGTCATATAAAAAAATTCTGAATCTTCAAACTTCTAAAGATTTGATTATTAAGCATGTACTACAACAAATATGAAATAATTTGATAAACGACTAATTTGTTACTGCTCCCAATTGAAGTAGAGAAAAACAACTGCTTTAAAATAAGACGTTTGGATATCAAATCTTATTTTGAATGATGATATTAGGCAGAAGCTAAGCAAGCTGTTCCATTTTTCCCATATAAAATAGTTTATTATCTCCAGTTCTTTGAAGGGGTAATCATCTACAGATTGTCCAATTGCATCTTTTTTCCAGGAGTGCTTCTGCCATAACTGACTTTGAATTTTGTTGAATTTTATTGTAGGGTGGCTCAGTGTCTTTCCCTTATCAGAGCTTTTTACTTTTTCTGTTTCTACAAAATCTTCAAAGCAGGAATGTAAAAAGGACTTACTTTCTTTTTGATGGTAGGGATTTGGATGTTTATTTTTTATCCGTACTGTCTGCTTAAATATTTATAACTTTTCAAAATGCATAGATGATATCAAAGGGCTCTATAAAAACAATGGTAACAGAATTTCTTTGATTTCTTTTGTTTGGAACTTCCCCCTCCCTTTTATTAGGGAAAACAAGATACTGTTCATCTCATACCAGAGTAAAATGAGATGAAGATTAAATGTCTTTAGCATATAGCATTAATCCTGCATGATTATCAGCAAAAACACTGTAGTAGTGAAGCTCTTTTCCTGCTAGAATTTCTTTAAATTATCTTTTCTCAAATGCAAATTAAACATGTTAATGGTTGAATCATTCATGTATCTTAGCATTTAATAAAATGCAGGAACATAAGAAATAGACAACAAAGGCAACTATATTATTACTAGAATAAAAAATAAATAAAACCTAACTTAAATTTGGGTCTCCTCTAAAAAAGAGCTACTGCTAAAGGAGCACTTTTTATTTATTTTATATCCCACCTTTATTTTTATTTTATTTTTTGCAAATAACTCAACATAGTGAACATACCCAACACATATTCCTTTCCTATTTTTCTCACAACAATCCTGTGAGGTGAGTTGGATTGAGAGAGAATGATTGGCCCAAGGTCACTCAGTTGGTTTTCAGCGGAACTTGAACTCACAGTCTCTTGCTTTCTAGTCTGATGCCTTAATCACTAGACCAAACTGGCTATGGTATGGTTGGTTGAGGGTATGACTGGTTGCGAATGTTTTATGCACTTACCAAGGAGGATGAATATATATGATGTCCTGTGGTACTGCCTTCAAATGAGCTGTTGTTTCTTTTGCAAAAAGAACTTGAACTCTTGGCTGAATTTCAGCAATTTCTTTTATGATAGAACCATCAGCACAAATTTGTCCCAGTTGATGACAGTTAGCTATGCAAAGAGTGCATTCTTCATGCATTTCTAAGATCTTCACAATTAATACACCAGGTTTGCCACCTAGAAATTAAGCAATAAAATACTATTAAGAAATAATGAAAACATGTGAAAAGAAAATTTTCTAAAACTTCTCAGTTACAAATAAGAAATCAGAAATGAATTTGTATGGACTTATTTTAATTGCACAGAACTTCGGTAAAACAAAACTTTGTATCTGTTACAGAATAGCTTATTCTTAAAGTGCTTTTTAATAAACTTAAACATTAAATAGTATGTTATAACAAAATGGAATTATATTTAAGACAATGCTATCCAAACATTTCCAATTATTTGGCTTGTTAAAACTGGCATGAAAAACATGTGCAAGAGGCTCTCATAGGCTAGTAGTTTTTACAGCTATGAGGCAATTTCCTGTATTTCTATCAAAACAACACTCCTCAAAAGACCGAGAGTAAATCGGCAAGCCTCATAATCTCACTTATTGTATGAAAAAGGTTAGCATCTAAGAACTTAAGTTATCCTTAGTCATCTTAGTAAAAAGAAATTTATCTAATAAAGAAAATACTGCATAAATCTTGCAATAAAATCCCAAAGCAAGGGGAAGCTAGTGTGCCAATATAATTTTATCCATTATGAATATCTAATGAACTATTGAACTATTGAATAATGATAGCAAAATCATTTTTAACAATATAAACACCAACTTTAGTGAGTTGCTTGATTATAGAAAAACAGACTACAGCTTCTGTGGACAGCAAAATTTATGTGTTTGCTCTTATTTAAAAGCTGTATCCTGTGATTCCTCTCTCTCCCCCCTTATATTAGATTGCATTTTAATATTTGTGTATGAAACATAAGATATTTTTAAAAAGTTGTCCAGCAAAGGAAAAACAAAAAACACATTTGACACTTTGAAATATTAAAGCATCAGAAAATATTTTCTGTGATGTTTGAATATGGTGTACCAAGATTTCTAAGTAACTAGAAAGTACAGCCAAGAAGGGGCTTAAAGCCCAACATCAAAGAAAGTCTGTTCCTGAAACTGCAGCTGCCCTATCAGTTAGGTTCTACATGGAACTCACAAGGCTAAGTTCTTCCCTGGAAGGTAATTCTTTTCAAATACTTGCCTAGAATAAAAAAAAGTTACATGTCAAACGTGGAGGGAGAAGGTTGTTGTAAAACCTAGCAATATATCACTATGGAATAGAAGAAAGTTCTATCTAAAACTTAAAAATCTACCTGATGTTATTTATTCAATTTTAATCTGATTGTTGTATTTTACTTGTGTTGCAAAAAATTCAAAATGGTCAGAGCAACTTGTCTGCTCACCAGGCATAATGTGTTTGCAGCCATGCCTGACATAGTAGAAGAGACCAAAACAGAAAAAAAACTTATATTTAAAAAAATAAGCAAGGATGTGCAAAATATTATGTATAAAAACCAGCCAATTTCAGGTGGCCTGTGTCAGCACACACATATTTGAACTAGGCATAGATACAAATTATGTTCCAGGCAGGAGTGACTGGAGAAAAAGATAGGGCTATTTGCAGCAAGTAAGTGGAGATTAACATTTCGGTGTAATGGTTAAGGCATCAGGCTAGAAAGTGGGAGATTCTGAGTTCTAGTCCTGCCTGAAGCATGAAACCAGCTGATGACCTTGGGTCAGTCACTCTATCTTAGTCCCAGGAAAGAGATAATGGCAAATCCCTTCTGAAAATGCTGCAAACACTTGTTGCCAATATTTTTTAAAAAAACCCACCTGACTTGAAGGCATTTTTAAGAGCTCTGGAGAGATTGTTTGGTAGTTTAGCCTGCAGCCCATTGGAAAATAAAGCGAGACATGGTAAGACATATTCAGCCTTCCCTTACATATCCCATAAGATTCCTGTTTTGGGTTTCAGTTCAACCTAATTTCCTGTTTTTGTTTTGAGTTGAAAATAACACTAATTCTGTGGTTTGTACACACTCCAAGAAACAAGAATCAGCAGTCTTTCAAATATCTAGTGAAAAGATAAACAGGGCAGTTTGTATGACTAAATTTGACTAAGTTTTCTCCATTTCTAGAATCAAGTCCAGTGCAGTCCTCTACTCCTCCTCTGGTTGAATAGCACTGAATGGTACAATTAATTAGTTATGTAAAATAGATTATAGCAAACTGTGGACAAGTAATTATTAGCATCTAGACTTTTTTTTTTTAGAAATTCATACATCAATTATCTCTCAAAATCAGTTTTACCGGCAATTGCAAGTCTAGTTTCTACCTTCTCAAAGAAAGCTTATATTTAAGGCCATACCTTGATTGACTTAGAGTTTTCAGGAAAAGTATGCTTGGGCATGTATATGCATCTGTGTGTGTGTACATACAAAGGCAGACCATTCTAAGTCTGCTATCAACCGTTCCTTGATTTTGAATATATGTCAGGTTCAGGCTGCATTTAGCTATTGTAACATTCTCTCCTACAGACATTCCCATTCCTTAGGTCTTATCCTCAAAATCTAGATGATAAGACAGGTGAAAATGTTGTAATGAAAGGTGAATGCAGACAAGGTACAGTCAAATAATCCAATTTAACTATATTTATTTATTCAATTTATTCCTAGTTTTGGATAGCTGCTTATGTCATGTCAGTGACTCTTAGCAGCTGACAGCAATTAAAATACCCAAACAACAAACATACAAAAATCAATAAAAAGCAGCATTAAAAACAGAAATGACTACAATTAGCGCAATATCCAATCAGTACCTCACAAACAACACATAGAAGAACTTTTATAAGTACTATGGTGCCAGCCATATCAAGCAGATAAGAGATTGAAGCAAAGAAACATACACAAAGCTAATTTGCATGGAGAAGCTTAGAAATGCTAACGAAAATTGTCATTTCCATTAGCAAATTGGTAGGAATCTGACCCTTTCGAAAAGATTTGTTGTACTTGATCCTATTTGGCTTAGAAAGTCTGATACATATTTCGCCAATTTGACATAAAAGAAGAATCCAAAATAGATCTCTTAACTCTGCCCCTTCTTCCTCATTCTACTATGTTTACTATTAGTTTTACATCATCCATATGGTGATAATATTTATTTTTCCTTTCCAATGCAGGAAGTGAGCATCTGTCTTTGCTTCTCTGAAGAAGGACATACTATTGCCAAATAACTGCAGCAATAACATTCTGGACTTCTAAATTATATCCTCTGAGAAGTTGACATATGCTCTAATGAGAAATTGTTATGGTATCAAAAGCAGCCAGAAAAGATGGCCAGCTACTGTCATCTTGGTATTTTTTTTAAATAACTATGAGCCAAGGCTCTTGCAATCAAAAAACTATGTGCATTCATAACAGAATGACTGAGCAGCCTCCATAATTGGGAACTAGAGAACTTAACTAATAGAGGGTGTTTTATAAGGATTACAGATTACAGATTAACAGAGTTGGAAGGGACCTTGTAGGTATCTTCCAATTCCCCACCCAAGCAGGAGATTCTACACCATTTCTGACAAATGGCAGTCCAATCTCTTCTCGAAAGTCTCAAATGATGAAGCTCCCACAACTTCTGAACGCAAACTTACCAGTAGGTTTCTAGCAAAAAGTGATATTTAAGGTCAAGTGCAAAATGAAAAGAAATGAATGGAATTTTCTCCTCTCGCTATATGCTATATTATATAGACATATACTGTATATTGTTTTGGCCACAGTTGAATAGTTCAGAGCTAATTCTGTTTTACTGCTGAATGAGTAGACCCAGGTTCTGTTAGATTTTGAGTTGAGAATTGATGCAAGGGGAGGAAGGAAGGAAGGAAGGAAGGAAGGAAGGAAGGAATGTAGTTTCAACTGATGTAAGCTATCAGAAGTTTCCCTGATCTAAGAATTAAAGGTTTAGAGAGCAACTAAGGATTCTGAACAGCTTGCCCTCTAGTTCCTCATGCTGTGATTATTCAATCAAATGATCTGAGTGATGACAAATTCTTGGCTTCTAATCTTGGCAAGCATTTTGGAGGTCTTTCTTTCCCTCTGAAAATGACATTCAGAGCCCATATTGGATTCAGAGTGGGTCATTATAGATCTGTAACAAACAAGATGAATACAGTATTGATTTGCTGCTCCTCTTCTCTAAAAAGCTCAATCCCTTTGATCTTCAATTTCTCCAAATATATAAAAAGGAAGCATTAGAAACCTTTCCTCTGAAACCCAAGATTTCTGTTGCTAAGTGAAACATTGGTTAAGTGAGTTTTGCCTCATTTTACGACTTTGCCACAGTTGTTAAGTGAATCACTGAGATTGTTAAATTAGTAATATAGTTAAGTGAATTTGGCTTCTCCATTGACTTTGCTTGCCAGAAGGTTACAAAAGTGATCCCATGACCCCAGGGACAGTGCAACCATCATAAATCTGAGTCAGTTGCCAAACATCTGAATTTTGATCACGTGACCATGGGGAATGCCTCAGGGGCCATAAGTGTGAAAACCATCATAAGTCACTTTTTTCAGTGCTGTTGTAATTTCAAACAGTCACTAAATGAATTGTTGTAAGTCAAGCACTACGTGTATAACCAGTATTTATGTGTGGATATTTTGGTTTGAACTACAATTCATTTATTCATTCAAGTTTTTAATAAAGCAAATTATCTAGCAATTATTAAAAAATCTAATCAAAAATATACAATCTGCTTTTAAACAATTGGATTTGTTTCCCCAATATAACAAATGCTCAATTCTTTTGTTTCTCATGTTACTTAATCTCACAGTTATATCTCGAAAATGACAGTATAAATAACTGCAATTTCACTTACCATTTGAAATAATTTCATTGTTAAATTCTATCAATTCAAGCAAAACAGGAATTATAGCATTAACAGCTTATTTTATAAAGAGACCTGAAATTCATCAAATCACTTCTACACAATACAATGAGACAATGAACATGACTTGAAGTTTTTACTAATTGTAAACAATTGGCTTCTTCAGAGCAGATTTAGATCTTGATAAAAAAAGCCATGTCATTACATACTGTCCATGCTCATTGAATGGAATGCTCACTACCCATGATCAATGCATATATAGATATTATTTACACCATAAATGCTAGAAGTAAATATTTTATAGAATTCCAGAGAATGCAGATGTGTATGGGGATAATGAGATATTCTGGAATTCCCATTTTCTAAAGTCATATTTGAGTGACTGACATCTGAAGACCTTCTTATAATCAAAGAAATGGAATTTTAGAATTAAAACATAGGACATTCCCATATCATTGACAGCGATTCCATCAAAACCACTGTCCATTTCATTGAGGCCTTCATACAATCTTTATCTGGTGGTTTTGTTTTTCTCCAATTTTCTGATTTGTTTCCTTGTTCACTCATTATTTTAATCCCTCTTCACTTCTCTATGGATTTCTCCCTCATTTCTGATGTTGTTTTTCTTTTCCTTTAAAAAAACTTTCTTAAATTTAATATTATTCCATTTCCACAAAAACCCACAAAAAAGAAATAAGCTAAAACCATTTTACATTTGTGAAAGTTTGGGATTTTAAATGCCATAATGTCTCATTTGAGACAACGACGAATCCGCATAGACAGGCGATTGTACAACTTGCCTCGTGGTGTAACCGGAACAATCTGGAACTGAACACACTTCAAGACTGTAAAAATGGTGGCAGACTTTAGGATCCCATAGTACCACCTCTTACAATACTAGACAGCACAGTATCAACAGTAGAGACCTTCAAGTTTCTAGGTTCTATCATATCACAAGACCTACCAATCTGCCTTCAATTGAGGATCTGTATACAGCACAAGTCAAAAAGAGGGCTTGAAAATGTTTACAGACCCCTCACATCCTGGAAATAAACTGTTTCAACTCCTACTCTCAAAACGACGCTATAGAGCACTGCATACCAGAACTAGAAACAAGGACAGTTTTTCCCCAAACGCCATCACTCTGCTAAACAAATAATTCCCTCAACACTGTTCAACTATTTACAAAGTCTGCACTACTGTTACTATTAATCTTCTCATCACTCCTTATCACTCATCCCCTCCCACTTGTGACTATATGACTTAACTTTGTCGCTTATATCCTTAAGATTTATATTGACTGTTTCCTAGTATGATTTGATTGCTTATTATACCCTATGACTATTATTAAGTGTTGTACCTTATAACTCTTGACTCTTGACGAATGCATCTTTTTATGTACACTGAGAGCATTTGCACCAAGACAAATTCCTTGTGTGTCCAATCACACTTGGCCAATAAAGAATTCTATCCTATTCATTGTCTATCTTATTCTTTCTGTTCTTCTACACACACTTCTTTCCTTGGGAGTGTGAAGGAACCTCTGGGAAAGCCAGGTGACCAAAAGGTCAGTATTTGGGAAAGTCCCAAGAAAAGCCCAGCAGCAAGAAAAAAAAGGGAAAAAAAGTGGGTATTTCTTTAATTATCTTCCCTATAGAAATTGTTCTTTAGGAGAACTTTTCTGTGCTGAACATTTAGGATGGTTTCTTTCCAAAAATATAATCCTGTTAAGTCTGCAAAGCTTATTATCAATTATATAACAACATTCTTCCATTGTTCTTATTTTCTGCTGAAGGAGGTTACAGATACTTGTGCACAGGTGTACCAAATAAGCCAGAAGACATTTGGCAGGAGAAGCTTTTTAAACATAAAACCAATGACTCAATCCATAGAGAAAAAAGGGGAGTGTACACACATTGTACAAACTTAAGTAAGTGCTACTTTAAGCCTAATCATAAAAGCTTAGACTTGAAAAATGTTTACTTTTACTTAAATAGCAGTTTACTTTCCTCAAATAAGATAGGCAAATGTGAGAAAAAACTACAGGCATATAAGGCATAGACTGTTTGGAAGTCTATGATTTAAGATAAAGATATTGATATGTATTTTCTAGCTTCTTTTAAACAAATCTCTTGGCCTATTGTAAAGGCTTCTAATTAACAAATGTGTTTGTATGTGCCTTACACAGAAAGAGACAAAGTACACTTTTTTCCAACTACAACAACAAAATGCAGTGATCAGATATCACAAAAGGAACACTGGAAATCTGCCATTCTTTGGAACTCTAAAATATTTACTTCCAGCATTCACTGAAATTGACAGCAATTATAAAATATAGTGCTATTAAGATACTAGAAGGAGGTAATTAAATAGTCCTATCAATAAACATAATCTAAATGGTGTATAGGCATTATTGCATTCTTAAAATGGAGGTTTTCATGCAAAAGAAGCTGCCAAATTGCACTGTCCTTTTTGTATTTCTTTAAATAAAGAGCATGAGCATTTCAGAGTTGGATCTTGGTCATACAGAGAAGGCCTATGGAACATGTCAGATTCAAAAATAAATAGAACTTCATAGAACTCAGACACACGACTATCTTCAATTTCTTAAAGTGCAGATAATTTCAGAAAGAAGAAAACTCTGGTTTAAGGAATTGTAGATATGTGTTGTATCCTACCATGAATATGGGAATACAACATAAATCTATGTTTTTACTCTTTTTTGAGGGAGAAGAAAATTCAGAATTTTTAAAAATGCGATAGCTAACCGAGAAACTTACACTCTTTTGTCCATTGACTATATTCTGGCTCACCCCTCCTCCCATATTTTTTCTTCTCTGTTAATCAAATATAAATATGTCATATATTTGATAATACTAACAAGTCCACCATGCCATCTGTCACCATCTGCAACTGGAACAAATAAGGTACTGTGATAATGCTGTTGCAAAACAGCAAGAAGCTACTAAGCAATGGGAATGTTGGACAATATACATCATATTGTCACATCTTTGGGATTGTACGCATAATATCAGTGGTCACATTCACAATATCCATAATGCCTTTCTACATTCCATTACTGAAGTTTGAACTGATGGAAAGAACATTTCCACTAGCTGTATCATCACAAAGAATCTGATATACCATTTGTAGAACCACTCCACAACTTACATCCTCTTGATGAACCAGAGGAGCTGCCAAACACTGTGAACATCAAAGCAGATATGTAACTATTTAAGTAAAACAAAGCTGTTGGATGTGATGACGTCTTAGCAGAAGCACTAAAGTCACAAGATGACTCTTTATTATGACAACTGCACTTCCTAATTCAGTTATTCTGTACTTCAGAACAAATACCAAGCACATGGAAGCAAGACAATATCACATTCTCAAAGCAAGCAATCCTAATCTCCATCTTTAGCAAAGAAGATAGCTATAAATGAAAAAAAAAAATCCTGTCCATAGTCAGTAAAATACTGTGTGTACCATCCATCTCTAAATATAAAACAAAAAGAAAAACTGGTTCATGAAGATCAGGATGGTTTTTGATATCTATGATATTTCACTATTGCAATAAGTGCTATGGGGGGAGGGTGATTAGTGCTGTCACTGAAGTTTTTAATTTATTCATCTACTGCTTATGGCAAAAGGTTTATATTATATATCCCAAAATGCACCTAAACTGCATACTTGGAGGATAAATGGCCAGCATATTGATGAACTGAAATCTTTTACATATGTGGGCATGGTTTTCGAGAGCTCCACATTGCAGTACACACTAAAATTGTACCAGAAAATGGTTAAAAAAATAGCAGCCATTTTTACACTACGCACGTGAATTTGTTAAGGCCTGGTATTCTACCAAAGGCGCAATTAACAAACATATTGACCCAGATCCAGCATATGAATAAATAAAAAACAGACCATTCAAACAACCAATCAACAAAAGAACCAATCAGCTGCTCAGAATTTAAATATAGCTCCAAATGAACAACCAACCAAATGACCAACTGAGCACACTGGAATATAAGACACTTATAAGCTAAGAAGAATAGAACAAGACAATCCTGCTGATGATGTTACCTAGTCTGGTAATGAAACGTTCGGAAACTAAATTGAAACAAGCTTGGAAAGCAAACCACCGCCAAAATCTAAAACCCAAGCTATAAATATTTTCTATTATTTCAAAATAGCAGCCATTATTCAGTCTTTTCACTTCGCCAGAGGAACACAAATCCCCAGAAGCACTGAAGCTATATTCAGCTAAGACTTATGCACAATTACTTTTTGGCACCCAGCTATGACCTTACACTTCATATTGCTCTTGAAAGTGTCCATTTCTATATTCCTAAGGGATATATTTCAGGTAGCCACTTGCTTCCTACATGTAGTATTGAGGAAGGAAGGAGGGAAGGCTATCCAAAGTAGAAATTGGTGCATGGATCTGATTCATAGCATATTGTTTGAAGTTATTGTTCTTTACAACAGGACTAAAGTTCTTTCCTTATTCAAGACAATTACAAACCAATATTGTTCAGAACAATTTTACAGAAACTTCAGCATTTCAGCTTTTCCAATGCATTCATAATGATGAGTAATAAACTCAAGAGTTTGCACTCAGAGCATTTAAACAACATATTAAAGACCAGAAAGCCCAACAGGATCAGCATGCTCTACCTAGGAACATTTTTCTGAGCAGTCAAATCTCTTTTTACAAACCAGCAAGCTATTTGCATCAAATAACTCATTCCAAATTCTGAAGACTACAAATTTTAGCATCTTTCAATGCTCTCAACACATCAAGCCGAGATTGTGCCCCTGTGAACAAGGGACTGTTGAAACTTCAGTCCATGTCCTGCTATACTGCAACACTTCACAAGGACTCAAGAACCTACCTTATAATCCCTTATCTGGTAAAACACCTGAGTAATTATGATCCTTTTTTTAATGTACAGTTATTCTTATGATTTAGTCTCCTTGAATATAGCAAAATTTTGTTATACTGCCTTTAAAATCAGGCACACTTGGATTATCCACTGATAAAATTAACATCAATTGTAATGTTTTATCTTGTTTGATTTTTACTTTTATTTTTAATGTGTTTGTTTGCAATTCTGGTCAGTGATCGGAATTTTTAAAAAGTATTAATACATCAAAATGTAAATGTTTCAATCAGTGGTATCATCAGTCCTGCTATATTGGGCTAAATCGTGAATGCTTCTGTAACCAGATATTGAAAACCTTCTATGTAGGAGTCTTTGGCAGTATAATGATAGACTATAATGAAAAAAGAAACCACATGTCAACAATATTGCAACTAGCCAACAATAACTGATGAAACAAAAAATGGTGGCTGAGATGGTTTGGGCACATTTGCATAATAGATCCAGTTTGTTTTCCATAAGTTACATGGGAACACAAAGATGGAAAGTTCAACCCTGAATATCAAGGCAACTCTAGAAAATGTAGATTGTAACTGACCCAGATTAGACTTGAATGCATTACAGCAAGGGACAACACATTTTGGGCAAGGCATTATAGCAGATGACCATGACTCTACAGCACCATAGCAGCATATTGGATGTACTCAAGTTCATAGTTGCCATTTCACCATATTTTAAGAGACTTTGAATAATCAGCAATGTTTACTATTAACAGTTAAAAGCCCCAAACATATATGTTGAAAAAACACCACTGTGTGCAAATAAATGTAAGATCTTCATGTTTCTTCCTTCAAGAAGCAACACAAAATATTTATATATCAAACTTCTTAAATGCCCATCTCCCTCACAGAGGTGTTCTGGGTGGTAAGCATATTATGACTGTCAAACCTTGAAAACATAAACTTACGAAGCCATATCAATATAACCCATTATCCCTAAATGCTATTAACCCTATAACATGTCTACATCCCTACCCTATTCCGACCTTCACTAACTGATCCCCACCTGGTACCACCTTTACCATGTTTTAACCTAAGGCTTAATTACCACCAATATGTGCCCCAAGCCCCCCTTTAACAATATGCACCACATCAAGAGTTGTTTTAGAATCCATCCTGTAGCCCCACAGTTGCTTCAGAATCCATCCTCCATCCCCGCAATTGTTGCAGAATCCATCCTCAGCTCTGCTGAGTCATTCCAAAGCCATGGGCCAGCACACAAGCAGAAATACAGATCCAGCAGCAGCAAAGATAAGGTGACATGGCCAGCTGACTTGCTGCGAGGGATATTCTGAGTTGACGGGCTCTGAGTGAACTCAGAGCCCAACACATAAAACTTCTTTTAAAAATTATACTTTCTTCCAAATCATAGGAAAAATATTTTTTATTAATAGTTCTTACTTGAAAGTGTTTCATGGTGAGAGGTACATTGATGCCTCCAAAAGTTTACTGCAGATCTCTTTCTATTTTGAAGTGTATTCAATCTTTCTGCAAGTCCTCCCCTAGAGATAGTAGAAAGCTTTTCAAAATCTCAAAATTCACTGATTTTATCCAAGGTTTTGTTAAATAAATACAACACAAAATTTCTAGAGTTCTTACCCTAGCATCAGAAGAATATTGTAAGACTAGTATGTGAATAGATTTATACAGAGTGTGTGTAATAAATTATACATTTAGTATAGGCAGTTTTCTGGAATAAAAACCAGAACAATTTTAAAATCACAAGAATACACTTTGGGTCAGAATAACTTTCCACCTGAAGAGTGTAATTTCAGTCAAGACAAGTGTACTTTTGACCATTGCCCTACAGCATATTACTGGAAGACAAGTGACCACTGGTAAGGAATGTGTCCCAAAATACTCCTGGGGCATACTTGATCTCATGATTCATTTCATAAGCTAGGTCAAGTGTGCACTTTCTGTAGTCTGAAAACTGACCATAGCTGAAAAAGTTCAGTATTTGTAGAGGGAACGACCTACAAAACAATTTTATTAAAAGCAATTCTGAAACTCAGTTATTTGCAAAAGATATTCAAAACTCTCAAAGCTAAGAACAAGAATTGTTCTTGATAAAGTTGCCTCTCAGTCAGTTGCATGATAGAATAATTTAATAATTCACTTCTTAAACATCAATTTTCAGCTGCTACCCTATTCTGAATTACATCTGTGAAGAAAAATCTGTATTGAAGCCACATTAAAGGTTTTTGTTTGATAGTCATATATTTACATTGATAGTGCATACCTTGTATTATAAGTTCTAAAGTATTTTTGGGCTGTAATACATATTTTTATTAAGACAATCTTTCAAGTTTATGCTCCAACTATCAGTGCAAAAGAAGATGAGATTGTTGATTTCTATGATTAAGTTTAGTTTGAAATCAACATACAAGTAAGATGTGCTGCCCTTGATTGGAGACTGGAATGCCGAAATTGAAAACATTAGAGAAGAAAATGTAGTTGGATTGTATGGCTTAAGCAACTGAAATGAGCAGGAGACAAAACTTATCAATTTCTGCCACTGCAATCGTTTCTCCATAGCTCAAATTGTCTTCAAACAAAAGAACGAGGCCTACATACTTAGACATCACCAGATTGTGTATATATAAATCAAATTTACTACAATGTTGCTAAAAAGAGGTGGAGGAACTCAATTATAGCTTCAAAGAAATGCCTCGGTATAGACACAGGAACAGGTCACAAACACCTCCCATGCAAGCTCCAAGTTAAGCTAAAGACAAAGAAGAAAGTCAGTTGATTTTCACAAATGATGGTGAATATATATGCACCAATTTCAAAGACAACATCAAGATCCACTTTGAAATCTCAAGCTTTATTGATAGAGAACCCAAGAAGTTATGGGATGAACCTAAAGAATTCATAAAGAATGAGTGTGGAATGAAAATGCCAAAAATAATGACAGAGAAGAAAGCAAACTGGATATGAGAAGTATGGAAATTGCCAAAAAGAGAAGAGAAGCTAAAGCTAAAAAAGACAAACATCTCATAAAGGAACTTAACGAAAGAGTTTCAGAGATCTGTTAGAAGAGGCAAGCAGTACTACAACATGTGTAAAGACACTGAAGATGGAAACTGATATGGAAAGGTAAGACAGCTTTGCTGAATGACCGAAATTCCAGTACCAATTATAGTCATAAGTCAAAGACTACCTGTATTATTGTTTGGGGGACAAAAATACTACACATCTCATGGTTGGAATATAGCATAGAATAAGCAAAACATTTGATTTTTGTTAATTGCCTGGGTGCATTTGAACCCATATGTCAACTGAGGGTTAACAGACACAAAAGGTAAACATATACAGAAAGATTTACTTAGGGAAAAATTACACACCTTTTATAGCTTGGAATGGAAAGTAAGACTTATGATTAAAAGACTTATATATTAAAACTGAAAAGATAAGAATGAAGGGTTCCCATGAATCCTTTTATGGATTACTTTTACTTTCATAGTTGGGTCATTTAATCCTCTCATACAACAACTCCGATTCCATAGCAGAAATTGTATGCCTTAAATTGCCTGGTATGAAAACACTGGAAATTCCTGTAAATGCATAAATATTTCAGATGCATAACAAATTTTATATAGGTCTAGATATGCCATGAGCCGTTGGGTCATCCTTTCAGAGATATTTTCTTAACAAAACAGAGAAAAAGAATGACAGGCCTGCAAAAAAAAAAAAAACCAATGTGAATGTGAGCAATTTCCAACTTCCTAACAGCTTCCCCACTGACTTTGCTTGGGGAGATTGGCAGCGAGCATTGGAAATCACAATCACCATTTCAGCTAATCAGCTAATTGAAGGTTACAAACAACTGAGCAGGAGTTTTTATCAGTTTCTGAAAAATATGAAAAAAGTTAACCAGCAACAAAACACGATAAAAATTAAAATGGCCAATGCCATCTTTTTAAAGTTTCAAAATATAACTCTAAAATTGATTTTGCTGTTACAAGTGATGCGTACCTCAGCAATTTTCTTTTTTTTGCAGAATCTTCTGGAGTCTTCAAACTTTTTTCTATTCTTTTCTTAGGAGTTTGTAGAAGAGTCTGAGCAGATTTTAGCCAGTCAGTGGCTGTTCTTCCTGGGTCTGTTTCAAACCCTACTCCAAAACACAACTGGAACTTTTTAGGAAACTCTAAATTAGTAGCTTCTGTTTCTACATTGCTTCCTTCAAAATTGTCATCATCTGATGAATATTCTGAAATCTGTGGAGAAATCTTTAAGACAGAAAAAAACATCGATTTAAAGAAGATGAATGAATTAGTATAACACTAACTGATAAAGATTTATAACCATGGAAATATATAATTCATCACCATATTTCCAGAATGTGAGGACTCAAAGTGACCTATGTAGCTATATTTTATTCATTTGTTAAAAGAAATAAAGTCTACCTTTCTGGTTCAAAAATGACATGCTAAAAAAAAATTAAAAACATATTGGTATTATGTAGCATAAGCAACACCCAAAATACAGTAGCTAAGCAATGAGAATCATTACCAAAGAAAAACAACAGAAGCAGACCTTATCCTGAACAACTGAACCTACATAGTTTAGGAACAGCCCAGCAGCCTACTATAACTAAGTGCAGGTAGTCCTCAATTTACAACAGTTCCTTTAGTGACTGTTCGAAGTTACAACGGAAATGAAAAAAGTGACTTATGATTGTTTTTCACATTTATGACCATTGCAGCATCCCCATTGTTACATGATCAAAATTCAGTTGCTTGGCAACTGACTCGTGTTTATGAGGGTTGCAGTGTCCCCAGGTCATGTGATCATATTTGTGACCTTCTGACAAGCCAAGTCAATGGGGAAGCCAGACTCATTTAACAACCATGTTATTAATTTAATCATGCCAGTGATTCACTCAACAGTTGTGGCAAAAAAGGTTGGGCTCAAGGACTATCCACTTTGCTGAATTGCAATCACTGTAGCTAGCAAGGTTGCTACTGTGGAAGGCTAACTTATTATAAATGACCAACTAAAACTCCACAGGACTTTCCAGCCATCCTTAAAGACTGAACTTGGAACATGACATCCATTTTTATACTCCAAGCAACTGTACCTTTAAAAAGACCTTCAAAAAAGGTCCTGTGTAAATTTCATTACACAATCCAATCAAAATGGATTACTAAAACCTTTGTGACTATGACAAGATGAACTGAAGTTAAACTCCTAAATACCCACTGTATGCTTAGACTACAAATTTCCTGTTTTCAAGGAAGAATAATTCCATCAAAAAAATCTATGTCATGTTGATTGGCTTCCTGTTTAAAAAAATCCTCCATGCTTTTAGCTCATCCTTGGAAAGCAATTGACAGACTTTATACAAATTGTACTATTTCAAAACATTTCATTTTTTGTGCAAATAATAATAGTAAAAAATTACAAATTACAAATTATCAACATTGCTTTTAGAAATCAAGGTACATATATTATTGCAATGGGTCTTCCTCATCAATATGTAAGAAATAAAAAATTGTTTGGAAATTGGAAAATGAAAGAGGAACAAGGGAGTTCTGGAATAAAAAAAACAGTTATCAATTTCTTTTCACCTAAGTTTAATATATACACTGAAGCAAGTTCTACTCTTTTTTCAGAGCAGTAGCTCAGTAAATTTTCTACAAAATCTCCTGTATAGGCTTATCAAGCAGGAGTGCCTTTTGCTCAACAATCTTATTATTACATAGATTACCCAAGTGAGACTTCCTTTCAAGAACTTGATTCTAGCTAGATGCAAACTTCCCTTTGATAAAATGATTTCCTTTTCATTTGCACCTTATCATTCCAAGATCACGCTGACAGCTTTTCCTGCCCATTTACTCTTCCTCTGATTAAGTTAATACCCAAATTGGCTGTCATGAATGATATGCTAGATATGCTAATGGAATTAGAAAGCAGAAACTAGATCTATGGACCACTGAAAGAGGCTGGATTAGAAATGATAACAAAGAGATGTTTCTAAGGTGGCTGCAATTAGCAACCTGGAACAGGATTAGAGCTGACAAAACTTCAGGTTTCATGGAATCTCCTAATTATCTATGGACTCCTAATTATTTACACCAGTAAAATAATTATTTAGATATGAGTTTCTCTGCAGGCCTACAACTCCAACTTTGAACTTAACACAAGGTCTCTTTCAGCTATTAACCTTAACATTCTATCATTATTCTATCAACTAGGCATTTGGCAAGACAGAATATAACCCTTTGCTTCATCGTGGGTGACATCTTTTATTGTTAGCTTTTATGTTTTGTTAAATTTATTGTGATTTTTTTGTCTGGATTGTTGTGAGTCATCAAGTCATTTAACAGAAAGCAGCACACAGCTTTAATTATTGCAGTTCATTTTACAGTCAGCCAGATATTCAGATGGGATTTAACATTTTTATCCACCTATTAAGTCCTTCTCAAGGACCTGGGATAGGCAGATGATGATGGTGATAATGGTGATAATTTTGTGAATATACATTCATTGTATAGCGTCATAGATTATGTGAATTATACAAATTATGTCTTTAAACCAGTGAAATTTGAAAGTAAATATTCAAATTTCTCAACTCAAAAATTCCAAATATGCTTAATATTAGGCAAGACAACCATTAAATGGCAACAAAGAAAGAGCAAAAATTCTACTTCCTGCCACTAAATTGTGGTATCCATTCTTAATATTCCATACATAAATGTTCTTAAAATAAATTTCACTAACATGATATCCTGTAACATTTTAGGACCATTAGGTTCATGTGTTAATTAACATAGTTAATTAAACTGGATATGGAATTATGTCAGCTGCAGGCCAACATTTCTGGACAGCACCCATGCATAATGTTCTGCACAGGTATTAAGAATATCTCAAGAAGCAGTGTATCAAGTTAAAAAAATTAGCAATAGCATTAGCACTCAGACTTATATACCATTCCATAGGGTTTTACTCTCTGAGTGGTTTACAAAGATCAGCATGTTTTTCCCAACAATGTGCTGTTCAATACGGTGTTCATTTTACTGACCACGGAAAGATGGCTGAATCAACTTTCAGCCAGTCAAGACTGAACTCCTGGCCTTGGACAGAGTTATCCTGCAGTTCTGCATTCTAACCACTGCGCCACTATGACTCATGTTACATTTATTCATAAGTGTAATAATACCTCTTTCTTTAGCATGAAAAGTCAGTTCAGAAGAGGGGAAATTAGGAACACAGAAATAAATGGAACTTAATATTTTTCTATCCATAATTTCAAATTCGCTTTTAATAATTCCCTTTCAAAGTTATTATTCATATCCAAAGCCATTAGATGAATATTATATGTGCAATTCAGCCCTTTGGCATAATTATTTAAAGAAAACTATCTAAAATTTTTGCAGCCACCAATTTGGACATACAATTATTTTAATAAGCAGAAGATATGACTGTTACAAGCCAATGTCCTGAGGAATGGAAATTGGAGACTACTTTCATACAACATGCTAAGGCACAAAACAGTCACCATATTTTAAGCTACTACCTTGTGGAAGCCAGTTTCTGTGGTTAGCATACTTCACGTTATGTAAACTCAATTAACTGGGTTTCCATGATTAGAGACCTGAAGGAACAGTTTAGGGACAGATTATCATTGAGAAAATTTAGTCATTAGGAATTAAGGATAACCCTGCTAGATTAGGTCAAGGACTGCCTTAGTCCAGCCTACTTGTTTCTCACACTGGTCAAAAATGTGCCTTGGGGATGCTTGTAAGAAAGAGACAGAGAAATACTATTTTCCCAACCCTAATCCCCTGCAACTATTATTTGGCAGTATTCTACCCTTGTGTCCAGTCACTATTTTTCCAAGCTAAAAAACCCAAATATTCTAGCTCTTTCCTACAGAAAAGAGTGCTAAACCCTTTGGAAATGCCATAAATATATAAATAACTAATAATCAACACACATTTTTACCAGAGATTTATAGCCAAAAAGACACACACACCCCCCCAAAAAAGTTTCTGCTGGGCTGTTCCGGACTATAACTTCCTTTAGCAATGGTCTCTTTATGCTGCATTGTCTATTGATTACATGTAGTAAGTGGCATACATCCTTGAAAACCTTCTTCATTTGTTTCATTAATACACATATAGAAATAACAGTGTTAACCTTTGGCATTTACCTGTACAGGTAAATTAATGCTGTTCCAAATTTTATTTCCAAATGACAAATATTATCATGAGGTAATCTGATATTTCAAACAAAATGTACCACATCAGAAATTTGTTTAGCTTCACACATCTTTCTTGAAAGTAATATCAAGTTCCTGCCATGCTCCAAAAAATTTGAAATGACTTTTCTTCGCATGAAAGCACATGAAGTGAATGAGGCATGGTGATTTAACTTGCTTGCCTTTTCAATAATATGTTCTGCTGTTGATTCTTAAATTCCTAATTAAATATGCCAGGGTTCTTCTAAATTAAAGAATAGAGGAAAGAAGATAACCTTATGACATGGGTTTTAAATAATTATTCCACATTAATTCCCCTATTTATTTCTGTAGTTTGCCAACACTGGGCTCTTTTTATTATCTTTCTTTACAACCAGACTCTCTAATATACTCCATTTGCTATAAAAAACAACAACTCTACCTTTAATATTCTACAGTAATCTTTCACCATCTAAGCACCCACCTGTGGATTATACTTCAACACCCAGAATTCCCAGCTAATATTCTTGTGAGAACTGGGAGTGGCAGTCCGTAGATCTAGAGGCTGCTCAGGTTGGGCAAGGCTTCAGTACAGTTTATTTCCTCATTTTTTCAATAGTTTCTATTCTATTCTTAGAAACTATTCAAACTTTTTTTCTTTCAACCTCAAATTCATTCTGCAGAAATAACTTGTTTTGCTTTTCTTAATCATTTGGGCAGTCTCTTCTATTTACATACTAAAGTTTTTAATGACAATTTTTTCACATTTAATTTGAATATAAAATATTTTGTGTCTGGTATCATTACTGTTTATGCAGGAATTACTGCTTAAACAGACAGAAAAGGGTCTACACACATTTGTACAGTGCTCATAAGGCTTATGATCCTTTCAGGTTCTTATCTTTACCTTCAAACTGGACAATCCTTCCCAATTATTTGGTTTGACCTTTTCTACTGATTTATGGTTCCCAGAAAAAATAGAAAACTAATTCAAAAATCATACAAAATCATACAAAGAGTATAGCAACAATTCTATGAAAATCTGTTATCAGGCATGCTTCATGCTACCTGCCAAGCAGCCTTGGGTAGCCTGCTGGCTTTTTAAAAAGCTCAATAAACTCACTGCCACCCTGAAATAAACGCTGCTGAGCACATCCAGGTCTCCCTGCCATTGCTAGTTCTGATGCTACTGCCTTTCTACCGTGTTTCTCATAAAATAAGGCCGGGTCTTTTTTTTTTTTTTTTTTTGAACCCTGAAAAAACGGCTAGGACATCTTTTCGGGGGTGACTTAATTTCCTCCCCCACACACACCCCAACCTAGAGTGCCCCATGCGCAGTCACCTCTCCATGAGGCCACTTCTATCGGCTGATGGAAGCTCCCCGAAGGCAAAGTCACCAGCCGCTTCTATCAGCTGGTAGAAGCGGCCTCGTGGAGAGTTGAGTGAGCATGGGCCGCTCTAGGTGGGGGTGCACATGGGGGAGAAAATCTATTGGCTGGTAGAAGCAGCCTCGGGGTGAGCACCCACACACACATACCTCGCCACGAAGCCATTTCTATCGGCCAATGGAAGCTCCCCAAAGGCAGAGTCACCAGCTGCTTCTATCGGCTGGTAGAAGCGGGTTCGTGGCGAAGGGAGTGTGTGTGGGGCACTCGCCCTGAGGCTGCTTCTACTGGCCGATAGAAGCGGCTGTTGTCTCTGTCTTCAGGGAGCTTTCATCGGCCAATAGAAATGGCTTTGTGGCGAGGGGAGTGCGTGTGGGTGTTCGCCCCAAGGCCGCTTCTACTGGCTGATAGAAGCAGCTGGTGACTCTGCCTTTGGGGAGCTTCCATCGGCTGATAGAAATGGCTTCGTGGTGAGGGGAGTGCACGTGGGCGCTCGCCCCGAGGCTGCTTCTACCAGCTGATAGAAGCAACTGGTGACTCTGCCTTTGGGGAGCTTCTATTGGCCAATGTTCTATCGGTAGTTGATTGGGGTATTCTACGTGCAGTGCGCTCCTAAAGGCAAGTTTTCTCCCCGTCCCCCCCATTTCTCTTCACGTGTAGTTTTAATGAACGATATGAGAAATGGCGGGGAAACGCATGGATTAAATAGGCCTAAATTTTGGGGGCAAAGCTTAATTTCACCTCATGCCTAGAAATCATGCTGGGACTTCCTATTGGTGGAGGCCATATTGTTGGAGAAACAAGGTAGGTAGCAGCCACTGAACAAGCTAATCAGTGTGCCAGATATTGCTTTGCAGCCTGCAATTATTTTTAATTGACCATTTAAAAAATAAAGATAAATGTAGCATTTCCCCTCTACAAGTTCTGTAGGCTTACTTTTTATTGTTATTAGATACAGTAACAGAATCTTGAAAGCCTGACAAGAATTTTTCCTCTATCCCTTATGCCAAAGTAGAGCCATCTTGAGTTTTTAATATTTCCTCTTTTTCAGGACTACTACTTTTTCTGAAAACTCTGTATTAATGTTTTATTCATTCATTTCCCATTTCCATAGCAGATCAACATTTCTTCACAAATAATCTTCTACAATATAAAATCCCAGCAAATTATTCATTCATATTATCAATAACACTTTCATAGACCGGTATTTCATGCTGTTTTCCAATTTGTGTTATAAAATATTTTTTCTCATTAAATGCTTTAAAGGAAAAACCTTCTCTCCAAATTTTAACATTAAATCTCTCCTTGTTCAGTTTCCATCCATTATTCCTTGTCTGGCCTACAGGCGCTTTAGAAAATAGATTGACCCCTTCCTCTCTGTGGCAGCCCCTCAAATATTGGAAGACTGCTATCATGTCTCCCCTGGTCCTTCTCTTCACCAGACTAGCCAAGACCAGTTCCTGCAACTGTTCATTGTATGTTTTAGCCTCCAGTTCCCTAATCATCCTGATTGCTCTTTTCTGTACTTGTTCTAGAATCTCAACATCTTTTTTGTAATGTGGTGAACAGAACTGGATGCAGTACTCTAGGTGTAGTCTTACTAAGGCTTTAAAGTGGTATTAGTACTTCCCTTGATCTTGACTGTATCCCTCTGTTAATACAACTTAGGATTGCGTTAGCTTTTTTGGCAGCTGCTGCACACAGCTGGCTCATATTTAGCTGGTTGTCCACTAAGACTCCAAGATCTCTCTCACAGTTACTGCTATTGAGCCTGGTTTCACTCAGTCTATATGTGTACTTTTGGTTTTTCTTGACCAAGTGTAGGACTTTACTTTTCTCTACATTGAATTTCATTTTGTTAGATGCAGCCCAGTGTTCTAGTCTGTCAAGATCCATCTGGATCTTGAGCCTATCTTCTTGGGTGTTAGCTATTCCTGCCAGCATAGTATCATCTGCAAATTTGGTAAGTTCCCCTTCTATTCCCTCATCTAAGTCATTAATGAAGATATTGAAGAGTACTGGGCCTAAGACGGAACCTTGTGGCACCCCACTGCTTACTTCCCTCCATGTAGACTTAGACCCATTAAGGACTACTCGTTGAGTACAGTTTGTCAGCCAGTTGCGAGTCCATCTGGTGGTGGTGCTATCTATTCCACTTTTTTCTAGCTTACTAAGAAGTAGGTTGTGGTCTACTTTGTCGAATGCCTTGCTGAAATCTAAATATATAATGCCCACAATATTTGACTGGTCTACTAATTTAGTCACTGTGTTGAAGAATGAAATAAGATTGGTTTGGCATGATCTGTTCTTAACAAACCCGTGCTGATTACTTTACTTGTTTCTAGATGTTGGCAGATCTGTTTTTTATTATCTTTTCCAGTATCTTCCCAGGTATTGATGTTAGGCTGATTGGTCTATAGTTTCCTGGGTCTGTTCTTTTTTTCCTTTTTTGAAGATGGGAAACAACATCAGCTCTTTTCCAGTCCTCTGGTAGTTCTCCGGTACTCCAAGATTTTTGAAAGATATAGTGCAGTGGTTATGAGATGACCTCTGCCAGCTCCTTTAAAACTCTGGTATGTAATCCATCAGGCCCCAGTGATTTGTTTTCATCAAGATCAGTTGAGATTCAGGATTACAGCTTCAGTTATATTATGTATCTCATGTTATGTTTGACATAAGGTAATGAACTACATTATAATTCACCCACGCAGTTAACTCTGCTTTACTTAAAGTCAGGTCCATTGCACTGCTACTAGAGAATGTTTACTCTCATAAACTGCATCTTTCAATTTGTAGTTAGCTAAACTCAATGGCAGGAAGCTTCAGTGTTCCATTTTATCAGTTATGAACAAAATGTTTTTGTTCATTCCAACGTTACTATGTATTAATTCTATAGCATAGATAGTAGAGAAAATTAATCTTAATGCAGTAGGCACATAAATCAGATTAAAGATCATCAGATTAAATTTGTATTTAAGACACCACCCCATTTCTTCCAAACTGTGTTTACTGATCTTTGAGATGTGGTTAGAATTTTAATGATATAATGCATTATCACAAAAAGGGTATCTGAATGCCTTACCACATGAGGACAAGTTAATTATCTCTATATGAATGCATCCACCATTATAATTTCCTTAAATGTTTTTAGTTTTAAGTTAGTGTGGTTTTGCTAAGAGTATGTGTTGATGAGATTTCAACAAAACACTATTTTGAATAGAAATCAGTACAAATGTTTGGGAATAAAATCAAAAGAAAATATAAAACATTTTTTCTTGAAGTAATGAAAACTGTAAAGAAAGTTTATTTTTCCATTTTCCAGGATATTTTTCAGAATAAAAGTACCAAAATCACCTACTAGAACACAACCATGTAATACAGAATGAAAACCTCTGTTTATCATTTTACAATAAATTTGTACAAAATATTTTCAAATTCTTATCAAATTTATGCCAGGAAAATCACTCAAAGTAAATTAAGCACGCAGAATGTAGGCTAGATTTCTAAGTTATAAGAAAGTGCCAGTACACTAACCAACTATTAGCAACAATTTGATTTTTTATCTTTCAAATGTCCAAAATAATTCATATACATTATTATAAGCTTATTAATAATGCTTTAAATATATTTTAATTTTGAATTCCATACTGCAGATTGCATTGTTTTGCGAGTTTGCCTGGACCAAACTGGGGAAGTGGCAAAATTCTGATGTTCAAATCAGTATTTAAGCTACTATACTCCTCCAGCTCTTACCTACTAGCTGAGTGGAATGTCTTAGAAACCCAAGTACTGTAGATGTTCTCCAAGAGTAGAGGGAATGACAATTTTACCATGTTTCTCCAACAATACGCACCCCCCAGTAGGAAGATCCAGCATGTTTTCTAGGCATAAAATGAAATGAAGCCCCTCCCCCCAAATTTAGGCCTACTTTAAAACATGCGAAATTGGGGAGGGAAAGGTGGGGGGGAACTTGCCATTAGAAGTGCCCCGTGGGCAGCTACGCCTCACCATCAACCGCTCCTAACACCATGGTGGAGCTCGGAGGGCTCCCTTACCTGGGTGAGCAGGCGGGCGGTGTCGGCGTGGATGTCCGGCAGTGTTTCAGCTGCTTCTCAGGCCTCCGTAGCTTCCACGGTTCCCACCAGTGCTGGCGCCTCTCTTGCCAGCGCTGTCTCCAATAACAGCGTCTAAGTCGCTCCCGCTTTCCCCCTGTCCCCATAACAACAGGAAAAAAAAAAACATTTTGAGGTACCTGGGAGCACCATGCACTGCGTTTTGGTTTAATCCCAAGTGGCTGGGTGGGTGTGAGAAGAGCTGAGCAAGTGTCTCTGCTGCTACCCTTGGTGCTCCAGCCTTGGGCTCTGCAAGTTTGCAAAAGTCCCGGTGCGCAACCCGTTCCTGCATTCCAAGCGCCCATGGAAGCGTTTCAGCTGCTTCTCAGGTGGGGGAGCCACCCCCGTAACTTCCACGGTTCCTGCCGCTGCTGCCACTGTTGTTGGAGATAGTGCTGGTGTGAGAGGGACAGCTGCAGCTCAGCCTGGGGGCTTGGAATGCAGGAACAGGCTGCGCACCAGGACTTTTGCAAACTTGCAGAGTCCGAGGCTGGAGCACCAAGGGTAGCAGGAGCAGAGACGCTTGCTCGGCTCTTCTCACGCCCACCCAGCCCCTCGGGATTAAACCAGAACACAGCACACGGTGCTCCCATGTACCTCAAAATCTTTTTTTCCTGTTGTTACGGGGACAGGGGGAAAGCGGGAGCGACTCAGACGCTGTTGTAGGAGATGGCGCTGGTATGTGTGGGGGGAGAAATTAATTCACCCCGAAAAGACGTCCTAACTGTTTTTGGGAGGCTCAAAAAAAAATAAGGCCCAGCCTTATTTTGTGAGAAACACAGTATGAAGGAAGGTTATAATAAACTATACTTCAAATCTAAATATTTTGAAGGTAGCAGCAGGAATCCATATATACAGCACACATAGTTTTTGACTTATACCACAATTGGTACCAGAATTTTGCTCACTAAGCAATTCAGTGATTAAATGAGTCATCATGTGACCAGACCCAATCTTACAACAGTTCTTAAACAAATCATGTAGTCCTCAAGTGAATCACAAAGTTGCTGAATGACTGTAGCTTCCTCAGTTGGCTTTGCTTGTCAGAAACCAGTTAGGAAGGTTGCAAAACATGATCATGTGACCACAAAGCACTTCAAGTGTCACAAATGCAAGGCAGTTGCCAAGCACCTGAATTGCAATCACATGATCACAGAGGTGCTGTGAGGGTCATAACTTTGAGGATAGGTTGTAAGTCACTTTTACCAAGGCAGCTGTAATTTGGGATCCTCATTAAACAATGGTTCTAATTGAGAACAAAAACATAAAATACTGATGTAAGGCATCCAGAAAGTATCCATGATCTCTCCAATTGATTTATTAGAAACAGATCTGGCATGTCAAAAGCAATTTCCCAAGTGAAAGTTTTTTCCCACGTTACACAGAATCCACCTTCTCTCCTCCCTTCTCTCCTCCCACTTCTACACTTCATAAATCACGAGAACCAATTAATTGCAACTGGAAATTCTTAATACGACATATAGAATAACCTTGAACTTTTCAACTCTTCTAACTCTCTAAAAAAAATGTGGCAGCTGAATTTCAAAGCTGACAACTGAAACTTTAAAAACAATGATCTTGCTCAGCATATATTATTTTGGCCACTTTTCAATTATTTTGAACTAAGAGATATAAAGGTATAAAATATTGCATGTAAATTATAACTGATATAATGTCCAGTTTAATAAAAAGAGGAGGAAAAAGATCTGGAAATTATACTGTAAACAAAGCAACTTTAAAAAAAAGATATTTTTCTTTTTTTAAATTGCTAAGATTAATTTTAATTGATTAATAAAATGTTGTATGTATTTATTCTTACTAGTTTGCGTAGTATATAACAAATTAATAATGTTGATTAGAAATCTTTGAGCCTTTCTAAACAATAAACTCTAATTCAAATATTACCGTAATAACCAAAACATATTGATACTCCACTGATGAAAATCAGATGTAGATTTCTCCTTCCAATGCTGTATAATTTATTTAGCCAGTCCTTCAGACCCGGACAATCCAAATTTATGTCTTGATTTCAAATAGTGGGAATGCAGCCAAGATGTATTATACGTATTTTTGATGAAAAGTGATCAGTCCAGAGCAATAACCTTGTTCACTTTTGATTTTCTTTGCAACTGAGCCATTTGTCTAAAATGTTTGTAAACTGTGAAGCCCAACACTAAACATATACTAGCTTGGGGCAACTGTTTGAAACACTGTGAAAGGATATAATTTGAGTAAGTAATACTGAATAGAAATACAGGCTGCCCCCTCAATGCTGCTTCTTCAAAATAAAATATTTATTTACAGTACCACTTCAAATTGTTGGTTCAAGAAGATGCTTATGTACAGATAAATTCTACCTCCTCTTATAAACATCCAAAATCTTAAAGCAAAAACTTTAATATTTTACTTTCCAGGAAAAAAAATAGAATTTAAAGTCCTTGAGAAGATTATTTCATGTTGCAACAATATTTAGTTTATTCTATTTTTCGAAATATACTGTTAATAGATAGAAAATGAGAAATTGGTATTAGAAAAGAAAAAGGATATAAAGAAAATAAATCCTACTAAAACTTAAATAAATTATAATCTGCAAACCTGATAATATATTTTATGAAGCAAAACAGTTTTTACAAGTTAAACTTAATCAGCCCAATTGTAAATGGTTCCAGCCTGCCTCTGCTAAAACAAATTTTTTAATACCCAGATAAAAAATAAAGGCTTTATTTGAACAAAAGGGTTGGACCCTTTAGTCTAAAGCAGGGGTCTTCAACCTTGGCAACTTTAAGACTTGTGAACTTCAACTCTCAGAATTCCTCAGCCAGCTGGGAGTTGAAGTCCACAAGTCTTAAAGTTGCCAAGGTTGGGGACCCCGGTCTAAAGTGTCTCCTATTATATTTGTCTCCACTACGTAAGAATATATAATCTTAATCCTTTTACTATAGAAAAATGAAATAAGGTAAACATTAAAAATCTTCAAATGATTTAATAATTTTAGAAGTGGCAGCATGGCAGCTAGACTTCCCCTAGTAGCAACTAGCCAACTCTGAATTAATAAAATACTCTGTAAAATTTCACTGCTATTTTTTTATCTGTAAAAGGTTGAAACAGCAGAAGTCTTACCACCATCCCAAACAAGAGGCTAGATTCCCAACATGTATACAATAATAAATTAGTTAAAGTACTACCTATAAAATGCATAGCCTTCTACCTAAAATGTCTACAAGCTATGTGTTGGAATCCGAAGTTGACAAAGTTGTCCTTGACTTATACCCATAATTAAGTCCAAAATTTCTGTTGCTAAGTGAGACATTTGTTAAGTGAGTTTTACTCCATTTTACAGCCTTTTTTGCTCACTGTTGTTAAGTGAACCATTGCCATTGTTAAGGTTGTCAAGTGAATCTGGCTTTTCAATTGACTTTGCTTATCAGAAGGTCACAAAAGATAATCACATGATCCTAGGACGAGGGGTGGGATTCAAATTTTTGAACAACCGGTTTTGTGGGCGTGGCTTAGTTGGTGGTGTGGCTTGGTGGTCATGTTATTGGCTGTGCGTGGCCAACTCAGTATCACTCACATCGAGACACGCAACTCCCCACCTGGCCTTTCATGACTGTGGGGATGCTGCAACAGTTGTATGTGTGAAAAATGGTCGTAAGTCATTTTTTTCAGTGCCATTGTAACTTTGAATGGTCACTCGACACAAGCAAAGTACCAGCAAAGGAGGGAAAAAAAACTCCAGAGAAGTTCCAGAGACAGGAAGTCTAGTCCTGCCAAGAATGTAATAAGGGTTAACAGAGAGGCAGTTTCTGTAAGCAACACCAGAATGTTTCCTTCCTGCCTTCCTTACAGGATTAGGCCAGTAATTTCTTCTAATAACCGGTTATCTGAACTGTTTAGAATGTTAATAACCAGTTCTAGCGAATAGGTGCGAACTGGTAGAATCCCACCCCTGCCTAGGACACTGCAACTGTCATACATATGAATCAGTTGCCAAGCATCTGAATTTTGATCATCACCATGGGGATGCTGCAATGGTTGTAAGTATGAAAAGTGGTCATGTCACTTTTTTTTAGTGCTACTGTAACTTCAAACCGTAACTAAATAAACGGTTGTAAGTCAAGGGTTTCTTTTATTAGTCATTTTGTTATGAAGAAATCATCCAATATAAGCTTTTGTATCTGTTAGAAACTGAAACATGATAAAGCAGTTGTCCATTTAACTAAGACAAAAAGCAATTAAGATTTATATAAGTTTAATGAATTTATGAAAGATTTCCAGAAATTGCTTAACAAGAATAATTTTACAGGAACAATTTTAAAGTTAAATTTAGGAATTTAACTTTGTACTTCTGCATTTTGCACTTCAAAGTTCAACCTGACCTTTGTGCATTTAAACATTTTGCAAACTTCTTATTGCAATTCTAGCAATAATTCTTATTGTTTTGTGGTGCCCTGTCTAGATTCCATAATAAGTGTCTCAAGAGAACCTTCTGATCAAATAATGGATGTTGAAAAATAGAAGTTATGTAGGCTTTGATCATTACTATGAAATAATATGTTTTCGTGTGCTTCCCTAAACCAGGACCATCCACTCAATAACATGAAAATATTAATCCAAGAATGGGCCATGGTTGTGCAAAAGAACCCCATTTTTATAGGCTAAAATGCTGCTGCATGTGCAAATCTCACAGCTGAAGGTTCATACCCGCATCAATGTATGTTGGGTTAGCATTACGCGTGCAATACATAAGATGGTTGTTGTGAAAGTGAATTTAGATTCTCCAGCCAAGATTATCAAAACTTCGGTGTCTGTGCAGCTACAACCAGCTGTGTATCTTTAGTTTTTGAAATGAATGAGGTGTATTTGAGAGAAATTTCTTAAAGCACCTATGGCTTTTTGCAGGATTGTGTAACTTACCCTCTGTAGCTGCAACTCAAACAAGGATAATCTAGATTTGGTTTTAGGACAGTTTATATTTCCACCACTATGCATTCTGAAGCACTTTTTTGCCTTTGAATATAAACACTGCCCAGCAATCACAACCAGTTATAACAATATTTTATGAAGTAATTTCCATCTACAGCATATATTACTAAAACTCTTGCATCTGTAATCTGTGTGAAATGGTGCACCATAGGGGAAAACGTTTGAACCAAGGTACCTTAAATGGGCTAGCTTACAGAAAGTGACCCATGACTCCCTTGAAACTGAAAGTTGGCAAATTTTATAAAACATTTTACGATATAAAATTATTACAAAACACTTTATAGCCTAATGCTCTTGATCTTCGTGCTATATGCTGACTAAATGTGCTACATGTTGTATGAATTGTGCTATACAACAGGGGTTCCCAACCCCCAGGCCATGGAAGTGGTGGGGGAGTGTGCCTGTTGTTTGTGCAAATGGAGCTGCACATCATCTCCTCTCCCCGCCCTGCTGAGCCCAAAGCCGGAAAAGTTGGGAAAAGCTGCTGTACAATACAATATGGGCAACTTTCAAGGCAGATAGGTCTCTGAATATCTCCTGAATTTTTAAGAACTCTTCAAGTACATTAGAAGTTCTGCCATTGTTGAAGACATTGAGGAATCTGGTAAGGCAATATCTCTGAAACAATGACCCAAGGGTCACAGGTTATCTCGTACTTTTTGTGATCCAGAGAGGACTGCTATGAAGTTACATTTCTAAATTCTTTTGTCCAATTTGCTTCACATTCTAGGAAATGTACAACCCCACTTCTAACACTAGTATAATAAACAAGGCCAGAAAATGCCATGATAGAGGATTGGCACTCTACAGAGTTTCAGAATGGAATTAAGGTTAATTTTTATATATGTATATGTAATGCTTTGAATACAATGTTTATTTCATTTCCATCAATAGCCTATGAATAGCTTGTTCAATTTGATCTGCAACATTTTGCTAAACCAGGTCCATAATATCTCAAGCTCTGGCATTCCACAGATATCACTGCTAATTATGTAAATTATTTCCTTGAGATGGCCCAATTCTTAGTTTAGGTGCTTTGTGGACAGATGTGGCTCACCACGCTGTATTGTTCTAGGATGTTTTTTTCACTAGCCCCCGGCTCAGGGATTTCCCAGTGGTCTCCTAACTAAATATTAACTGATGCAATCCAGCTAAGCTTTTTGAGATCATTCTGGCACTGCTAACAAGTTCTATCTTTGCTTCCAATTAAATAAAAACGACTGTTTTACCATTAAATAATGTTAACAGGGTTAAAGTCAGTTTTGAACTTGAAAATTACTGTAAATATTAAGTGTGGTTTTCTATCAATAAGATCTTAGGATATTTCTTTTTCCTTCCTCTCTTCCAAATCCTTGCAAAGATGAAAAATTACTCTATTGTGCAGTATCTCTGCACATATATTATGTTTTAAAAGTGCTTAGGTATATTTGAATTACCGTATATACTAGGACAGGACAACTTGATCTACTTCTCATTATTCAGGATGCAAAGCAAAGTCATTTCCTTTTGAAGTTCCACAATTCAGCAAATTATGACATTCAAGTGAGTGCAAGCGCTCTGCTGGACTGCAGGACAAATCTCTTCACTCTTAATGAGGGTCATCTTCTAGGAAGCCCTAAAGTTGACCAAAAAAGCAACTTGTGTTTTCCCAGCATTTCATCTATATTCCTTCCTTCTTGCCTAAAGATACCATTTTAAAAAGACTGTTAAAAATCCATGTTCAAATAAGAAACTGTTCCTGCAAAGGATATTGCAAATTCATCCCCAAAAGGGAAGTTGCAGAACAGAATTAAATGTTCCAAAACAACTTAGATGTCATAATATGTGGGTCACACAAAAGAATAATGAAGTGAATTTATCAATGTGAGCTGAACACTTTATTATTTAACCAATTTGCTCTTTTTATTGCAGTATTTTTCTATGCCAAGGTAATATACAATAAAATAAGAAATAGAAATAGTACATGATACCAAAATAAATCATAAAAACATGTTAAAAATAAGAGCAACCATTTAAACATAATTTTAAAAATAAAGTTAAAAAGACGTGACTTAATACCTTGGAATAAATTCCACAATTTGAGAGTTACACAGCAAAAACCTATTTTCCATAAGCCCAACAAGCAAACCCATTCTATGAATGGGTATGCCTTCAAAAATAATTCTCCTATAGAAAACTGGTTGAAAGCCAAACAATTGCTTGGATACATGTTGTTTATGATTTGTAGCTCAAAACAAGTCTCTTGAACTGAGCCCAGAAAACAACTGGCAACCATGCATTTCTTTCAACATTATTGAAAGCTTAAAAGTTTTTCAGACGAAGTATCAGTTTAATAGACTGTATCAGGAGATGTATGTGATTAAGACAAGAGGAAAGCAGATGCAATCAAAACAGAAATAAGAATCATGATTTCCTTAAACTGACTTGTTTTTCTTAAACAGATTCTCTCACCAAACCATCTTCTCTCACCTTATCCAGTCTTACAATTACTAGATTTATCTTACGAACATAAATCAGCAGAGACTGAGGTGGGGAGTAGAGTTCTCACAAAACCCTCAGGAGTGCAGATTGTACACCCACAAAACCCATCAGTTAACAATCTAATTTGCCATTTTACACTTCTCAAAGCTTCCTGGCATTCTTAAAAATAACTCTAGTTTGGAGGATGTTGCAATGTTCTCAACATAAATAGGTCATGGATAATTGCTACTAAATCAGAACAGCTCCTGAAACAAAAGTATACAAATCCATTCTTTGCTCCTGTTACAACCTTAAAAAACCAAAGATAGGATATAATCAAAATTGCTAAACTATAGATTTGGCCTTTTAGGAAGAGTGCTATCTTTCCAAAATAAATTGTTTCCTAATCCCCAAATGGAAATTTCCAGTGTAGAAAACATTTTCCAGTATAGAAAATATTCTTAATTTTCTATAAGCCAATATCCTAAATTAGCAAGAATAAAATGACTTATCATATTACAAATTTCCTAGAGACATTATTTATTATTTTAGAATTGTGAAATCATACTTAAGGTGACTTCTACTCCAGTAGGCCAAATTTGTGTCTTTCCAAACTCTACACAAAATCAACAAAAATAATCCACTAATCCTAATTCACTTTCATTTTATGTTTTTATTTATGTACCTACACTGATCTCTGAATTTTTATGCTCCTTACAAACCAGAATCAGAGGCTATTACTGTGATACATAATCTAGAATAGAATCCTTTTTCCTGATTCATATCTAGAATCTACTTTTAACTATGTCCAATGATGAAAAGGAGAACCACTTGTAGAAATCAAAAGACAAAGTAAGAGTTTAATGCAGCCAGATATAGATACCATGATACCGATCTCAAGCCATAAAAGAAAAACCTTTAAATATAATCCTTTTCATACAAATTTCAAAACTAACATCATTTTGTGTTTGTATGTTAATATTGGAAGCAAAAAAAGGGGCAATTTAGTGCAAACCTATTAATTATAGGTTTTCTTCATATTGATTCCTACAGAATAAAATAGAAATCCAACGGTGTAATTTATGTATTACATGTATTATGTACATGTATTACAAGCTCACAATAATTAAATTATGTTAATCACACAGCACAGTAATCCACTGCTAATGCTGCAAGCCAGACATGCAGCCAAAGTTGATCTGGATGTTCAAAAGTCACTTATAATTCCCAGACTGTAAAAAAAGACTCAGATCAAATTGTCTTCTCAGAAATCCTTGCATGCAGAAATCTCATGGTTCATTGAGTGTCATGTAGATACCTTCATACATTAAGAGATAGCACAATGTCCTCTGTTCTGCAGCAGCCTAACACAGTTTTTCTCTCCCATCAATGGATGGGAATTCAGAAAAGATAGCATAACTTTCAGCATAATTTTTGAAAACCATGATCAGATATACTCTTATTTAAGAATAATACTTAAGCTGTTGACAATTCTAATAATATTTTTTAAAAGGAAACACCAGGTTGGGAGAAAAATAATATCTAGCTGCATTGTATATATGGCCTTCTGCAAGTAATTCTATGAACATGTTATAGGCTTAAAATTTGGCAGAGAATGGAGCAGTGCAGATTCACACCCCACATCTCACTTCATCCAACTTCCAAAGAATGGCATATATTGGTCGGCTTGAATCCAAGCCCATCTGTCTGCATGATCCAAAATGCTCAAGCCAATGAAATGTCCTGGGAGAAAACATGGAGGTGGAGAAGAGAAAAAAGCAAGGGTAATGTGTATTCACTGTCTGAAGCACTCCATCCATTCACTGCCTAGATCTATACTAGTTTATACCTTAGTGGATTTATACTTTCTAGTCTTAAAACCTATACATTAATTTTGAGTTTTGGTCTTAGAAATCTTCCATTAAACCTGAGAAATAACTAGGGAAAAAAACCTTCCAAACCTGCTTTTTGCCTGTTGCTCTTTATCTGCCCGTCAGTGAGCATTTTTATTCTACCATATTCTCTCTCCCTCCCTCCCTCCCTCCCTCTCTCTGTCCCTCCCTCCCTTCTTCCCTCCCTCTTTTATTGTGTGTGAGAACCTTTCTCCATTTGTAACAGGAAATAAACATTTTAAAAGATAGTTGAATGAATAACTATATATAGTTGTTGATATAGCTTAAATATAAAACAGTTGTTTTTATTTAAAGAGCCACTTCTTAATTTCCATAAATTAAAAAGCAGGAACTCTGTCCTTCATATATATTAACACATACATAGAGATTAACTTGACAATAACTTAAAAGGAAAGGGCATCTTTATCACAAACCTTTCTACACAAGCGAGAAACTTTTTATTTTCCTACAAAATTTAGGAACCATTTTTATCTTACTTTTTTACATACTTATATCTGGCCTATTTTAATATTATTTTTTACTGGCATGTTTTTAAATAAATTGATTATTGGGGTCAAAATAGAACATTTGGTAATTTTTAAAATGAACTTTTAAAAAACCATTAAAATCACTGTAGATCAGTAATCAACATGGATTGTTCTAATATTGCATATTTATGTCTCAGAAATACTATCAAAATGCCACTTTTTCCAGCAGATTGTTTTCTTTCACTGTTAGGCTGGGAGAAAGTAAAACTCTGCACAAGTAAAATGTTTACAGGTAGATAGTCTTGTTAATAAAGTAAACTGGTGATAAATTCAAAATTCCATACTTGACAAGTAAAGCACTTCCTAAGGAATAAAACAATAACAGAAAAATAAATAAAACTGAAATGAACACAAATACCACATTCCACAACATTTACTGGATAACTATAATTACAAGCAACATCACACCCACATTTGTGCATTCTGTTTGTATAAAATTTTAAGTTGCATACGTCTTTGGATACAGTATATGCTTTTTCTTTTTCTTAGCAAATAATCTTCATAGCCTTTCTACCTACTTCTCCTAATTAATGCCCTCCATTAATTAGGTGAATGTCATGCTCAGGTAACAATATATCTTTTAGCTGTATTTATACTCAGAAGTCTCCCTTTTCACTTAATTTTTAGTTGTTTTTTTAAATTCTGAGGCCGCCATGCTTCAAAATAAAATGCCAGTTTTCAAATCAATGTCTTTTTTCTATGTTTACAAGATTTCCTTGACCCCGTTAAGCAGTCTTTGGAAAGAGATGGTTGGTAATTTCATTTTGAAACATGCTAAATAAGGAAAGATATAACATGTTACAGGTCTAGAAGTGGCAGAAATTAAAATGACTAGGTTTTAAAAGCTGGATTCCAACTTGTACATACAACCTGGAGTAAATTATTTTTCTTTTTGCATTGTCATCTGAGAATTGTCTGTTTTATGACTGGACCTACCCATAATACCATATATCCAGTTAATCTTTTGGTAATGCATATATACTTCACATTTATGAACATTATCTTTGAAAACCTTAAAACTTTTTTTAATGTTAAATTTGGGGACAGTAGAAGAGTAGTAAAGGTAGTTCTCGGCTTACAACAGTTCATTAAGTCACTGTTCAAAGTTACAACGCAATGGAAAAAAGTGACATGACCGTTTTTCACAGTTACAATCTTTGAAGCACACCTGTGATCATATGATCAAAATTCAGGCGCTTGGTAACTGGTACACACTTATGAACTTTGCTGTGTCCCAGGGACATGAGATCATCTTTTGTGACCTTCTGACAAGCAAAGTCAATGGAGAGGCCGGATTCACTTAACAACCAGTTTACTAACTAATCAACTATAGTGATTCACTAACAACTGTGGCAAGACAGTTCATAAAATGGGGCAAAACTTAATGTCTCACTTAACAGAAAATTTGAGCTCAATTGTGGTCGTAACTTAAGGACTATCTGTATTTTATGTGTCATGTCAAAAAAACCCAACCCAAAATCTAAACCACATCTATTGAATTTGAGATTTTTCTGGGGTTATGTTTCTCCATTGCACACATTAACCACCTAAAATGAATTGGAGATTCTAGCAATGCATACATCACAGACAATAGCTAATATACAATTTGTTCAGATCTTTCACATGCTATTTCCCATGTACAACCAAACTTACTGTATAAGTGATGCAATCACTGGTTAGCTAATGAAAATCTATACACTACTTCTTAAAAGAATCTTTAGAAAGTACAAGCAGAAGACCTCTTTTAGATATAGACAATTGGATTCAGTTTTTAAACTGGATTATTTTGGGTGAGATTCATAGTTCAAGATTGCTTGCTCCTCACTTGCTAGTTTCATGTGTAACACTATTTTGAAAACTTTTATCCACAGTCTAAAGTGGTATAAAATAAGCAGATTGCAAAGTCATCTGCTGTTGGTGAGTACTAAATCTATGTAGCAAACTAAAATCATGTACAAGGATGCATTTAATATTTCCTAATCAAACAGCCATGTTAAGAAGTAGGAAATGACAAACATGAAGACTAATAAATAAATACCAAAGTAACAGCTGCTATTGGCAAGAAAAGACAAAAACAACAAAAAGTATCTCTTTTCTTCCACATACAAAAGTAGAAATCAAAGGAGGAAAAGAAGGAAAGTCACTGCAATCATGACCTCTAGCGATGAGTACCAGGTTGATCAGATCTTGCTCTCCCACACAATTAAGATAAGGAAGCAAGCTCTGACAAGTAGATGTTCCATAGTGGGTGTTCAACCATGGGAACCTGGTACAGCTTTGTTTCTCTTCCTTAAAAAATGAACACCTGGCGAGCCAAGACCCAAACCTGACACATAACCCCAAAACAAGTGGATAATTAAAACAAAACGAAACAGAATTCTGCAGTCTATTATCTGTTTAATTCTCTTCCTAGCCTATTTTCTAGCTACTCCCTAAACCAATCCCTCCTCTCCCTCCTTCCGAATATTTTATTAAGACATAATTAAAGGAGGTCTGTGTGACATAGGTAAAATGATATTGGTGGTAAATGATTCCCAGTTAGACTTTAAATACTAGCAGTTGTTTTGCAGAGATTTTAATAGCAGTCTGACTATTACTATGGTGTGGGGACTAGTTGTTTTATAATTTTGCCCATTACATTTTGCCAGCAATTCCCAGCTGTTGCTAACTATACTGTTACTAGAAGAGAAGAAGAGAAGAAGGGGGGGATGCAATGTGATTTGTGGCAGAATTTCAGGAAGGAAAAGCTATATAAAACAGAAATAACGGCAATTCATTAAAAGGAAAGCTGGAAGAACACAGTAAAGTTAAAGTTGCCATGATTACACAGTGCACCCTTGAGGAAGAAGACAGTAAAGTTAAAGTTGCCATGATTACACAGTGCACCCTTGAGGAAGGATTCATCCAACAGGCTGTGGCTAATCTCTGTAAAATTAAAAACCTAATATATGAAATACACATGTGTTTATGTATTTCAAGTACACATTCCAAGAAAACTCCTGGACTTCTGGCAGTAATTAAAAAAATATTAACAAACATCTAAGACTGGGACCAAATCTTTCTTTATTCCAAGCAGGAACACTGAAATAGCTGCAGAACATTCAATGCCAAGGAAAAGAAGCATGTAGATAGCTTGCCTTTAAAAACAAAAAAAGATTTTTTTCCCTTATTCGGTTTACTTTCTGCATAGTTTCTCTCAATTTTATTTTAAATTTGCCAGTCATAGGGTGCTACATCTCTCCTGAATTTTCCATAGCAGAGGCAGCTATCATGCAAAGACACGAATGACATTCCTCACCCAGCCAGAGCCTACGCTGAAACTTATTTGAATGAACTTGACCCTCCTTGGCTTTAAGCCAGCATGCAACGTCACTCAATGACTTAACAGAACAGAGTGTTCTTGGCACAAGCACGAAAATGTGCTGAAAGCCATGCTGGAGCAAATCTAAGTATAACATTTCACATTAATAAAAAGAACAAGTCATAAAGAGATAGTAAACACAAAGCCAGAAGTAGTAATCTGGATATTTGCTTTCTGAGGGAAGGGTTTTTAAAACTGCACTCTGTGCTTCTCTGCTTTCTCCTTACTCCCAACCAATCCCCAATAAAGTAAATTTATGGGCTTGATCTCTGAATTGAGCCTGTTTCTACTCCACCCTCAATCTGCTTCAAATCAAAGCCCACACACATTCTTTATCCTGCTTTCCCGCAGCGCTTTACCTGGAAAATTCCTATTCACCTTTCAACATGCTAGAAAAGGGAGTGACACTCTCTTAACTACCAACAGTTCATGACTCACATCCCTTTCTGAACTTCAAGCAGATGATACCCAACAAACATTTCACACAATTTTAGTGCACAGAGTCACCTATTATAAAGTTATGTCATTCATAAATGGATTATGGTAACTCTGTCAAGATATTAAAAGCATCCAAAGGGAAAGACCAAAAAATCAATACAATTTTATTATGAACTCAGTGTACTTCCTCTATGTAAATAAACTGCGATTATCTCCTCCTCTATTTCCTGATTGGGGATTTCCCCCTTTTTTTTCCGATGGCTATAGCTTGATATTTTTCTATTTTATCTCAGATGGCCTATTTTTCTTTATTGTATCCCTTTTTTTTTTTGAAGGTTTGGTCTTGAACATTGTAAATATGTAAAAACAAACATGCTATCACATGTAGATATGTGAATTTGTATGTTTGGGATAAACATGAAATAGAGGTTTCTCCATTCAGCTGAACCTATTTCTGAACAATAGTTGGAATAGTAATTGGAATAGTAATTGGCAGGGCAAATAGTATATATCTATATAAATTGTATAAACATATACAGTATTTAAATTGCCTCTTTTAATACAGACCATTAGTTCCCATATAGCAAATAAGTTGCAAACAACATTTGACTTTAAATCCATTGAGTAATTGGGACCATAGCAATGAAAAGGAAAACAAAGAATCCATTTCCATTGTAACTTGAGAAGTATTACCGTGCCATGATAGAGTCGTCCTGAATTTGCAGGTATTGGCTGAATCCAAATAATGAAGACTTCCGCGGGTTTATATCAAGTTGCTAGCTATGACCTTTCCTGAATTAGTTGAATTCTGGTGCCAGTTAGTCAGATTTACTGTGAATTACTGCATCACCTTCCACATGATTCTATCCTAGCTGCAAAATGTGGCAAATCTGAAAATCTGCACTATTAATTGCTAAACAGGCATACTTTAAAGTATTGGTATTTGTTTATTCAAATAATTTCTATACACATGCCATGTAAAAAATCTCAGATAACTTTAAGGCTATGTTATTAACTTTAAATTCGAAAAAAATTATACCATGAGCCACCCACTATCTAAATCAGTCAGACTGACTATTAAAATTCTCAGGAGAAATCCTTTGAAATTCGCCCTATTCTTAGAGGCCAGCTTTTTGGAAAGCTGGAAAAAGTCTTCTTTTGTATTGCACCTGAACTACATGTTTGACTCCAACATTATTGGCACTTACAAAATCTGGAAAGCTGGATCACTCTCACCAGGACAATAATTTTAGCATTAACTTGCTGTTATTTTTAATTTAACTAGTTTTTAAAATTATTTTAGCACCTCCTCTGCATACACATTGGACTAGACATCTATTATAAATTTTTTTTAAAATTTGCAGTTTGTACCCAACCTGCAAATTCTTTTTGCTTAATTTACTACATTGATATATACCTAAATAGTGTAGAATAGCAAGAGCAAGAGAACTTAAGACTTACATACTGCTCCAAAATGCGTTACAGTCCTTTCTAAGTGGTTTACAGGATCAGCATATTGTCCACAATAATCTGGGTCTTCATTTTACCGATCTTGGAAAGATAGAAAGTCGAGTCAATCTTGAGCTGGTCAAGATCGAACTCCTGGGTGTAGGCAAAGTTAACTTCCAATCCTGTATTCTAACCACTGCCCCACCACAGCTCATATTGAAGTTAAATTATTTATTATTCTCTCAATGTTTCACTACAGGTAGTCCTTGATTTATAATTGAGCTCAAAATTTCTACTATTAAGTGACACAAATATTAACTAAATTTTGGTCATTTTCTGATAACAGATAATCAGACTTGGAAGGGACCTTGTAGGACATCTAGTCCAACCCCCCACCCAAGCAGGAGACCCTACACCATTTCTGACAGATGGCAGTCCAAACTCTTCTTGAAAGTCTCAAGTGATGGCGCTCCCACAACTTCCAAGGGCAAGCTGTTCCATTGGTTGATTGTTCTCACTGTCAGAAAGTTTTTCCTTGTTTCCAGGTTAAATCTCTCCTTGTTCAGTTTCCATCCATTATTCCTTGTCTGGCCTACAGGCGCTTTAGAAAATAGATTGACCCCTTCCTCTCTGTGGCAGCCCCTCAAATATTGGAAGACTGCTATCATGTCTCCCCTGGTCCTTCTCTTCACCAGACTAGCCAAGACCAGTTCCTGCAACTGTTCATTGTATGTTTTAGCCTCCAGTTCCCGAATCATCCTGATTGCTCTTTTCTGTACTTGTTCTAGAATCTCAACATCTTTTTTGTAATGTGGTGAACAGAACTGGATGCAGTACTCTAGGTGTGGTCTTACTAAGGCTTTATAAAGTGGCAATAGTACCTCCCTTGATCTTGATTGTATCCCTCTGTTAATACAATTTAGGATTGCATTAGCTTTTTTGGTGGTGGCTGCACACTGCTGGCTCATATTTAGCTGGTTGTCCACTAAGATTCCAAGATCTCTCTCACAGTTACTGCTATTGAGCCTGGTTTCACCCTGTCTATATGTGTACTTTTGGTTTTTCTTGACCAAGTGTAGGACTTTACTTTTCTCTACATTGAATTTCATTTTGTTAGATGCAGCCCAGTGTTCTAGTCTATCAAGATCCATCTGGATTTTGAGCCTATCTTCTTGGGTGTTAGCTATTCCTGCCAGCTTAGTATCATCTGCAAATTTGGTAAGTTCCCCTTCTATTCCCTCATCTAAGTCATTAATAAAGATATTGAAGAGTACTGGGCTGAAGACGGAACCTTGTGGCACCCCACTGCTTACTTCCCTCCATGTAGACCTAGACCCATTAAGGACTACTTGTTGAGTATGGTTTGCCAGCCAGTTGCGAATTCATCTAGTGGTGGTGCTATCTATTCCACTTTTTTCTAGCTTACTAAGAAGTAGGTTGTGGTCTACTTTGTCGAATGCCTTGCTGAAATCTAAATATATAATGTCCACTGTATTTTGCTGGTCTACTAATTTAGCCACTATATTGAAGAATGAAATAAGATTGGTTTGGCATGATCTGTTCTTAACAAACCCGTGCTGACTGCTAGTTATTACTTTACTTGTTTCTAGATGTTGGCAGATGTTTTTTATTATCTTTTCCAGTATCTTCCCAGGTATTGATGTTAGGCTGATTGATCTATAGTTTCCTGGGTCTGTTCTTTTTTTCCTTTTTTGAAGATGGGAAACAACATCAGTTCTTTTCCAGTCCTCTGGTAGTTCTCCGGTGCTCCAGGATTTTTGAAAGATATAGTGCAGTGGTTCTGAGATGACCTCTGCCAGCTTCTTTAAAACTCTAGGATGTAATCCATCAGGCCCTGGTGATTTGTGTTCATCAAGATCAGACAGTTGTTCTCTTACTATTTTTTGCTTATTTTAACTTTTATTTCTGGTCTGTCTTTTACAGTTATGTTTTTGGTGGGTTGAACTATAGTTTCTTTTTGTGTGAAGATGGATGCAAAGAATGAGTTAAGCAGTTCTGTTTTGTCTCTGTTGCCTGTTACTTCCTTGCCTTCTTCTCTCTTTAGTGGACTGACTGTTTCCTTGATTGTTTTTCTTGTTATTTATATGTTGGAAGAAACTTTTTTTTTATTATCTTTGACTTTTGTTGCAAGTCTTTGTTCATTCTGTGCCTTTGCTATCCTGACTTCGTCTTTGCAGATTCTGGCTATCGGATGATATTCTGCCTTAGTTGTATGTCCTTCTTTCCATTTTTTGTACTTGTCCTTTTTTTCTTTCAATTTGCCAGAGAGATCTTTGTGCAGCCATGCTGGTTTTATCTTGGATTTCTTGTTTTTCTTTCTCAGTGGTATTATGCTGGTCTGGGCTTCTGTGATAATACTTTTCAAAGTTTCCCAAGATTCTTGAGTTGTTTTTCCCTTTCAGATTTTCATCCATGAAATCTTTCCCAAGTTCTCTCTGAGTTTATTAAAATCAGCTCTTTTAAAATCCAGGACTCTGGTGTCATTATGTTCTATTGCTTGTGTTTGTGTTATGTTGAATTCTAATATGACATGGTCACTCTCACCCAAGGTCCCTGCAGTTTGAACTCCATTGCTTCTTCTTTATTTTGAAGAATTAAGTCCAGTGATTTTTCGTGCCACAGTTAATTGAATTACTGCAGCTGTTATGTAACATGATTGTAAAGTGAATCTGGCTGCCTCATTGACTTTGTTTGTCGGAGGGTCACAAAAGATTATTATGTGACCCTGGAATATTGCCACTGTCATAAATATGACAGTGCCAAGCATCTGAATTTTGATCAAGTGATGATGAGGATGCTGCAATGGTTGTAACTGTGAAAAATGATAAGAATTCACTAAACTGCCCCAAGGACTGCTGATACAGTTCTACAGAGAAATTACTGAGTCTATCATCTACATCTCTATAACTGTCTGGTTTGGTTCTGCAATCCAACAGAACAGACAGAGACTTCAGAGGATAATTAGGACTGCAGAAAAAACAATTACTACCAATCTGCCTTCAATCGAGGACCTGTATACTGCACGAATCAAAATGAGGGCTTGAAAATATTTACAGACCCTTCACATCCCAGACATAAACTGTTTCAACTCCTTCCCTCAAAATGACGCTATAGAGCACTGCACACCAGAACAACTAGACACAAGAACAGTTTTTTCCCGAAAGCCATCATTCTGCTAAACAAATAATTCCCTCAATACTGTTCAACTATTACAAAGTCTGCACTACTATTACTATTAATCTTCTCATCACTCCTTATCACCTATCCCCTCCCACTTGTGACTGTACCTTTGTCGCTTGTATCCTTACGATTTATATTGACTGTTTCCTAGTATGATTTGATTGCTTATTGTACCCTATGACTATCATTAAGTGTTGTACCTTATGATTCTTGACGAATGTATCTTTCTTTATGTACTGAGAGTATTTGCACCAAGACAAATTCCTTGTGTATCCACACTTGACTAATAAAGAATTCTATTCTATTCTTTTTTCAGTACCATTATAATTTAGAATGGTCACTACATTAAAAGTTGTAAATTGAAGATTCCCTACACTACTTTTTTCTTCCCTTTCTACTTCAAAGTAGCCAACTTTCCTTGTGGCATCTACTAAAGTGCTAGTAACTGGTTTTACTTATGTAGCTAAAATACCTGCAAGCTTATTAATATAGAAGTTTTGGCTTTGTAAATAAAGGGTTGGAAGAGAAAGAGGCAGCAGTGGCAGTAAAATCTATACTGTAAAATCTATATTGCCTAACATGCTACTGTTAAGCTCACAAAGGTCCAATGATTTCTACCCAATATTACATTACTAGAAGTGTTGTGGTACCTCTGAATGTATAAACACTTCATTGTAGAGATTTTCTGTTTCATATAATATACAGCAGCAAGGAAATACCTACAGTGGAGGTTTTGATATATCCAAGGATCCAATCCTAGAAAACTCTAATTTATAAAAAGATCAGACAAAGTGATGTGAAAGGTTTTTATATATTATTAGATCTGTATACTGCCTTTCCTTTAGGAGCAGAAAGCAGCTCAACCTTATTCCAGCAATACCACTGGCATTCATGAATAGGTAGACAACTAATCTGATATTACAGTTTCCTATGTAAATGGGGTTGTTAAGTTCTATCTAAAGGTTAAAATAATTATACTGAAGATGGTTTGTAGTTTTTTGCAAAAATGCAGCCGTTTTATTAGGGTTTTTTTTTAGTATTGTATTGCCTGACCTAAAAATGCATATTTTTTTAAAACAGAATGAAGACTATAACAGAAAAATATTTTGACTAGTTTTGTGTAATTGACAAAAGAATGGAAATGCTGATTACTTTTACATTATGTTCTGAAGTACTGCTCTGATACTAGTAATATCATAGCACTTTCAGCCAAGTTCAATAAAGTCTGGAAGCTTGATTAACAACCAGATTAACGGGTTTGTGAGGTTTCTAAAGCCACTCCTTTTTGGTTAGTGGAAAACCATAGACGTTTGCCATCATCCTTAAGGAGGGCAGAGTTGAAAGGAGAAGGATGTGACACATTTACCACAGCTAAGCAACCAGCTGGCCTTTGTAATTAAGCACGAAAGTAATGTGCAGTGGCTTAAAATGAAACTCATAGAACGGACAGGATTACACTTGGAGTATAAAACAAGAGCGTAAAATTGCACTCAAGAGTTTTGTAATATTTTTGAGATTCATTATCTGGGCTAAAAAGACACAGATTATATGGATATCTTCTCTATTAATCCCTATAATAAAACTAAAGTAAACCTAATGAGAGTAATTGGTCATTATTATCCAATAACTTCCATGATCAAGTATGGATTGTTCATCTATGTTCAACACCTTAATCACAGCAGGTACATATGTGGAAACCAATTGAAGGTTTCCATATATGGAAATTTTTGCAAAACACTGAACTGGTAAGGACTGATCAAGGGAAGAGATTCCGAAGTCATGATCAATGGAATCATCAATCCAGTATGCAATTACTATTACTAAATTACTAAATAATTGCTTAAAAAAGACAAATTCAGTGCTTATCAATATAACAGGGCTTGGAGTATTGCATTTCATTCTAATCACTACACTTTCAGAAGGATGTTTTAAAGCTAGAAAATATGTTTTAAAAGCTACCGAAATTGTTAGAGAGCTGGAATTACCTCTCCCATGAAAAAAGAATATAGCAATAGGGGCTCTTCAGTTTAACAGATTGGTATTTTAAAATCATGCCTGACATAATTTTCCTATTTTGCCTATTTCAATGGTGAAATTTGCTGCCAGCAGTTCTGGTAACGGAAGTCAACTTATAGAGTTAAAAAAGAACTGAATAGGTTTGTCGAGGATCATAAATCAATAGCTACTAATATTGATTGCCATTTATTATTTTCTAAAGCACAAGAAATGGGCATTGATAGAAGTTACCGTGAACGCCCTTTCTATCTATGCTGCGAGAGAGCCCAGGATGGGTTGACTCCTTCCTATGTCGTCATAGCTGAGTCTGTACTAAGATATAAAAGCCAGCCCCCAGGAGAGACCCCAGCTTTGGCGAAGATACTTGACAGACTGAAAGGTGTCTCTGAAAGCCCAAAATAAATACAGAAATATGTCTTACCCTCTCCGGATGAATCAAGGGAGGGGCTGGGCTCTCTCACAGCATAGATAGAAAGGAATGTCCATGTGGCCGCATGACAAATCTCCTCCAAGGATGCTTGGGTCGCCCAGACAGCAGAGGTGGCCGCACTTCTGGTAGAGTGCGCCATCAGACCTCAGAGAACTGGAAGGGCTGCAGCTTTGTAGGCCTGCTCAATGCAAGACCTGACCCACCTGCTAATAGTAGGAGAAGAGGCCTTGTACCCCAAGTGAGAAGGGAAAAAGGAAACAAACATGGCTGCCGACTTCCTGAAGGAGGAAGTGTGCTTAATGTATATTCTAAGAGCCCTTCTTACGTCTAGCGTGTGCCACTGCCGCTCTAAGTCATGGTGCGGGAGAGGACAGAAGTTAGGCAAAACAATGTCCTGGGACCTGTGAAACCAGGTGTTAACCTTCGGAATAAATGAGGGGTCCAGACGAAGAACAAGCCTATCATCGTGAAAGGAACAAAGGTCCTGTCTGATGGAAAGAGCAGCAAGCTCAGAAACCCTCCTGGCAGAAGTGATGGCAACAAGGAACACTACCTTCAGAGTCAGGAAACGGACAGACACTGTTCTAAGGGGTTCAAAGGGGGGCTTTGTAAGGGCATTAAGGACCAAATGAAGGTCCCAGGAAGGATTCCTGTGAACAACTGGAGGGTGCAGGTTGGAAGCCCCTTTCAAAAACCTCCTGACTAAAGTGTGATGGGATAAGGAAGGAAGCGAACCCCATGAAAGGACTGAGGAGAGGGCCGCAACATGCCTGCGTAAGGTGTTGGGGGCCAAATATTTCTCCAGCACATGCTGAAGGAAGCTAAGAACTTCTGCCAACTGGGCTGAAGCAGGAGAAAGACCCTCCCTGAGGCACCATCAGGAAAAAGCCTTCTAGCTGGCATCATAGATGCACCTTGTAGAAGGTTTGTGAGAAGCTAGGATAGTGAGGATGACCCTTTCTGGAAGATCAGCCTCCCCTAGCCGCTGCTGCTCAACTGCCACATGGTCAGCTTGAACCACTGGGGCTCTGGGTGGAGCAGGGCCCCCAGTGAAGGGAGATTAGATGGGCAGGGATCCTCCAAGGAGAAGCCACCAATAGATTGACCAGGTCCGTAAACCAGGTCCTCCTTGGCCAATAGGGTGCCAGGAGAAGGAGCTCCGCACGTTCCTCCAACATCTTCCAAATTACTGCCGGAATGATGGGAAGCAGGGGAAAGGCGTAGAGGAGACCCTTGGGCCATCTGCACCGAAGAGCCATTGGTTCCCTCCGCTCCCTGGCAAGGAAACCTGGTGAAGAATCTGGTGACTTGGGCATTTTGAGGAGTGGAGAAAAGATCCACTTCCAGTGTTCCGAATCTGATGGAAAGATCCCTGAATAGAGATGGAGGAATGGACCATTCTGCCTGGTCGACTAGGCTCCTGCTGAGCCAGTCGGCCTGGGAGTTGTCGAGCCCAGAGATGTGGTCCACCAAGATCGATAACAGGTGTTTCTCTGCCCATAACCCCAGCCGTAGAACCTCTCTCATAAGGGCTTTGGACCTCATCCCCCCTTGCCCGTTGACATGAGCCTTTGCGGCCATGTTGTCCGTAAGGACTAGAACATGAGAGCTGGTCACTGATTGCCTGAAATGCTTGAGAGCCAGAAAAATGGCTCTGAGCTCTAGCCTATTTATGGAAAGGGTCTGTTCCGATCTGGACCAAACATCCTGAGCTATCTGGCCCTGCATATGGGAACCCCAACCCAGGAGGCTGGCATCGGTGGTTATCACTAGCCTGTCTGGGTCCCTGAACCGGAGTCCCCTCCGGATAGATGGGGAATGCCACCAATTGAGAGATCTCCGGATTTGTGGCGGGGGTGGGACCTTGATGGATGAGTGGCTGGTCCCTGCTCGTTGGTAGGGAAGCAGGAACAATTGGAGAGCTCGAGAGTGGAGCCAAGCCCACGGGATGATGCCAATACAGGAAACCATCTTCCCCAGAAGTTTGGACAGCAGCGACAGGGGGACAATTTGATGTTGCTGGATCTGGCTGATGATCTCTGCAAGGCTCTTTCCACGAGCTGGGGACAGGAAAACCTGGCACGACATGGTATCGATGACTGCTCCCAAGTGTTGCAATTTGGTTGTAGGAGAGAGCTGGCTCTTTTTGGTGTTGATGGAAAATCCGTGGCTCTGGAGACATGACAAGGTAATTTGCAGATCCCGATGGGCCGCAAGAATGGAAGAGGAAAGAATCAAAATGTCAGCCAAGTAGCATTGTATCCTCGCTGGAATAGAATGCAGAGATGCCACCAATGCTGCCAGAACCTTTGTGAAGACCCTTGGAGCTTATGAGAGGCCAAAGGGAAGTGCTTGATACTGGTAATGGGTATTCTGATAACAGAAATGGAGAAACTGGCAATGATGAGGCCAAATTGGGATGTGGAGGTAAGCCTCAGTGAGATCAATGGAAGAGAGGAGGTCACCCTCCTGAACGCTCTGTAAAATAGAATGCAGAGTCTGCATTTTAAATTGCCTGTATTTTACAAATTGGTTGAGAAATTTTAGATCCAGGATGGCTCGCCACCGCTCTGAGGCTTGCTAGGCGAGAGTAAAGCCCACATCCCTGTTGAGACAGGGGAACAGGTTGAATAGCTCTGATTTCAAGAAGGTGCTGAATGGCCTGATTCATGAGGGCATGTCTGGAAACGTCACGAGACACAGGACAGATAAAAAAAAAATGGGGAGGGTGGGGTTAGGAAGTCCAATTGTAACCCTGACGTAATAGTGCTGAGCACCCAGGCGTCTGTCATTGACTCCTCCCATTTGGAGGCAAAGAAGGCTAGACGACCTCCAATGGGTGGGGAGAACGAGGGATTACTTAGAGCGACGGAAGGAATGACCCCCCCCCCAAAAGGGCCGTTTACCAGTAGAATGTTGTTGCCTGCCAGGTGTTTCCGCCCGTTGGTCTTGGCGTTGGGAGTATGGCCTGTGAGAGCAGGGGAAGTGAGATGAGGTCTCCGCTCGGAAAGCAGGAGGGCGATAAGGAGCAGGGCGATAGTCGGCTTTCTTCCTAGAGGAAGAGAGAATTTTACGTTTATCTCTGGTTTCAATGAGATAAGGTTCCAGAGCATCTCCAAAAAGCTTATCGCCTGTGAAAGGAACTGAAGCCAGCTTCCATTTGCGGCGTGACTCCGCCTGCCAATTTCAGAGCCATAAAAGTCTTCTTGCTGCTACGGAAGATGCCATGGCCTCGGATGCAAATTTGGCAGAATTGAGAGAGGCATCTGCAGTGAATTCCGCCGGTGCAATAATCTTATTAAGGTCTTGGTGAGACCGAAGGTCAGAAGCAGGCAATCTATTCTGGAGTTGACGCAGCCACCGTATGGATGCCCTGGTGAAGAAGGATGCTGCTGTTGAAGCCCGAACAGCCCAAGCAGCGGCCTAGTGATTGCGCTTGAGGGTCTGTTCGGAACATTTATCATCCGGTTTCAGGATATCTTCTGGCTCCGTGGGAGTGCCAGAAGATGAGAACGAGGCCAGAACCGGAATGTCAACAGAAGGCACTGCCAGGGCATTATCCAGAGCTGCGCTGACATTGTAGAAACACTTATCTAGAGAAGATGGGCGAGGACCTGCTGAAGAAGAAGCGCACTGTTCCTTGACCATGTACAGGAACAAAATGGGAGAAGGCAAAACCTCTGCATGCACTACAGGCTTGGAGAAGAGCAAATCCCCTTGGCTAGAGGGATTTCCTTGTGGCTTGGGAGCTACTTCCTCTGGCGACAGCTTGGCAGTGGACCAAGGCCTTGCTGAGTAATGGTCTGAAGAGAGTAGGTTTGAAGACCAATGCAGAGGATGTCTGCTCTGGGCGAGAATCCTCTTCCTCTGAAAGATTTTGGTCAAAAATCTCATCCTCTTCACACTCTGAATGAGAGGAGTAACTGTGTTCAGATGGTGAAGGCCTTCCTTCCTCATCAACTTCCTCCCATTCTGGTAGAGAAGAATGGACCCTGAGGTCCTGAGGCCTGTGTAAATCAGGATGATGAGGCAAGGAACATATAGATTGAGAAGGGAGAAGAGCCTGAACCCTTTCCAGAGGTTGAAGAATTTGCTTGAAGCCTTCAGCCAATCCCTGCCTAATGGCTGATGAGACTACATCTTGGATATCCCTTGGTCTATGCTCAAAGGTAGAGGCAGGAGGCAGAAGGCAGAAGGCCCGCTGCTGTGGGAGTGAAGGTGGCTTCAGGCTTAGATCAAGGAGAGGTTTGAGGCCTGGAGGGAAGGGGAGGAGCATAGGGCACAGAAACCTGTTGGAAATAAGGCCCAGATCTGCTTAAATCCTGAGGATCTGACTGTACAGCAAGAGCCTCAGGAGACCAGGATGGAGGATGGAAAGGCTCATAGATAACTTCTCCTCCCCTGGGAGGGCTTGGTTGGGGCCCACGAGTATCACCTGAAACATGCTGTAGTTGCACTCCCTTCTGTTGAATAGTTCTGTTGAACTGCCTCTCTAGGGATGCATGTCTGCGCTTCTCTGCCCTCAATTCAGCCTGAATTGCCTTCATAGGGGCTAGAGCCTTAGCTTTGATTTTAGCAGCCACCTCCCTCTGGACTGATTGGGTGCGTTGCCTAGGTCTTTTTCTCCTATTGGGCTTAAGAGACTGTTCCACGGGGGGGGCGGGGGGAGAGACAGAGAAAAGGAGAGAGAGCACGCCCTGCTCTTCTGGAAGAGCAGCTGCCCAGATCCCTGGGAGCTGCTTGAAGAAAGGAAAAAAGTACTGAAGATCACTGGTGATTGCTATCTAACAGAACGCTTTCAGAGACACAGCTACTGACTGAAAAGAGCTGAGTCAAAAGCTGGGGTCTCTCCCGGGGGCTGGCTTTTATATCTTAGTACAGACTCAGTTATGACATCATAGGAAGGAGTCAACCCATCCTGGGCTCTCGATGCAGCATGGAGGAGAATATCATTTCAATATGGTTACTGGAAAACAACATTGAAAAATGATTATTGTTATTAGTCCAGGCTTATGAGCTTTTTAAATCCATCTAGTTGGGCATTCTTTGACAAGAGAATTCTACGACCTGATTCATCAAGGAAAACTGGCAGAGAAAAATGTAAAAAAATGTAAGGTCTATCTTGTTCCACAATGAAACATTACTGATTACAGCAAACATGTTAAAAATTAATAGAGCAAAGTTTTTACAATAGATATGTCTGGGGACAACAGATTAATGGCAAAAATTTTACATACATGTATCTGAAAGTAAGATCACTTAATATAATTTATATCTTCAACATAACAGCATTACCCTAACACAAAGTCGCACTTTAGCTACCATTTCTTTTCTTATACATAAATGTATACATTTAATACATTTAATATGTATAAAAATATACATATGTTATACATTTAATACCTTCTATGATCCCACCATCAGTTTTGGAATTGTCTATAACATAATCTGAACTAGAAAGCATATTTTTGTTTTTTCAGATGATGCCAGATAGTATGTATTTTTCCTCAATTTAAATGCAATACAGATTATTTTCTGAACCGAAATTGCCAAATAAATAGGCATTCTGATTTCTCAAGGCACAGAGAATGTTTAATACAACTGTTGCTACTTACATTTTATTCTCATTATCTGCTTCAGAGTCTTTTTTTCAGAGATAAATAAATAACAGTAAAATCCTTTAGATTATTCAAATTGTGCATCAAATCCGTATCCTTCAGTTTTGGTTTTAAGCATGGTCTAATATTCAGTTTCCAAGTATTATCATAGAACACTTTCCTGTTAATGTTTGACTTCCAACTTACAAAATTCAGTCCCACAGGTCCTAAAAATTATTTAAAACTCAAATTTTTGCATATGCTTAATAGTCTGTCCACTGCTCACATTTACAGTTTCTTTGGTTGCTTTATTTATATCATAATACACATAATATACATAAATAAATTTATAAGTACAATTATTTTCTAGCATATATAAAGTTAAATTGGTCCCAGAGAGAATCAACTTAAGAAAGTTAGAAAAGAAAATCCATTTGTTTATGACAGGTAAAAAGAACATATGCTTGTGTGCAAGGAAATCAATCATGCTGGTAAAGACTACACATCTTTTTCTACTCTCCAGCTAAACAGTAAACTTCATGACTAGTAGGACTTACTTTCCTAATCCATAAAAGTTAAAAAAAAAAGCAGTGTCATGAACTCTACAGTCATGCCAGCATTAATCAGCCGCTGACTAGCCTGTTAATATGTTGATTTGTAGCACAGCATATTAGCTGACCATGTCCTTCCACTTTGCGTGACATTTCCTTTACTTGAAGTAAATTCAGCCATGAAAGGCAACTGCATGACCTCTGTAATTCTAATACAATTTATACTATTAAGTTGACAGGAAAAAATATGTTTTATGCAGTTAGTTATAGAACGATTACTTTTTCCAGTATATTAGTATGAGAATTGTTGTTTGTTTCTCTTCAGCTATCTATAGAGGCAAGCACTGTTAAGATTAATTTCTCGGTCCACTGTTCAAAAATATTTTCAGTATAGCCACTGTTAAAATATTTTGCTCCATTCTCTCTTAGTACATCAAATTTAAGTATTATTTGTCCCTTACAATTTCCTCTAGTGTCCATCCTTCAAAATCTTAGTCGATCATTTTTTAAAGGGAATTCAAAACAAGAGCTCATTTCCACAAGAAACATTCGTATAATTAATTCCAAAATTTTATTTCAAATCCATCTGGACTCGAGAATCAAAGTTTTAGTCACTCTTCTGTGGTTTATTCTAAATGAAAAAAGATCTTCTTAAACTTGTATTTAAAAACTTCTTTTGCTGAGGACTGAAAAGGAAAATCAACAGGTTATGTCAGTCCAAAAATTTCCAATAGTGGAACTACGGAAGCTCACTGATTTGGATCGATCACTATTTCTTGGCCCAACTGTAAAGGAATGTAGAGATAATCTTGATGATAAAACTGAAAAGCTAGTAAAGGAAGAACAATTCTGCTTCCCTGAAAAAGTAGAAAGCAAGAAAAAAAATTCAAAATAACTCTGCTTTGGTTGTGTATGTTATAAAAGGAGGGAAATAGATATTATGGCAGGTTTTGAAGTGTCATATTATACCCTACAACCACATTTCCCAAACCTGGTGCCCCAGGTCACTAAAACAAACTCACAGGGTGCTGCAAGATATTTTCCTACTACTTTATCCTTTGTAAAACAATCTCAACCATCCTTAATTCATAATCTCAGCGGTTTCATTAATTACTTAATGAAATTCTACATGATACCTTTCTCTAAAAATCTCTTTAGTTTATTTTTAAATTTAAATATATATCAACAAATAAAACATACCTATGACTTAAATAGAAGAAAATGAAGCAACTGTTCCAAAGAAAAATGTTACATTCACAACAGTAGTAACACAGAAAAAAGATATTATGACCCTGATAGACATACAATAGTTACTTGAAAATGTTAATAGTGGTCATAATAGATATAGTGGTTTAGGGAACAGAAAATACATGGTTCTAAATCAGGACATATTGAAGTGACAAGCTTGAATAATTATGTTAGCATGTAACTGAATGCAAAGTTCTTCAAATATCAGGTAAGAAAGTTTGAGAGTTATTGGATTAATTAGAAATAAAGAATGTATCGTTCTTAATACACAAATTACTGTACTTTTTGCTCCATAAGATGCACTTGACCTTAAGATGTACCTAGGTTTCAAGGAGGAAAAGACAGGGGGAAAATGAATATGGAGCAACATTTCACCGTGAATATGGAGCGCCAAATATGGAGCAGCAGTGTAGTGAAGGCAGGAGGTGGAGCCTGAGAGGACCACAGATAGGTGTCCTCTCATGTGCCAGCTCTGCCTATTGATTCCTGCACCGCGAAAAATAGACAAAAGAGGCAGGGTTCAGCACTGTAAAAAGATCCCACCGCAGCAGCCTGGCAACTATTCACCATATTCGCTCCGTAAGACTCACAGTCATTTCCACCCACTTTTGGAGGGAGGGATTGTGTCTTATGGAGCGAAAAATAAGGTAAGCTTATTCAGATTTCCTTTCAATATGAGAGTTAAACAAAACTTTAATTAATGTATGGTCAATGTAACATATTATACTGTGAATACATAATGGATAGGTTGAAAAGTAGATGCTGAACTAAGAACTACTGTGCATAGAACTCATTAGCCCCCCCCCCAAAAAAAGAACCAATATAGGCAAAACAGGTAGTTTGATCCACTATAGTTTATGTACCAGTTCTGTAAGCCCCAAGTATATAAGATTTTTTTTAAAGGAAAAAAAAAACCAAGTCTATACAAGCTTACTTAGAAACCTCTCATTATTCACAAAAACTATTTGCTTGGAATGTTCTGATAAGTAAAGAATTGTAAATATGACCGGCAGGTTATGGATGAATAAGGTATTTGCTTTATGACCCTCCTATATCTGCTCAGAGATAACACAAAGAACATGGTTCTCAACCTATGTCCTTCCCAGGAAAAGATTGATCGTTCTTAGCTGAGATTAAAAAGCCATACTCAATATTTAAGCTGGTGATTATTTGTTTCAAAATTACAGTGATTTTAATTAGGTTTCATAGGCCAGTTATTTAAAACATCAGGATATCATAGAACTCCTATTTTGCTTTTCAATTAAACCCAGTTTTTGACACTTCCCAGGAAATCAAGATCATACTCACATTAAGCAGGGACTTTTTTTCAAGCTCAAATGAAAGCCAGGTGAACAGCGAAGATATGCTGTAAGTATGTGATCCAAAACATTTCTGAATCATTTTCAAAGTATATAATCTTAGTTGCTTAATGTTAATGTGCCTTGGTTAAAGTCTAGAACATCTCCCCACAGAATAATATGAACAATTACATGAAAAAGTGACAGAAGGCATATATGTAAAATGTGTATGTAATGCTAATTCACAATTTTATTAACCATGGTTTGTTGAATAACTCACCACTGGCTGGGTTAAGACTAATTGATCTAAACCATAATCCATGGTTTGTAAAATACAAAGTTGAGTCTGGACATTTTACTAAAGCAAAACCAAACAAACAATATTATTTATTTACTTAACTATATTTTTTATTTTATTTTATTCAATTTCTATAGCCACCCAACTACAGCCAAGTGACTCTGGGCAGCTTACAATTCTGAAATTCTAAAACAATTAAAACAATTTAAAATACATTAAAATTATAGCACAGCATAGCAAGTAAATGCAGTCGCACCTTAAAACTATGAAAAAAAAATTGGATTCACAAAATAACACAGTTAAGCAAAATACCTCAGAGATGCATGAATCAATATGTCATTCCACAGGAAAGTGGCTTGGCACAGATATGTTTGCTACTCTTGATTTTCACAATATTATAACTGAGCAAAATTTTGTAGTTGTTACGCTTGGGATGAATTCAAACTTTTTTTCACATTAGAGGGATTCATTATAACAAGTGAGTGCTCCCAATGCAGCACAGATATCAGTGGAATGCAAACAATTGTTTGTCTTATTCTCCTTGCTCCAGCTTGTTTCTCCCTTCATGCTAACCAGTAAGAGCAGAGTTTAACACACTGGCCCCTGTTTATCATATGCTGCTTGGCAATATTCCCTCTATTCAAAGGCCAGCGGCAGCATGAACAAAAGCACAAGTATGCAGCAGGCTTTTCCCTTTTGAAATAAAGCAGGCGTAAAATTATATAGATATACATCTAAGAAAAGAACATTATCTATCTTAAAAAATGGAAAGAAAACAGACACACAGGCCTGAAGTGACCAGATTGCCGGAATCTCAATCTCTTTAAAAATGCCAAGAGCTAGCAAACGCTACAGAAGCCATCTATTTGATTAAGAAGAATCTAATGAAAAAGAAAAAAAATAAGTCCATTATATATGTTTGCTACGAAGTCCATTATAAAATTAAATAAGTCCATTAAATAAGTCCATTAAATAAGTCCATTATATATGTTTGCTACGAAGGAGATTGCTCCTGCTGCTTTTCCATATATATAAAAGCAGCAGGAGCAATCTCCTTCGTAGCAAACATGGGTCTACACACTGCCATCAATTGCCAAAACATACGCTGTCCTGATGCACACATATTTGATGCTTATTAAACAATGTATCCATCAACCCCCAAAAGGGTTTTTTAGCAACTTACAAAGTTAATCAGATGGTACACCTGAATTTGGTAGATACTGGAATTCTAATAAAAATCAGATTACAGTAACAATAATATCAAGGACATTTTATTTATTTACCTATATATATATAAAAAGCAAAATACCACTCATGCATCATCACAAAATCTCTAGAACCGTAAAGCCTATAAACTTGAAATTTGACACTTACGTTCCTCTTGGCTTCTAGGTGCTCACTAAGAAAGGATTTTTCAAAAAGACCATCAGAGCATTAGTATTTCCTATATTATTATTAACACATTCTGATGCTAAGGAGTTCTACTCCCCCTCCCCCTGAAAAGAAATCTCTTCCAAATGCAAAACACAAGCAGAGAGGAGTTTCTATTTTAGTTTCATAGCACCAAAGCAGCTTTAGTACAGAACAGTTGAGCTAAGCCACGCCCAGGCTCCTTGCTGTCTCTTTCTTGCTCACATAGCAAATACTGTTTCAGTTTCCAAACATCCCTCAACTCTTTCACACACTGACAGAACGCTAGCCAGATGAATACTGATGGATGCTGGTAGGCAGAAGCAGGATTTTTTCCCCCTTATTTTCCTCCCCAAAAACTAAGCCCAACTACATAGTTTCATAGCGAAGCACGGGTATCGAGCAAGTTAATTTATAATTTCAGATTTTATGGCCGCACAGTGGTACATCCCATTTATATACTCATTAGTAGCAAACATTTGAAATATAAGAAATTCTTATTATGAAATACTTTCTAAATGAATATAGATTTGTTTGTTTGTTTATTAAATTTATTTGATTTATTTGCTGCTGTCCTTGTTTCAAACTAATTCTGGGAAGCTTATAGCATTAAAAGCATTAAAACCATAAGATAAATATTTCTAAAATGATAAAAATGGAGCTACAATCAAAGATGAGAATCAATTTAAATACATGTACTCTTCAAACAATAGGAATTTTGCAAACTATAAGATGACTGGAAACCAGTGGAAAATGCAGCATTTTTTTTTGTTTGTTTATAATTTAAATACTTTTAATTCTTATTCACTGGAATATTTCTGCTGACATTATTTTAAGGTAACTATATGTGAGTTCTTGGCTTCATATAACATGCATTAAAAATAATAACAAAAAAATAGTTAATCAGAAAAATGATACTATAAATTCTCTGCCTTACCAGGTAAGCCACAAGACAGGAAACACAACCAAGTGAGCTAATTCTACTTTATTGTAAGATTACTTTATTGTAAGACTAAATAATAAAGACTAAATACGGCTAAATTCAACATCATATTTGTCTGTGAAACATGGCTCAACGCATCTCTCCCTGACTCCATTATCATGTTTGTCGATCCAATCGTGAAATCCGTAGAGGAAGTGGTATTGCTATCTTCTATAAAAAGTCCTCACATCTAAAAAAACATCCAAGCTACCCAAGAGCTTGCTCTTCCTGAGACCATTATCTGTGAACTGACCTTAAATATCACATTTTGGTTCTTACTATGTTACAGAGCCCCTGATTATGACACTGAACATGTAAACAAGCTAAATACACTACTAACATGGGCAGCATCCTGCTCACACACTTTTATCTTTCTTGGTGACTTCAATCTACCTCATATTAACTGGACCCTAAACAAATGTAAAACTGAACCCATACATGCAACCTTCTACAATGCTGTAACAAATCTGGGACTGGAACAACTAGTAACCAACAATACTAGGCTTAAAAACTGCCTCGATCTCATCTTCTGCAATAGTTTGAATTCAATTTACGGAATACAAATTAAAGAACCTTTTTCCAACAGTGACCACAACATGATTGACTTTTGTCTCAACATACGTCCACACAAAAATCATCACAACAACAAATTCCCCAATTATAACTTCCAAAAAGGCAACTATGTTCTTATAATCAACTATCTCTCTTCCCTTGATTGGCAATTTCTATTCAATGGATGCAATACTGTTGAAGACCATTACAACATAATCTTACTAGAAATCAAAAGAGCCATCTAACTATACATACCAATAACAACTCCCAAAACCAGGAAAACAGATTACCCATAACAATAAGGAAGCTTCAATCCAAAAAGAGATCACTTTGGCGAAAAAACAAATCTGGTCACGTTGCCAACTTCAAAAGCTGATACAAAAATCTATGCCTCCAGATAAAAACTGAATGCACTAAATACCACATTGAACAAGAGGAAAACCTTCTACACACAAATTCCACCTGTGCTTTCTACAATTTTGTAAACAACAAACTAAAAGACTCATGGTCCATCCCACCTCTGAAAGGACCTAATGGCAAAGACTACAACAACGACACCATCAAAGCAAACCTCTTTAATGCATTCTTTGGCTCAGTATTTGTAAACAGCAATGGATCAAGCCCAGTACTTCCTAGTCGAACCACAGATAACTACAATGATCTAATACATATCGATTTTACAGGAGACATTGTTGAAAAAGCACTACGCAATCTAAAACAATCCCTATCTATTGGACCGGGAGGAATATGTGCCTACTTTTTAAAAAGCTATCAATTGCCCTAGCTGAACGTCTAAGCATAATCTTTGAAAAATCTTTCAGGACCAGCTTCTTGCCAAAACTATGGTCACAATCCACGGTCATTCCCATCTTCAAAAAGGGAGACCCCAGCCCAATTGAAAATTATAGACCAATCTCCTTATGCTGTGTCACCTCTAAAGTCATGGAATCAATTATTAACCAATCCATTATCCTCCACTGAGAGTCAAACAACCTACTCTCTAATAAACAATTTGGTTTCAGAAAAAAACTATCCTGTAATCTGCAACTCTTACACTGCAAAAACATATGGACTACACAACTCGATCAGGGAAAAGCAATAGATGCAAACTACATAGACTTCTGTAAAGCCTTTGATTCAGTGGTGCATGACAAACTACTACTAAAACTAACATCTTATGGTATCTCTGGACACCTACATAACTGGAGAGAAGCTTTCCTGTCAGACAACAAATGGTCAAAATTGAGAGCGTCCTATCAAATTCTGTACCTGTCAACAGTGGTGTCCCCCAAGGCAGTGTTTTAGGATCAACTCTCTTCATACTCTACATAAATGGCCTCTGTGATCATATTAAGAGCAACTGCGTTCTCTTCACTGATGATGTAAAGCTATTCAACGCTATAGACAATACTACTACCCTCCAAAAAGACCTTGACTATGTATCAGAATGGTCAATCAAATGGCAACTTCACATCTCAACAAATAAATGCTCTGTCTTACATATTGGCAAAAAAAAAAGATCAGAAAATAAAATACAAGCAAAATAACCAAGACCTTGTTGAGGATCCAAACTTTGCTAAGGACCTTGGAGTACTCATCTCTAATGATCTAAGTGCTAGAGCCCACTGTAACTACATAGCCAAAAAGGCATTAAGAGTTGTTAACCTAATCCTACTAGCTTCTTCTCTGGTAATATCACACTACTAACTAGAGCATACAAAACTTTTGCTAGACCTGTACTTGAATACAGCTCATCAGTCAGGAACCCATATCATGTATCTGATATTAACACAATTGAAAAAGTCCAGAAATATTTCACAAGAAGAGTTCTCCGCTCCTCTACTCATTGCAGAATACCTTATGCCACCAGACTTGAAACTCTAGACCTAGAAAACCTAGAACTACGCCGCCTCCGGTCCGATTTAAATATAGTGTATAAAATCATACACTGCAATGTCCTACATGCAAATGAATAGTTCAGCTTCAATCATAACAATACAAGAGCACACAAGAGATACAAACTCAAGGTTAACCGAACCAAACTTGACTGCCGAAAATACGACTTCAGCAACAGAGTGGCCAATGTCTGGAATACTCTACCTGACTTGGTGGTTTCTTCCCCAAACCCCCAAAACTTTAACCTTAGACTGTCTACTATTGACCTCATCCCCTTCCTAAGAGGCCTGTAGGAGACTTGCATAAGCGCATCATTGTGCCTACCGTCCCTGTCCTATTGTTTCTTTTTATTTTTCTTATAAGTATCTATCTTATGTATTCAAAACTATGTTTATTCTTATACCTGTTTCTTGTAAGCGATTGACAAATCAAATAAATACTAAATACTAAAATACTATACTAACAGAATCTAGCAAGTCTGGAAGTACTTTTTTCACTTGATTTCATTACACTCGAAGAAATAAGGGTGGATCTGTACTGTAACTAAAATTACAGAATTGTTGCATTTGTTGCATTTCAGTTCTTTCAATATTTGCTTTAATCCCAGTAGGTATCAGAAGGGAAGTTAAGAAGAGTGAGGCCTATGGGGCTAGGTCACCGGAGGGGGGGGGGGGGATTCAACAGTTAAATTAGAAAATCAAAAGAATCCTGGAAGAAGACAATGGTAAACTAATCCACAGAGCTGGCAAGAAATATTTAAGAATATTTTTATTTTGCTATTTTGTTATGTTTTCAAAATGTTAATACAAAATATTTGAGAAAAAATGAAAACTTCTGTAACTGTTTGAAATCCTCTGGTTCAGCAAAGGAGAGACAATGGATTGTTAAATTCTAACAAAAATTTTAAATTAATTAGCAGCACAATTTGTGACCAATGTACTGTTTTCAATCTACTGCACTGTAATAGAGCCTTGTTCACACATATAGCAAAATGATGTGGTAGAATTAAATACATCATTCCTAAATTGAATTGGGCAAGATGGTTCTCCCTGCTCTACACAAAATACTCCAGAAATATATAAAAGCAAACTTAGAAGAAAAGCTTTGACATAATCTTCTGCCAATTGAACTATTTGTATTTACTCAAAATTCTAGTAAACCATATACACATCCAGTGTGTCATCATTATCCACAGGTATGAGTAAATCATTTTACATAAGAACACAGATATGTTATCTGCCATCAGGCATTAGGTCACCAGTCTGACACAGATTCCATATCAAAGAATAGTGCTAATGCCTCTTAAAACAACTGCATTTTGTATTATGCAACAGAGGAAACAGACAAACATTTCATTTCAATAGGAGAGAGAAATTAAGTAAAAACATCTTTTAAAATATACATACAACTACATGGAACCACATCCACATCCATACATAAACACACACACACACACAAATACAAACAACTAATTTTCTAAATGTTCTGATACTAAATGTTATTACTCTGAAGACATTGTATCTTACATAATAAGCAGATGGGTTATTCCATTAATCTCAATGCAAATATTGCCACTGACTTAATTTGAATACTTGTCAGCTTTGGAAGCCATATTGAAATTTGATATTCCCACACTGCCACAATTGAGCCTGAGAAAGTGGGAGGGAGGAATTCATTTGAGTATATTTAGTTAGACAAAATAAAATTCTTTTGATGGTTCAAGGTCACTGAGTGTGGCGCATAATGAAATGGGAATCTTACTTTAGGACGGATGGTGATTGGCCCATGTGATGTGGTGATGGCTAAGGGGGGATAGATTTGTAGTTTTGACTTTTGCAAGGAAGCCCGAAATTTTCAGATTTGGGATTCCACAGATGTGCCAGATACTATCCAAATAAAGGTACCTTTGAGAGATTTCTGTCTTGGAATTATTGATTGGAATGATGGGTTGCTGGAACACTGACAATATTTGTTGCATACCAGAGCGTATTTGGGGGGTGAGGTGGGGGTTAACAGAGAAATGACTAGCTGCTAAATTTATTTACTCCAAAATAATTTGCTAAATACTATCAGAACTAAATTTCTCCCCAGTAAAAATTCCTTTAGTTTAAAAACACTTCATCACCTATCTCAGGCTCTTAGAATGGGATAGTACACTATATATTTAAATTAAATTGCTCTACATGGGTTATCCTTTAAGAGCATTTGGAAGCTACAGCTAGGGCAGAGTGCAGCAGTATGGGCAATTTTTAGAATGGCCCATGTTACACAATTGCTCCTTGAACTGCACTGGTTGCCAGTTTGCTTCCAAGTGTAATTCAAGGTATTGGTTATCACCTTTAAAGCTGTAAATGGCATGATTACTTGAGGAACCATCTCAATCTGATGGGACTAGCCTGCTCCAGCAGTGCCGACAGAGGAGACATACTTCGGATCCTGTCAGTCAAGGAATTTGGGCTGGCAGGGTCCAGCAGAAAAGCCTTCTGTGTCGATCTCACCCCTGAGGTGAGATCAGCTCCCACTGGAGGTGGTTGATTAATTAAGAGCTAATCTCGCCTCCCACCCACATATCCAGCTCCTTCCTTCCCCATCTTGTGACCATGATTTTACTTCAAGGAATATTTATTTCTGATTATTTTAATACTTTTATGCTAAAAGCTGCTAAGAGTCACTTCGAAACAAGGTAGGTGGTAAATAAATTAATAAATAATAAATTAAAAAGTGGACTGGATAAGCATTTAACAAAGTCTTTCTATTCCTAGCAGGCAGAACTGTCTTCAACAGAATTGCAAGTTCAGTTCTGCAGCCAATTATCAAACTGACCAAGTGAAGGACAAAAGAAGACCTTTCTGATTTCCAGGGAAATAGCTGAGTAGAAAGTGAAAAAGATATAGCAAGGAGTATTGCTGCAGTGATGCCTACAGGCCAAAGAACAAAGTAAAAACAAGACCAACGTGACTCAGGCATGTTTGCTAGTCTATATCTAACAACAGACCAATTTTTCCAATCGTCACTAATTTGATATTGAACTTTTTTTTTCTATCCTTATTCCATCATTCGAACAAATGTCCATCATTCGCTCCAGCATCTTGACAGGGACATGAAAGGAATCCCTCCCCACCCCTCCACAATGTGCTCCGGGCAATGTTACCAGCTAATCTTTTCAACATGGAAGCGTCTTAAATAGTGCCTACAAGACAAATAGTCTGGGGACCAATTTGATGTTGCATTGATTTTTTTCTGTCCTTATTCATAGCAGCAGTTACAGATCTGTACTCTGGCTATTAAAAGGGGCGTTGGTTCTTACCTGATACGCTTCTTTTCGTAGAGCTGTGGAGAGTGTCCAGGTTGGGAGGAGCTCCAGTCTCGGCTCTCACAGGCTGAGCTTGAAATTGAGGAACGCCTCTCACCATCACGTGGTCCTCTGGGCGCTCCCCAGTTTTGCGAAGACGAGAAGAAAGGCCCTATTCTCATCTTACTAAAAAAATATTAGTTTGCTCAGTCGAACAGCAAGGTTCCCCACCAGACGGCCTATGGGTGGGGCTGGACACTCTCCACAGCTCTACGAAAAGAAGCGTATCAGGTAAGAACCAACGCCCCTTTTCCATAGAGCTGTTCCGAGTGTCCAGGTTGGGACATACCAAAGCTTGGCTAGTCCTGCGGGCGGGCTCCCGTCTGGAATGGGACCTCTCCTGGAACCCCGAGGACCCGCTGGAGGACCCGCCTGTCAGGAGAACCCCTCGGCGGGTGCAATGCCTCAACTGAAAAGGCCTAATGAAGGAGATAGGGCTGTCCAGATGGTAGCCCTGCAGGTGACGCCGATAGAGGCTTACTGGAGCCGTGGGGCACGGAGGCCGCACTTCTAGCGGAGTAGACTATGGTACCCATGGAGAGGGCCTGTGCCTGGTAGACTTTGGCAGAGGCGGCCCTAATCCAGTAGCCCACGGATGTGGGCACCACAATGAGACCGAGAGATGCAGATCAGAGGGCACAATGAGCCCCTGACTACGAAGGAGGCTAGGTGAGCTTAGGATGAGAAACGCAAGATCCTGTCTAAAGGAGAGACTGCCATCTCCGAGTTCGAGCGGATGAGAAGGCCACAAGGAAAACCCGGTCGGAGGGAGAGGCCCTGTAAGGGAACCTCCCTAGCGAGTTCCGGGGGGGGCTAGGTAAAAGCGGCCAGAGCCCTGTTAAGGACCCGGGTCGAAACGGTGCATGGGTGGGGGCGAGGACAGGAAGCTCCCCTGAGGAAGACCCAGACGGGGTTGAGGGGATGAACCCTCAATGACCGGAGAACCACCGTTGCGAGGATAGCGATCTGACGCCTTAGGGATTTTGCAAGACAGACCCTTGTTAAGGGCCCCCCTGAGAGAACTCCAGAATCAAAGCAATGGAAGGGGAGGCATGGAGGAGCCCTAGGATCCAAGGGCCGGGGGTCATTGGGATTCCCCGCCCCTTGGGGGGGGAGAACCTAGGGACGGGCGCTGAGAAGGGTGCGCAGGAATACGCCGTGGGGAACCCGTCAATGGACTACCTCCTTGACATGGGAGGGGAGGAAGGGGCCCCTCTGCTAGGATCAGGATGGCCCTGGTGGGCCAAATTGCATAGATACACAGTGTTCCCGAACTGTGGCCTGTCCTGGTGGAGGCCAGGTTCGGTTCCGCCCAACAGCAAGGCGATCGGCCTCGTTCAAGAGCCTTGCTGGCAGAGGGCCGCCTTGGCTGGGGATATGAGTTGTAGTGAGGACCAGAGCGAGAGGTCCGCGTACCTGGGTTATGAAGCTGTGGAAGGCCGGGAGCGCAGCGAGGATCCCCAACTAGCATGGGATGGGGGTAGATGTGTTGCCGACCAGTTCCCCTGGGGCAAGATGAGGAGGGCGAGAGTGCCCCAGCCGAGAAGCCTGCATCCGTGGTGCCGTATGACCTACCGGGAACCTTGAGATAGAGAGGTAATGCAGATATGAGGATTAAGCTTCCCCAACAGTTTGGGCAAGGCTGAAGAGAGAAATGGTTTTGCAGAGGTTGAGTATCAGAGTAGTGACTGACTAGGCGAAAACCTGAAGAGGATTTGGCTTTCTCCTTCTCCCTTTTTTTTTTTTTTGGGGGGGGGCAGCCACCTGGGGGCGACTGCATTATCGGGAACGACGGAACGGTCCGCTCCCGGATCCCCGGGAGGGCTTCCTGGAAGAGGTGCCTCTGGACCTGTCTGGCTCCGACCGGTCGGGAGGCCTGTAGGGAGAGGATTGGTAGTACCTGGGGGGGAAGGAGGAGGAACGGGAAGAGCCTTGGCGAAAAGAGGGAGAGGAACCTCTGAAGTCAGACCTCCGAGAAAGAGAGGGGAGATACTTGCGTTTGTTACGGGTCTCGGCCAGGAATGGATCGAGAACCGGTCCAAATAGTTTCCCCCCAGAGATGGGGGCTGATGCTAGCTTAGCCTTGTTTTTTACGTCCGCTTGCCAGTGGCGGAGCCAAAGCAGGCGACGGGCGGTGACCTGGGACGAAATGGCCCTGGTAGAGAATTTTGCAGCCTGAAAGGTGGCGTCCGCCGAGAACTCGGCCGCGGCCGTGATGGGAGTGGGAGTGGAAGGATCCAGGGGCACAGAGCTTGACTCTTTAGAGCGCCTGTCAATCTCCTTCTCAAGGGCCCTGTGCCGCCTAAGGGCATCCCTTTGGGAGGGTTTGGATACCTCCTGTGCCTGTTTGCGCAGGTGATGAGATTTTGACTTGGCCTTCAAGGAAGTGCCACGAGATGTATTGTCATCTGCCATCTGGAGAGAAGAAAAAAGGAAAGTTTTTGATTAATGCGAGACGGTTGGCACGTCTGGATACGGCCTACGCAGAGGCCGGGGATCCCAGCGCTCGTTTCGCACCCCCCTTTGACCAAACAAAAAAATAAATTTTTTAGAAAGTTGTTGAGAAGTAGGGCCTAGCCCAGAAGCCAATCAGCCGGAAATGAACACCAAGCAGCTGCCCCTGCCGGGCGGACCGGGGAAGGGGGATGGCAGAGCTGCTACCTCGCCTTGCTGGGGAGAGGCTGCGGAGCCAACGGACCCTTATGTCTAGAGGAGTACCAAGGCAGGGTTTTCAAGGTACAAGCAAGGATTTGGGCAGTCCGAGGATCTGCCCAGTAATCAAAAACAACGCAGCCTGCAGGTAGGCCTCTAGCAATGGCGGACGGCCATGCGGCCACAAACAAGATGGATTTAGAAGTAATGCAAGACGGTTGGCACGTCTGGATGTGGCCTACATAGAGGCCGGGGATCCCAGCGCACATTTCACACACCCCTTTTGATCAAAAAATTTTTTTTGTTTAAAATAGAAATTTGTTGCGGAGCAGGGCCTAGCCCAGAAACCAATCAGCCGGAAGGTGAACGCCAGGCAGCTACCCCTGCCGGGCGGACCGGGGAAGGGGGATGGCAGAGCTGCTACCTCGCCTGCTGGGGGAAGGGCTGCGGAGCCAACGGACCCTTATTTCTGCGGAAGAGCCTGACAGAGAGAATGAAGAGCAGGCTGAGATATAGGCAGTCCAAAAACTGCCTAGTGATCAAATTAAAGAACGCAGCCTGTAAAGGGCCTCTGGCAATGGCGGACGGCCATGCGGCCACTCACAAGATGGTGGCTGCTCCTGGGCACACCCAAGATGGCGGACACCACAGGGAGCCCGAAATGGAGGCCGTGAATAACGGAGGCAACCCCAGCGGCGGCTAACTCCCAGACTAATAGAAAAAAACCTTTGGGAGGAACAGGGAAGCGTTTCCCTGGGCTAAAGGGCGTTCGCGGGGGGGAAACGGCGGCTAAAGTGTAAGGCAGGAAGGAACGAAGCGGCTTCGCACGGAGCGAGTAGGCGGCAAACGAAGGGGGGGGCAGCGCTCGAAGCGCTAGGTTTTTCCCCTGAAGAAAACGGTCTAAACGGTCCCCCTTGCAATAGAAACACTCCCTAGGGAGTTCCAACCTCAATTCCTGCGCTGACTGATGGAAGGGTCCAATTTGAAGCGACAAAAACTCTAGGGTGCTGAACGACCAGGAGCGAGAGAAAAACAGCCTGACTGCCACGAGGCTGAGCTAAAAACTGGGGAGCGCCCAGAGGACCACGTGATGGTGAGAGGCGTTCCTCAATTTCAAGCTCAGCCTGTGAGAGCCGAGACTGGAGCTCCTCCCAACCTGGACACTCGGAACAGCTCTATGGAAAAATTGATGGTTTTTTTGCAGCATTTGGTTCAACTACTTTTGCTTTCTATGTACCAGATTAAATTTTATTAAAAGTTAATATTTAATGCAATAGGAATAAGCACAGTATCAGTGTTTAATGCTCAAAACCGTCTTCAATAGTAAACCATAAGATCACGAATGTTTACTATGTTTTGATTAATATGTTCTGCTTAATATGTCGGAATCTTAAACTCTAATAAAGTTTAAGTTATGTTTTCTTTGTATCAAGTTAACTTCAACTATAGATTATAAACATGATGGGCTACAAATCCCAGTTACAGATTAACTAAGTTAAATGTTCTGACACCCATCTTTTAAAAATACAATAAACTAACATTTAGGATGAGTGCAAAAAGACTAGGACCAGGAATGATATCAGGACAAACGACCTAGTGGTTTAATCCTCTGGAATGAAAATAATTAAAATTCAAGTCATTTAAGAGGCTATATTTGTTATAAGAATAGCATATCATCTTGAGGATAATCAACAGACTAACTCGGAAAACAGCTGTGAGTGCCTTAGTATTTTGTATTAAAATATTGTCAAGAGTATTGTATTTTCAGTGTTTGTCAAAAGTAATCAAACAGCAACAGAGCAAGCAATTACAAAGTAGAATTATCAATATTTCAAAGTTATTTTTGATAAATTTAATATTCATACATTTAACCACCAGTTTCTCTTGCAAGCCTAGCTCTGTAACCTGCAAAGTAGCAAAGCCATTTACTAAGCGCAGCAAAATAGACCACTCAGCCCCGTTACCATAAAAGTTAATTCTTTGTATTATACCTCTATTCCCTCTCCTTCATTTTAATGTGGTATCACTCTGGTAAAATCAATGGCCATCTTTACACAATGGCAGCTAGCCTTAGTAAATCAAGATATGCATAAAAATATGAAGCCAAGAATTCTGAAATAATAGACATTGATACAAGTTAAAAATTGAAATTTACAGAACATGCGTCATGAAAGAAACATAAATAATAAAACAGTGTAATAAAAACAGAACAGAATGTTGGCAAGGAAAAGCATTTCATGGTCAATTTCCACAGCAGATTGAGGGGAAGGTGGATAAAAGTAAATTCCAGAATGGCTTAAAACAAGATTTTTTTTTTAAAGAAATGAAGGCTTGATTTTGGCTGTGTAAGAGCAAGCAATTTAAACCAAGGGAATCAAGGCTAGAATTGAAAAATCAACAAGTGATTGTGACAAGAAGCAGAAGAAACCAATTTTGTATGAATTTCGTGCAAGAAGATTGCACAAACTGATTATAAACAATGATATAACATAATTGCCAAAATGATTCACAGGAACACCTGTAAAATTACATGTACCATTAATGAAAATTTGGTGGGAACATAGAGTTGAAGAAGTAGTTGAAGATGAGCAGGTTAAAATATTGTGGAATTTCCTAATACAGACTAACAAAGCCTGGGCTTGTAACACATCAAATATAAATGTGGTTGAAAAAAGGAAAGTATGCATAATTGATGCAACAATATAGTTGAAGACAAAGAATTGAAAAACATCACAAAGTATCAAGATCTGAAAATCAATATTGAAAGATTATGGCATAAACCAGCCATATTGATCCCAGTGGTTATTAGAACACTGGGTGTCATGCCAAAAATTTTTTGACAGCACTTAGAAATTGTACATATTGACATTTCAACTGTCAAGTACAAAAGGTTACACTGCTTGGATTCTAACACATACTATATGGATACATTACATCCTCCTTCGTTTTTGAGAAGAAAATGCATATGAACACCAACATCATCTAAAGAACTGGCCGCTGTGACTTCACACTATTGTGAAGAGATAATAATTAATTGGTATTTCAGCTAACTACCAACACCTCTGGATAGTTCAAAAGTAAAAACATTAAAAATACAATAGGACACAAAAATTAAAGATGGCAAAGATGACAGAAGCCAGTCAGAAATAAAAATGAAACCAACTCACATAATCTAAGTGTTTGTGTATTTAAATTATATGTTAAATAGTAAATGTTCAGTTAGGTTCATCCAGATTTTATTTTGGCTTCAGAATACATTGCTATGTAATGCTATGGTTTGCTTAATATCCTGGTTTATTTACAAATTATGGAACATAATTTTATTGTTTAATCAAAAAAGAAAACTATACCTTTTGGCTGCACGAAGAAAGAAGTAAAAGAAATTGGAGGGAGACTATCAATCTATGTAGTGCTACAATGTACAATTCTATAAGAATATATTGTGGTAAGATATTATTATCTGAACAGAGTGTTAGAAAAGTTAATCAACCGTTACAAATACAGAAAACAGAATGAGATTTGTACACTTAACTCCAATACCTATGCATACAGTATTTAATCATATATGGAAACCTGTAGCTGATACTCCACTTTCATTCCACATTCATTTTTCTAAGTCTGCACTTAACAATAAAAATAATCACAACTAAGGATGTAAACTAGATTCCTCATGTTGCTGTTTGAATCATATCTAACCAAATAAAAGAGTTGGAAAAGACCTTTAATATCTTCTATTCCAACGCTCTGCTCAAGCAAGAGACCCTACACCACAATGGGTGTCCAATCTTGTCTTGAAAACCCCCAACAATGGAGTACCCACAACTTTCAGAGGCGAGCTATTAATTGTTCTCTCCGTTTGGAAACTTCTCCTTAATTTTATGTTGGATCTCTCTTTAATAAACTTCCATCCATTACTTCTTGTCCTACCCTCAGAGCTTTGGAGAATAGGTCGATCCTTCTTCTCTATGGTAGCTCTTCAACTATTGGAAGACTGCTATCATGTCACCCCTACTCCTTCTGTTTGCTAGACTAGACATACAGTACTTAGTTCCTGCAACCATTCATCACAGTTTAGCCTCTAGCTCTCCAAATCAACTTTGTTCTTCTTCTCTGCACTCCTTCTACAATCTCTTTTTTTTTTGTATCATAGTGACCACAACTGGACACAAGATTTTTAGTGTGGTCCTATCAATCCAACATAAAGCAGTATTATCACTTCACGTGGTTTTGATATTATCCCTCTCTTGCTGCAGCCTGCGTTGGCTTTGTTTGGCAGTTGCAGCACATTGCTCATACTCAAGAGGTTGTCCACTAGGACATCTAGATCCTTCTCAGTTACTTCTGTTGAACCAGGTATCACCTATTCTATACGGCTAGTCCTTGACTTACAACAGTTTGTTTAGTGACTGTTCAAAGCTACAGCAGCACTTTAAAAAGTGACTTATAACCATTTTTTCACAATTGCAATCTTTGTAGCATCCCCATGGTCACCTGATCAAAATTCAGATGCTTGGCAACTGGTTCATATTTATGACAATTGCTATATCCTGGGTCCTAACTCTAACCTTTAACCTTTTACGACTTTCTTACAAGCAAAGGCAATGGGAAAGCCAGTCACTTAACAACCAGGTTACTAACTTAACTGCAGGGATTCACTTATCAACTATTGTAAGGAAAGTTGTAAAATGGGGCAAAAGTCACTTTACAAATATCTCATTTAACAACAGAAATTTTAGGCTCAATTATGGTTGTAAGTCAAGCTTTACCTGTGTATTTATTTTTTTCTTGCCTAGTCTAAGAATAGCCAGGTATAATATCTAGAGCTAAATGTTTGTCTTGTCCATAACTTATTTATTCACTGAGCCCATAAACATACAAGACAGTCTTATTATACTGAACTAAGAGGCATGTAAACACTTTTTAAGCAATAAGATATAGCATGCATTTAATGTAAGAAGTTGTTAGTAACAGTTCTCTTGGTTAACTTAATTTGAGTTGATGTGAAAGGCAGCCTGTATTCAGTATATTTAGAATTTTCCCACTGTTTCACGACAGATAAGCTTCATGGGCTCAGACACTTTGAATCCACTGCTTTACAATATGCTCACATTGAAACATAGGAAGAGAAAGATACACCCCAGCTTTACCCTTCCAGGAAGAAGATAATTTGTATTTTTGAAAACTAAAAACATAACTCTAGGATAAGAGAGTCAAATATTAAGCTTTGTGCTAGGATATGGTGAAGAAGGCTAATTTCTCTTCAACCCAAGTTTAAACTTTAGAACTTCCAAAAAACAGAAGGGAAGTCTAGGTGGATTAAATGAGAAGGAAAGTCTGATTCAAGGTACATTATCTAGGAAGAAATAGGTGTCTCGGCTAAAAACTGCTAAATTTAATGTTTGTTTTTCCTGTGTTCAATTAAAAATAATTTATGCTCCTCTCTTTACAGGATTATATTTACTGTCAACTGGAACCCAATCATCAAAATTTGTTTTCACCTTTAAAGCAAGATTTCTCTTAGCAGGATAGCACCATCTTGTGGTCTGCATGAATTCTTGCATCTACTCCATATTCAGATTCTTTTCTTGTTCCATTTATTTCCAGTTGTTCTGGACTGGAATAACTTGGTAATCTATTTTTGCCCCAAAACCAATTATCTGCATTTTAATATTTAAAGCTAAAAGAGGCTGTTCTAGATTTACATGTTTTAAATAAAAAATTATATTAATTTTTCAATAGGGAAAAGGGCTGATACCTTAATCAAAACTAATATAATTGCTATTAATAGCACATATCAATTGCATTTTTAGTAATTTTAGTAATTAGTAGTAATTTAGTAGTATGGGTGTTTTTTCTGATCTTGATTAAAAGATCAGTGAAATTTAAAAATTAATTTAGAAATGCATTATCTCAATTACAATGCCAGATATAGAAGATATTTGGTCAAAGCCAGGAGGGACCATGCCACTCTTACAGGACAAAAAGATGGAGCCATCTTAGGGGAAAAGAGTGGAAGGCACACTTCCATTTCAATAGATTTAGTTATGCCACTAAAGCCATAAACCATGATTTACAATACATTATGGCTGGGTTCTTGTAACACATTAAAACATGCAAAGCTTAGTTCACTGGACCTCCAGACTGCTTACATGAACTGGAATCCACTTGACTTTATTTATTAAACCTATCCTCACCTCAATCAAAAACAAATTTTGTGGCTCACAAATAAACCTGTATGGTCATCTCTGGAGAAACAACTGATATTTCCCACTTTTGGGAACAAGAAGGAACTGTGGCCAGAAAATGCTGGCATTTTGGAACAGTATTCCAATGAAAATTAGATGATGATGATGATGATGATGATGATGATGATGATGATGATAATAATAGTGCTTCATGTCTCTCTAATCTTTAAATATTATTTCCCCCAATTTTTATGTTAAAGAGTTTCTGTTGCTTAATCTGTGATTAATGATGTCACATTTATCAGATATCCTATTACCTACTGATAGTTGACCAAACATAAAATTTTTACACCTATTTTAAAAAAAATACTTTTAATACTTCAGGGCAGGATAAAGCACAGAAAATTCTTTATCAACTTTCTTCTAAATTAAAACTTTTTAAAAAATGGTTCCTGTCTCCCTCTACTGGAGAATACCGAAATCCTTTATAAACCAGGATATTAAGTTTAAAAGAGCAAAACTGGTGAACCTTATTTATTATTAATTAAAATATTTCTTCCTCATTGCATGATATAAGTTTCAGGATTCCATGCATTTAATAAAAGAAAGGCTTCCAATTTAAAACTGGTACTGGACCGTGGCCTGTTAGCAACTGGGCCGTACAGCTGTAGGTGAGCGGCAGGCAAGCAAGCAAAACTGAAACTGTCTCATCCTTCCCACCACCCCCAATGGAAAAATTGTCTTCCAGGAATCCAGTCCCTGGTGCTGAAAAGGTTGACAACCAATGATTTTTTTAAAAAAAATAATTAAAATGCATTAAATTGTATACAATAATTTCCACTTCCAAATAGAATGGATATTTAGTCTGACAGCAAACATTCTGAAAAGATCTCCATCTTAAACATTTCTTTTTTTTACCTTTGAGGGTTCATCTTCCCTCTCTCCATCGGCTTTGAAAGTGCTGTTTGTGCACGAATCTGTGTCCAATATATCCAAAGGAGCTTCATTACCTTCTGATTCACTATAATGTTCATCATGCTCATAATCACTATCATTCTTCCACTCAATGAATTCAGGTTCTTCATAAAGGAATAGGGAAAAAAAACTTCCGGAAATTAGACATTTTTAAAACTATTAACATTCTCATGGATATTTATTATATTTCAGACATATCTAATTTTCTACATAGAATCTAAGTTAATGACTTCAACTTTGTAGATTTGATGGCAACTAAGACTTGTTGTTATACTTCACAAAAGAAAGTATACTGAATGTTATCAATTTGATTAATGGTATTATAGATTTATGAAGAGTATTTTATTATTACACTGTACACTATGGACATATTATTTGTTATTGTTGTAAGCTTGCATTTATCTGAATGAGTCTGTTAGACATATCAAATAAATAAAAATGTCCTATTCAATGTTAACACATAAACATATACTTTCTTCCAACTTTTCCCTCCTGATATTTCATTTGATTCTAAGAGTTAATAATGGAAGTAACAGCAACAACAGTAAGATCTGTGAAATATACGTAAATTTCCAACAAAGCAAATAAATAAATGTATAAATAAAATGCTAAAAAGTAGAAAGAATTCAGGAGTGAAGTTCTAAGACCAGACTGTTCTGAAGAATAGTAGAGCAAGACCTAGAATAGAATAGAATTTTTCCAGAAAAAAGGGGGATAGGATTTACTCTATGGAGACAAGAAAATGCAAATAGGGGAAACATGGCTTTTTGAAAATTAGAAACAAAAACTGATTTTTACATTGTGTACAGAAAATTTGTTACCTTTATTACACACTTTCTTGGAGATCAAGGCATACTTTCTATATTTCTTCATTTTCATATAAAGAAAATCTGAAGCTGCAATGTCATTTTCCTCATCTGAAAATTCACTCCCACTGGAACTCCATACAATGTCAGTAAATTCACAAAGGTTCTCAGTTTCTATTTCTATTTAAGAAAATTGAAAAAAATGTAGCACATTACTAATTTCTTCAGCTTTAAGTAAAACATCACATTACTTAAATATAAAATGTAATAGAAAATCCATTTTACACAACATTTAATCATTCAGAATATAAAGCTATACTTTTAAACATATAATAAACTTTAAAATACACATATAATTGGTCCAAATATTGCATACATTTAAGTAGCAGTAAGACTGTGATATATTTAAAGTATTAAGGGAACAAGAATTATCATATGTTCCAGCATACAATATACAATCTAGGAACTATATGAAATCAAATATTTCCAAATGGCAATAGCTATGGTTTATTTTTTCTCACTTTTTTCTCAGGAGCAGTTTCCAACTGGGTATTATACATGAAACGAAAAAATACTAAATCACTAAAACCCACTCAGAAAAATATACAAAATGGCTGGTAAATTCATAAATGTTGTAAGATATTCTCAATATCTTTTGAGAAGATATTTAGCTTTTACATTTAGCTTTTAAGATAAACTATGGCTTATTGTGATGGTGCAAACTGGCTCATTTATATATCCAAATCTGATGCCATTCCTTTTTTCTCCTTCTGAGTATAAGTACTTCAGAAATGTTATGTTCGGACTTCCGGTTTGGGCTTCTTCAGCAACAGACCGAAATCACGATCGTCCATGGTTTTGATCCATGCTCGCCGCTGGAGTGCCCCGAGCCACCCGGATTCGGGGCTGAAGCACCCCCTAGAGGTGGTGAAGAAGAGGGAGCTGTCAGCGGGGTTGAGGAGAGCCACATCTCTCCTCCTCAGCTGGCCATTACTCCCTTTCCCAAAGGCGGTTGCAGCAGTGGTCAGAAATGGTCACCTCAAAGAAGAACCCGACCAGACAAAATTGTGCAGGAGGAAGTTTAAAGGAGAAAGTTTGACTGACCGGGTTGAATGGAGAACATCTATTTAAGGTACCTGGAACCCGAATTTTAAAGACTAATACTATTCCTAAAAAAGATTTTAAGCTGTGAAAGAGAAATGGAAAGGAAATGGAATTGGCTTTTTTCCCTCTAACATCGACAGTTTTAACTGACTTAGAACATTAAGAAGAAGAGATTCAAATAAGAAATTGATACTAATCCACTTTGACATTAATAGGCTATTTCTACCTGAAAATAAAGTGTCAAAGGGATAAAGATTCTTGGATAATTTAAAAACTTTCTTTTTAAAAAAAAGAAAGAAATCAGCGGAGGGAAAAAGGAAAAAAGAGGGTGGAATCTGGAAAATGGAGGAGACCACCTGGAACTTAAAAAAAATGATAGTGGAATTTTAACATGGCTTGAAAAAGATACATTGTAGCTGAAACTTTGTTACAAGAAAACAAAGCCCCTAGAAAGAGAAAGTGAGAAAAGAAGCAAGAAACAGTTTGGATTATTGGATGATTCCTGGAACTTTGGATGGAGGATCCTAATGAAATAAAATAAAATCAACTGGGGATTGTTTAAAATTTTTTAAAATGGCATCACTTCTTGAAGAGTTAAAAATGAGAATTAAAGAACAAAAAGAAGTACAAGACAGAAGAGGATCTTTTGGCTTCTTATTTCAATTTTTAGAAATGGAGATTTTGAACTATGAAAAACAACAAGAAATGCTGGCAGAACAAGAAGAGCGGGACAACGAAGAAGCCATCTTCAATGACCAAGCAATTTTAAGCAGGGTAAAAAAGGGAAAGGGGAGAAAGAGAGTTAAAAACTTAAGTACTGAAGCAACAACCCAAAAAAAGAGTAATTTGAAAAGTAATCATAACTTCGGGAAGAAGCAGAAGGGAGGATCACAGAAGGGAGAATCAGATAGAAAAGGGAATAAAAAGGGGAGGGAGAAGAAGAGAGGGAAGAGGGAAAGGAAAAGAAGCTACAAAAGACAGAAACAAGATATAGAGGTACAGAAAAAATGTACAAGAATTAAAGGTATAAACCTATTTAAAAGACACAGAGACAATAGTTAAAATTTAACTTAAGGAGAGGATTCTGCAAAGGTGCGTGGGATAGCATTGTTATATTAGAAACAGAAAAGGTTTAGAAAATATGTTAGATGATTAAAGTGATAGAAAACATTTCTATTGATGTGTAGTGGAATATTTGTTTGTAAAGCGAATAAGGCTCTCAATGATTTTAAAAAAATGTTTAAAAAAGACTGAAAAGAAACATGGAAGATTTTTATCAGTTGATAAGATGATCTTGAATAAGAATAATAACTTTATTGACTACTGTTAATAAAACTATTGTTTGGTTTTTTTATTTAAAGACAGTAATAAATAAAATATGAAATATAGATGATTAAAGTGAAAGACAACTGATATTACTAGGTAATGTTTGTTAAAAAAAATAGAAATGTAAAAGATTGTTATTAATATTAATGGCAGAGCTGTACTTTAATAGAATAATTATTCCATTTACTATTGTTATACATATATACACAGATATATATACGTATGGCATTCAGCTTTGCTCAGGTATTTTCCCACGTCATTGTAGTTGTGCTTTTAAAGTTGGAGCAATGTTTCAGCAGAATCTCATCTGCCATCATCAGGCTTCTGTATCGTCTGACGAACACAATACAGAAGCCTGATGAAGACAGATAAGATTCTGCCGAAACATTGCTACAACTTTAAAAGCACAACTACAATGACGTGGGAAAATACCCGAGCAAAGCTGAATACCATACATGTAAGTAGCAGCGAAAACTTAAGAAAACAGATATATATATATATATACGTATATACTTTTTTCTTTTAAGAATTTAGTGTGTATTTTGAGGGAATGTACCAAGCAGAATTCGATTGAAAATAGGTATGTGTTATAAAATAGAGGTTAGAAAATGAATGTCATAACTGTAAAGATGTAACTTAAATTTTAAAATAAGATTTGAAAAAAGATACACAGGAGTTATACTCCAGTCTAGTAATTACAGGGGAAAATTTGTTTTATGAGAAAAGATAATATGAAATTGTAAACAGGACAGATGAAAGTATAAAAACATTGATTAGAAAGATTTTAAAAATTAGAAAAAGATATGTAATTGAATTAAGAAAGGAATGAGATAATTTAAAATAAGGCTATAGGAAGTAAAGAAAGGGAAAAGCTATTGAAAAAATTGTGAAAATAATTATAAGATATGGATTAGAATGTATAAGATAAATATGTATTGAGTTTATGTCTGAATGAAGAAGTGATAACCCAGGGCCACACTGTTCTCAAAAAAAGATATTTTATTTGTATTTGTATGTTTTCTGAAAACTTAAATAAAACTTTTATTAAGAAATGTTATGTTCATTGACCCCTAAACTATTATGACTTTTAAAATACATTTACTGTGTAGAAATGCCATATTTGATATTAACTACAGCTTAGCAGAATTAATTAAAAATTTAAGAATTTGCAAACTTTTTTGCAGTATATGAAAGAGGAACCTGCAAGCTCAGGGAAAGTTGATACAATATGATAAACTGCAATTTATTGGGATGCCTGAATAATACCTTGTAATTTAAAGAACTAATGTTTATCTTTAAATAGTTTTTGAATGTATAACAGTAATCAGAATTTTGATTATAATTTTAAGCAGTATTTATACAACAGCTTCTTGTACTCTTTACAACAATCCTGTTTTATATTCCAAAGATCATCTATTGGTTCAAGGGATTTGTACCAAGATCTTTCTAAACAAATCTCAGCCACTATGTTATCTCACCAACTAAAACTAAAGCTTATCAGAAATTTAACTGATCTACACACACAACTCATTCTGTTACTATTTAAGTAGGAACCAAAGATCAAAATATTGATTTTTTTTAAAGTTTCCACTCTTCCTATACCAGCAAGAGGGAATAAATCTCATTCTTACAACACATTCTTCTGTGCATTAAATGTAGCATATCACTTCTTATTCCTATATGCTTAGATCTGTGTAACTATCTTTTCTGTCGATATACTCTGGGTTATACTCATTAATTTATCTCACTGCAATTAGAAATGGTTAAACTTTATACTGTTTTTTTTTAAAAAAAAACCTCACAGGTTTGGTGGAATATATCAAAATCAACAATATCTTAGCATAAGCATGATTACAGTCATAGTGTTGCATGTTATTTATTTCCTTAGGGTTATAGAGTGCTTCAGGCACAGATGACTCTAAGTAGTGCATGTTCTAATTCTGTTAAGATTAAATTGTGTAACATAATCCAAAACAAACATATATTCTAAACAAACATCAAATTCATGAAGTATGAACTTGAATGTAATACAAGTAACATCTATATTAATAAAATGAAAAAACACAGGATTGTACCTTCACTTGAACTAAGCAATGATGCAAAAGACTTTTTAGCTCTAACTGGTTTTCTTGAAGATTCTTTGGCCTGTTTGAAGAAGAGAAGAATACACATAATTTAGTATTGTGTAAATTATATTTGTAAATTTTTATCAAAAGTATACTTTTAAAATGCTACTTCATGAAGTATACAGTTACCACATACTTCCGCTGCAAAACAAAATAACGAGTAATAGAAACATCGCAAATACATTATAAAACAGAAAAAAATATCCTTTCTGAACTTGAGGGCCACAAACAGTTAAACTGTTAACTATTAAAACTATTAAATGTGTTTTCCACTGAACACTAATAAACTTTACTCAGATTAGTTTTATTCTGGTTTCTATCTACTCTGGCAATAAATAAATGGATTTTACTGGATCTTCCAGACTTCCATCAATTCATCTCTGTAATTTCAAATTATTGAGAATGCTGCAGTCAAGACATTTGACAACTGTATACGTGTATATCCTATCCTTTGAACTATTTTGTAAGTAGAGCAATTGATTTTTTTTTTAAATCTTGGCAATATTAAACTCCTATGCAAAAAAATTCATTGTGACCCAGCCCATATAAATCAGTCATAATGTGTACTTTGAGGGTAGTCTCACACCATATCTCAAAATAAAAGCAGATCTTCTTGTAGGCATATCAGATATTTATTAGGAGCAACTTGAGGTCAAGGTAATCAATATTTTGACTTTCCTTCCTAGCATATTAATACAATACAAATAAGTAAAAACAAGCTTTTGCTTTGATTCTCCTCAGAAATATTTGGGGTACAGTCACTGACATGCTCCTAAAAAGCTAAAAGTGACGCCAGAAAAAAAAGCTTTTATGAGCTTTGAAGCAGCACTCTGCATAATTAGGAATTTCCAAGTAGTTTTCAAGAGAACTACATATAGGCCTGATTTATACATTAATCAGGGGTGGGATTCTACCGGTTCTGTCCAGCTCTACAGAACCGGTAGCTCTGAAGAGCAGCAGACACAGAACTGGTTCTGTGTCTGCTGTTGTTTTGGCCCACTGTCCACCTGGGCTTTTACCTGACCTTTATTTCCTGCTTTTTCAACCACAGCTGCTTGGCGCGACATAGCTGAGTTGAAAAAGCAGGAAAAAAAGGGCTTTCCCAACCGCTGTGCACCCGCACGAAGTGCTGCTCAGGTGTCTGGGCAGCTCAGCAGGTCGTAAATTGCACCCGCGCGACTCTTGCATGCACACACGACGCAAAGCAATCGAACCGGTAGTTGAACCGGTCGGATCCCATCCCTGACATTAATACTGAAATCAGAATGTTTACTTGTGATTTGGAAACTCACTTGAAAATGGACATGAACAAGATGAAGTGGATACCAAAAACAGCTACTATAAGAGTTTGGAAAGCAATGGGGAAATGAATAAGAAAGAAAATCCATGTAACTAAGCAATTAAGAATCATCTGGTAGTCTCCATAAACATTTTAACTCTTCGTCACCAAGGAGCAAGCTCTCCCATATGAAAACATAAAATATTAACCTCCAATGAAGATGAAATCTGAAATCCATCACCACAATGATGCCAGGCATCTGAAATAGAAGCAGCAGCCACTGGTGCATGAGGATTTTTCTCCTCTTCCTCTCTAGGGGTCTCACCAGGAAAACAGGCATGTTCTATATAGCATGATCGTTTCCTCTGCAAAAAAAGGTTTTTAAATCCATTTCTGCCATTATTTTTATCAATATAATCATGAATACAAATATACAATTGTAACGGTGTCTAACAAAACAAAATAATAAACCAACACAATGAGGTCTATAGGAAAAAAGGAAACTGAGTTCCAGTGCCACTTTAGTCAGCTGGGTGATTCTAGGCAGGTCAATCTCTTAGCCCAACCTATCTCACAGGGGTTGTTGTGGGTAGGAAGGAGTGTTATACATGTTTGCCACCTTGAGTTACTTATAGACATAATAAAGGCAGGATAAAAATCTAATAAATATAAGAAAATAGTTTTACTGCCAAGAGGAAGTTACAAAGTATTGTACATTGAGCCAAAATTTAAATAATGACAAAAGTGTTACTTACATAGATTCAATAGGCTACAATCACCTGCATCTGGGCAATCTATAAATCTGCAGATCAATTTAATTTTTATTCTACCAAAGGAAGTAATGTGAAAAATAATATTGGGAGAAGACAGGGCCATATACCAATAAAGGAGAATATTTGTAGCTCAGATTTCAAATGAGAAATCCCTGAGTTAGTTTTCTTGCAGACATTTCATTACCCAAACTAGGTAACATCATTGGTGCTAGTCTGGCATTAGATTCACATGGACCTATACACAGGACTAAGCAACATACTGCCTTTTTGTTTTTTGTAATCATAATGGACCAATAAAAATTCAATCACCTCTGAATATCACCTATTTTTATTTTAACCTCATTGCCAGTTATAGAGAATAAACATTACCCCTCAAGTCTTTCAGAGAAAACATTCTGAACTTTTATACAAAGCACAAAATACTTGTCCTTCCTCTACTGCTTTTCATTATTTCATATGCAATACCTACACAGTGGCCAAAATGCTCCACACAAGTTTTAGTGTCACTGTTCTCCACACACAGGGCTATTTAGGTACGTTGTAAGCACACCAGGAAACCTTTAGGTCCCAACCCATACAGGACCAGAGTCAAAATTAATAAAGAGGGTAATTAGTTTAATACCTATTTCCTTCTCAAACAATATTTTGAAGTCATTGTACTTCTCATTCGCCAAAGCAACCAAATCAACAAAGCCCCACTCACTTCTGACAATGCTTTTTTCTTTTGGTTATATAGGGTACAGTGTAAGATTCCGCCCCTGAAAAACTCAGGCAGGGTTTAATTACAGACATCCAGAGCTTAATATTCGTATTTCTGGGCAAGCGTAACTTTCTGTCCTTCTCGTTCTCTACAACGCTCATTAGCCCCCGATATTTAGAATTAATGGAAGAGGACTCCAACGTCCTACTTCTTCTGGGCGAGCCGTTCTACTACCGCCAAGAAAATAATTTGGTACCTTCTTCATGGCCATCTCCCCTCTTCAGAATGAGTCTCCCATTTGTCACGTGACGGAAAAGAAAGCGCTTTGCCGCTTGGGGAGGGCCGCTATAGGAATTCCAGCAGTCAAGTAAATACGTTTCTGTAACTGGATTGAGGCCGCGCCCCCTTCTCTTCCAGCTTGGCGCCGTTTCATCTGCCGAGCTCTGGATTGGGGAAGACATGGCAAGATACGTCTGACGTAATAATGAAAGCGGATGACCGTCGCCTTTTTCAACCGTTGGCTTTGGCCACACGGGGGCGGTCGCATATTAAGAGCCGTTTCTTCGGTTGCGCATGCGTTCTCTGCCGAGTCTTCTCAGCAGCAAAAATTGCTGTTCTCACCTCACTTGAGATGAGTTGAGGAGATGCCAGCAAAAGGAAAATTAAACCTCAAGTCGTATGTATGTATGTACTAATATGTAGCAGCGTATAATGATTTGACTAGGACTGAAAAAAGGCAATGCCTCAAATAGTTGTGGACAATTCATTTTTTTCATCCCTAACCTATATCTAAAGATATCCTGAGCAAGTTGGTGGAATATGAATATAATAAAAGCATACATATAATAAAAGCTTACAAATGGTGTTCAGGTTACTGAAACTAATCGAATCTATTTTAATGGAACTTAAAATACATTTGAATTATTAAAACACAATTATAAAGTAACAGAAACCTAACCCATTTCACCAACTCAAGCCTATTTATGAAAACCTGCTTGTGCTAAAAAAAATGCCTGCCTGTATATATGATGAAATCATCAGAAAATACTTGCATTGAGACATATTTAAAACTGAGACACTAATATAATTTTCCCTTGCCACTTTGTGCCAATTGCTATGAAGAAAATAATTTAATAATTTTGACCATTGCCCTAAAGGCAATACAAAGTAATATTTAAGAAGATATAAATGAATTTAGCAGCTCCTGAAATAGTTTAGGTAAACCTTCAAATTTTCTTAACTTGGTAAGATAAATTATCCCATTAAGGATGAAGATTAGGCTACATATAAAGAGAAAAAGATACGTCATAGGCACCAATGAAGTGGAGTGTGTTGTACGAACAAAGTACTTTAAGTATAGAATGTAATTATGCATGTATAGTTAATCTGAAAAAGAAACAGCCAGAAATTTAAAATGCTAAATATTAGAGTATTCACACACAATTCTGAGCCAAGCATATTGGCTATGTGGGATTATCTGGACCCCTTCCACTTGGATTTTATGCCCAGATATGAGATGGGAACAGCATTGCTTGTGTTTTTGGATGGTCTCTGGTGGGAGCAAGATGGGGATAGTGCATCGATCCTGGCTCATCTTGACCTCTCAGTGGCCTTTGATACCATTGACCATGTTGGGTCAGCTCTGGGTGTTGGGGATGCAACCACTTCTGGTTTTCTTCCAGTTTCTGGCAAAAAAAAAGCTTATTGGGTAAATGTATTCACTTATGACTGCTGTTTTTGCTTAATGACATCACAAAAAAGGTTAACAAATGACATCACAAAAAAGGTTAAAATCAGGCTTGATTATATGTTCACCTGCTTAACAACTGCAATGATTTATAACCATTATTCCCAGTTCAGTTAAGGAGTACCTGTTTTATGGAGCAACATGGAACAATATGGTTTACAACATCACCAGATGTCTTTCTTTCAATCCTTAGTGAAAGAAGTTTTAAATGCAAATCTAAGGATTTAAACAATATTTTGGAAAAAACAGCAAAATGGCGATTAGAATTTTCATTTTGGAAAGTTAAAAATGCATGAAGCTCCAAAATGGATTGAAGTAAAATTATGGAATGAATTTTAAGAATTGTAGGGAAATGCTTTTGTTTTAAATTAACTTTAAAAAGACGGGATGCGACTTTGAAAGTTCGATACTAGAGGAAAGCAAAAAGAACTAAAGATCACAATTAAAGGGGAAGGTCACTTAAATTTGACTTAATATAGACTGGAGTAAAATATTTTAAAACTGGAAACTTGCATTAGCAAGTAGCATTAACTTTATAGTTTGTTACAACAGACTAATAGCTTTAAGATAGGTAATAGGCAGTTTCTGAAAGTGATTAGAAAGTGAGGTTTGCGAACTTGGTGCCATTTAAGATCTCTGCCATGATTGCAAACAAGTTGGCTAATCCCATCATTTCCTGGCTACCCAAACCTATTGTATAGAAAAACACTGTTGTACGGTCTCTTCGGTCAGGAGCAGCTTTCCTTTGTTCAATCTTACATCCTTTCCTTCTGGAGAGGTTCCAAGGACTCATCAGTTCCTTGGTCTTTATCTTGCTCATCAGTTCTGTTTTTGCAGAGCTCTCTTCAGTTCACCATACCTCCCTGGAAGGCCCCAAGGATTTTACAGTTTGATAAAACTGAGGCAGTTTCTATAGTCAAATTTCTTATTGCCTAGTAAATTGTATTTTAAAATATATATAATATTGCAATAACTATATATTTTAGTTGTCATCTTAACAAAGTTTGACACCATTAAAAGTAAAAATAGATTTTAAAATGACATTTTTATTTTATTTTAGATTGCTATCTTAATAACAAAGTCACAGAATAAAAAAAGAGTAGGTCTCCATGTCTCTTCCAGTTATTGTTGTAATATTAAGAAAACATATGAAACATTTTCCTTGAAAAATAAATGTTAGGAAACATTTTTATCTATTACATTGCTTAATTTCATTTGAATGCTGTATTATTTATAATGATGTCCTTGAAGCAAAATTTTCATTTTTCCGTTGTAGCATCAGTGATGAATAATGAACATAATGAATAGGTAAAATAGTGACTCACTATAGAATACTGATTTTCTTCAAGTTCTTTGATCTTTTTTTCCTCCATGAGATCCTTGTTTCAGGACTTTTTGTAAATACTGTAGATATATAGCCAGAAGTGTATTTATTTTATTATATATAGAAATGAGAATTGAAAATGTCAGAACAAATAAAAAAGTCAAATGCAATGGAAATGGGCTGCTTAAGAAATGTGTGTAATAAAAGGAGAGGGAATTAAAAAACATGCAGATAATTTTGTTACATAGAATGTAAATCAAATATATGTTTTACAAATATATGAGTGGCTTGAGAAGAAATGGGAGAATGTTATGTTGGAATCAAGCTGGTAAGTTTTTAAAAAAATTCAATATATGAAGAGGTCTGTTAAAATGGAAAAAGCAAGGATATTTTTCAAGGGTACAGAGAAATACAATGATGTATTTAACTTCATTGCCTTACAATTTCCTGCTACTTTTCTGCCATCTCTGAAATGGCTTTTTCTTTTTCTTTCTTTTTCTTTGTGCCATCAAGTTTTTCTTGACTCCTAGCAACAGCCTGCATTTTTCTTAGCAAGACATTCAGAAGGGGGTTGACTTTACCTTCTTCTTAGGGCTGAGAGAGAATGCCTGACCCAAAGTGGCTTTGTACATAAGGCAGCATTAGAACTCACAGTATCCTGGAACAGTGCCTTAAACTACACCATGACTCTCTTTTACGTTGTTACTCCAAAATAAAATAGTGAGTTGGGTATATTTATAAGTCCTTTCACACTGCAATACTGACCTGCAGAGGAGTATGGACCTAAGTTTGAAGAACAATTGCAAAAGCAATTGAAAGCTATTAGGCTGTTACGTATCATATATGCAGGTACACCTTGTATTTTCTTGGCAGTTGGGACCAGAATTGCCATTGTTAAGCAACACAGTTGTAAAGCACATGACTGGGTAGCTTAACAATGATATTTTTTGCAATCCCAGTTGCCTTTGTTAAATGAGGACGATGTGAGTCATTAAGCAAGAACCTTGTGACTGCAAGCTTCAACTTCCTTCTGGCTTCCCCATTGACTTTGCTTGTGTCAGAAATTCTGATCATATGATCATGGAATGTTGCAATGTTGTAATAAACTGGGCATCAGGTGCTAGTTCACAATCTTCTGACTGCAGGAACCCTGCGATGGCTGAAACTCTTAAAGAACTGAGGTAACCTTGAATAGTTACTGAATGAGGGGTGGTACAGGACTATTTGTATTATTTGTATTATATAGTATAGGGATCCAACAGAGCTGAAAATAATTAAGCAGTCATTCAGTTCCTTTGGCATCATATGAATAAAAAAATATGAACCAATTGAAGTTAATAATTTTAATTAACCAGAATTATAATAATTATAATTGTTGCTAAACTATTAGCACTCTGTGTACTTGAAACAACTTTCAAGAAAAAAGCCCAAAGGATATTTATATAGAAACAAATGTATTGCTTTATTCACAGAATAGGGCTAATACATACTATTGTTCCATCAGCAGCCATTATCAGGCAGCATGATAAAGGTATTGAGTTTAGCACATGTGAGAATAACAAAACCATGTTGAATAGAAATTCTTGGTATCTTGTGTTTTTATTTGGCATGCAGTAGCATACATGGAGAGAAAGCAACTGTAACTATTACTGAAATTACTTTATTCCCATTAATAGCCATATTATTAAAATATTATATTAAAATATTTTTAATATAGACACAAGGACTTAAACTTGATGGAATTACCTTGACACCATACATCACATTTACAATAATTACTCAAATCCTAGATTCTGAAGTCTACAAAAATTCAAAAAGACTCAAATATGCTTATTAACTACTAAGCAACCTAGAATGCACAGAATTTTAGGTGAGTGTTTTGTATTCAGTTACCAGCATTAATCACAGACAACAAATAATCATAGGCCCTTCCATTGTTTATCTCTTCTTTATTCTAAAAATTGAAAAATTCCTAGAATAATTTATCTTAACTTTCTAGTAGAAGATGTGCTAAATAAGCTATGTAAATTGTCTCAGGGGTATTTCTTTGAGAAGCTAGTATTCATTAAGAAGATGAAAATAAATGCCAATATTGAATCACAGGAAAGGATGGGTATACAAAACTGTCTGAAGAAATAAAATACATTTTGCAGAGAAATAGTAAAGATAAAAGACATAGCCTCAGCATAAATCTATGTATCTGTATTGATCTGAAAAGAAATAACAGCAGATAAATAAATTCATATTATAGTGCTTAGTTAATTTATACTGATCAATAAGAATGCATGTTTATGGTACCTAGTTCTCATTTTCATATTTGTCAGGAGAGTACTTATGTTTAATAAAATATGGATCACATTTATATGTATAATATAAAAAATATATTGGACCTCAGCTCTTCTCAGTGTCATCCATATTTCAAAAAATAAGCACAAAGTCTCATCTAATTAAATGCTCATATTCTTTTGATAGCATGCAGTACTAAATAAAGAGCAACATTGTCACAAGAACTACATTGAAATAATTTTCAAAGGGGTTTGTTTTTTTTTTGTAATGGCTCCTACCTCATGACATGATAGAAAGCAACTCCCAAGAATAAAATTTATAAATTTTATAAATATTCATTTCTACAGATACACGGAGTTCCAAAGTGGCTACTAAATATTTAGACTAAAACCAAAATAATGTACAAAGTTGAGCATTGTAAGGTATTTTTCTATTATGGAGAACATCCCAACTTCAAATTTAAAACAGCTAGTCTGAGCTTGGAACTTATGAATTAGTAAATACAAATATACCGTTGTCCCTATATTCAATATTATATTTAACAGGATTTGAATAAGGGTAACTCATGCTACATCATTCTTTTCCATGGAAGTGGCAATTTTGAAACAGTCAAAAGAAGCTTCAAAGGAAAGCTTCAAAGGTTACAGGAATTTTTGTCTAACAATCAAGTACAAGTACTAAACAATCCTACTCTAAGCCAATGAATGAATGCATTTCATGGTTAGAGAATTAGGGGACTAACTCTAACCTTTGATGTACCTGGTTGATCACATTATGAAAGTCTGCAGTCTTTTCCCAAATTCATCTGAAAAAAGTGACTAAATACATATTTCCTGGCCTTAATACCAACTATTTTTCCTACTGCCTTCCCTTTTTTCAATCTTTTGTTTACTTTCTTGCTTAATAAAATATAATGGAAAATTGAAAAGCATGCACCCTACTTTGTGATTTTCAAATTTCACTTAATAAAGGTGTAATCTAACATAAAATTTGTATTTTGTATTTTAACTTGAAAAATACTTTATGCAATTCAAGAGAAAAATATTCCACTGAGAGAAGAGAACCTTCTGATCCCCAAAACAAGGATAACTTTCTCTGAAGGTCCATTCTGTCAAACTGTCAGTTTTGTTTAGATTTCTATTGACTTTTTCTTACCTGGCACACTATCTGTAATTACCTTCAATTTAATCTCAAAGATACTTTTTCAGGAGGCAACTAGACTTCCTTTTTTTTTCTTTTGAAGACATTTCACATCTCATCCAAGAAGCTTCTTCAATTCTGACAGGGTAGTGGGGAATGGAAGGAATTATAGCTGGTAATCTGCATCCTTTTAGAGGGTCATTGAAGCACTTGGATGTTACTTCCATTTCAGGTTGGAAGGTGACAGAACTTGTCAATTTTCATTCCAATACTCAAATAAAATATTCCAAAACTTTTAAGTTTTGTAGGACATCTTAAATGCATTCAAGAAAATCTTACATTCATTTCAGAGAACTATCAGTACATCTCAGTTAAAATCAAATAGCAGGATTTTTTTTTAATGCAGGTCTACTGTTCTTTTGAAAAACCTCCAAATGTATTAATAGAAATAATGGTCTTCCAAAAGATTCTATATCAGCATGTATAAAGAGCCAATAAATATCTGATGCTTTGCAAAATATTTAGTTTAGTTTACTTTATTGTCATTGCACCTGATACAACAAAATCAAACACCATCTTCAGATCATGTACATCATGACCATGACCATGTAAATAAACACAAACACATATCCTTCACCCTTCACACATTGAACCGGAAACCCCCGACACCACACCAACACTGCACTATACAGCAGAATTCAAAAGAGCTACTGCCCTGGAATAGAAGCTGTTTTTCAGCCTATTTCCTTGTTTTTATTATTGTGTACCGTCTGCCAGATGGTAATAGTTCAAAAAAGGGGTTCCCGGGATGAGATGGATCTTTGAGAATGTTTTGAACTTTCTTAAGGCAGCAGGAGCTATAAAGCTCTTCCAAAGAGGGGAGAGGTCAACCAATGATCTTCTGGGCAATGACATTAACCCTCTGGAGTGCTTTCCTATCTGCCACTGTGCAATTGGCAAACCATACAGAGGTGCAGTATGTTAAAATGCTCTCTATGGTGCAGCGGTAGAAGGTCACCAGCAGTTTCTCATTCAGTTGTTTTCTGAGAAGCCTCAGGTAGTTTAATCTCTGCTGGGCCCTTTTGACCCGGGCTGCAATGTGAGCATCCCAGGTCAGGTCCTCTTTTAGGATAACATCCAGAAACTTAACACTGGCCACTTGCTCCACTCGGTCTCAAATATGGGCTACGTTATATGGACAAGTCCTTGTTTCTCATGCAGCCCAAAATGTCCATGAAAGGAATTGCTTAATGAAGGAGAAATGATGTCAACTGTCCAATAGGACTTTTATCAACTGTATCATATCCAGAAGCTGGGCTGTAATTTCCAAGATTCATAATTAGTAGCTATATTAACTAATGTGTATGGGAGCAGCAATATTTGAACATTTTTGCTCATTCTTGTCCCAGAGTTTCTACTCTAAGGTTGCCTCTTGTATTCCTAAAATATCCATGAGTGCAATGCTAATTTCTCAAGTTTTAAAGATCAGGAAAATAAGGGAATATCCCTGTTCTTTTTCTCTTAAGATTCATAATATTTATAGTACATTATGAATGCTTGATATATTTCCTTATCATAAAGGAAATGCTAGCAAACTGTCTGAGTAATTCTTAACCAAACTGCTTAGGAAAAAACAGTAATAGAGTCTGACAAACTCTACCTGCCTTTCCAGGAAAATGAATTAGCTTTCAGGGAAATTTCCCTGAATTTTTACAAAACCAAAAGTGTTTATGATCAGCGTATCTCTAGCTGGATTAAAAAATTCATTTCATATAAAAAATAAATAGTGAGTAGCTAATAGCCTTTGACTGGCTAAGTCTGCCTTCCTTTTCTTTTGTTCTTTTCTGTTGCTTTTCTTTCTAAAAACTGAGAATTTTGGTTGTAGCAGGATAGGTCTAACCTCAAGCATCATGTTGCTTGATCTCTAGCATAATGTAATGCAGATGTTTGACTGCTGTGTTTACATAGTTTTTAATGCAAAACATTTCTTTAATAGAAACCATAACTACAGTGCAGATTAACCGTAAGCAATTCTGGAAATAGCAAGCTTAAAAATATTCAGGAAGGCATTCTCAATACTTAAGATCCTTCTTGTGGGAAATCAAGTAGATGTTTTATATATAGTACCACTGCTGCTCTATTTTTAGAGGAGCAGTGGAGGAAATTACTATGTTAAAATAATAAAAGATTATTATTTATAATATTTATATATAAATAATAAAGAAAGAATGAGATCTGAAAAGGAATCCTAAAATCTTTTTTTAAAAAATTGTTTGGGATCAAAGATTTATATTCGTAGAACTTTCTCAACAACCTGTCGATATGCATATCAAGGGAGCAAAGCACAGGCTTTGAGAAACTGCTGCTCCCACAGTCTCCTTGCTCTGTCTCCAAAATGAGGTCAGCAAAGTTGCTGCTCTTGCTTGAAGGTTTGGCTCTGCCAGTTGGCTTGAGGCCCCAACAGGGGAGTATCACACTGGAAGTAGTTGATGGACCAATAGCAGACCCCATCTCCCCTCCTCTACATTCTGCTCCCTCTGTCCCCATGCTTTAGTCATAATCTCTATTTTTATTGTAAATGATTAAATGTAAATATAAATGATTCAATATATAATCATATATGATTTACATATTAAATGTCTATATCCATATGTAAACCATATATGATTATATATATTTATATCATTTACATTTATATTAACCATTTACAATAAAAATAGAAATTATGACTAAAACATGGGGACAGGAGCAGAACGTAGAAGAGGAGAGGTGATTATGATTTATAAATAATCATTTATAAAAAATTATTGCTTATATGATAGGTCCTCAACTTACAACCATGTTTAGTGCCTGTTCAAAGTTACAACTGAACTGAAAAAGTGACATGACCATTTTTTACTCTTGCAGCATCCCCATGGTCACATGGTCAAAATTCAGATGTTTGACAATTGGTTCGTGATGGTTGCGATGTCCCATGATCATGTGATCAGCTTTTGTGACCTGATGAGCAAAGTCAAAGGGGAATCCAGATTTACTTAACAACTATGTTTCTAACTTAACAACTGCAACAATTGTAGCAAGAAAGGTCATAAAGTGGGACAAAACTCACTTAGCAACTTAGAAATGTTAGGCTCAGTTCTAGTTGTAAGTCAAGAACTATCTGTAACTCCTTTTCCACATAGAGCGCTAATCTACATTGAATAATTGTAAGCATTATTTTGTTATTTTATGTATAGGTTTTTGCATGATAATTTGCACACAGTCTAAATCTCCTTTCTTTGGGATTACTATGTAGATTGACCTTTTTCAGTTAGTTGGCCACTCTGTCATTTTCTAGATTTGCTGAGATAGCTTGGTTAGAACTTTTGCTGGTGATTCTTTTGTTGCTTTCTATATTTTTGTATATATTCCATCAATTCTTGTAACCTTCCAACTTGATAATGATTAGAGTGCTGATTTAACTTCATCTTCTAGTACTAAGAGATTCTATAAATAGGGAATAATTTGTAAAATATCTTACAAAATATCTCTATTACACAGAATTTCAGTATACTAGTTTCAGTATGCCATTTATCTATTTTATTAATGATGACATTTTATAATTTGCTTTGTAATGTATTTTATGGATTAAGATTTTTGCTGCATTTGAAATGGACAAAACTTTCTCATTTTTGTTGAGTATCTCATATGTATTGATAAATTTATTGTTGGATATTGCTAATCTATTGATAATTGATAATTGAAGTTAACTTCTTCCAATATTTCTGGTTCCAGTGTCTTTATTGGTATGGCATGCAGTATATCTGTAGCTTTGCAGTGTAGTTTGAAGTATTTTTATCCATTAATTTCTAGCCCTTCAAAATGAAAACATTACTGTTAAATGGTAACACAAAACTTAAAGATGACAAGTCTACCACTTGGACTAATTAAAATAAGCCTAAATCAAGAAAGATTATGATTAAGATCACACATGATATTGCTAAATTTGAGACCTCCAGAATGTGGAATATAAAGCAATGCTGCTAGGCTTGATGTATGTTTCAGTAAGAGACATCATTTATTGCAATACCATTTTTCCATTCTGAATGGATTCTTTTGTTAAGAGTTCAGGTTCGGTTCCTCAGTGAGAAAAGCTAGCTTTGTAATTTCCTGCTTCTGATATTATCCAGACATATTCAAGGCAATAATGATGAGCTTCTTATAAGAAAAAACACATTGGCAGATGTTCCTTGTTAGGCAACAATTTACTGATTTTTTTTTTTCAGTAAGTTACATGTTTGGAAGGCAAAAACTTTTTTTCATATTTCATAAACCAAACAGTAACATCAGTGCTTCTCTTTGTTATGTATATTTTAGTGCCCCAGCAGTTTCAATAAAATTCTATAATTCTATACAAAACCTGTTTAAGGCTTATTTTTGAGTTAAGGATGGATGGGATTGTGTTGTCAATATTTGCACAATACAACCCAAACTGTGGCCATCTTTGTTTACTTCTTGTGTCTTTCATAGCATTCAATTGCTGTTGCTATTCAGTTTCCCGTTACAAAATTTTGCACGTCATCATTCAGTGTTCTTAACTGCCACAATCAATTAAAAATGTACTGTTTGTCTTTCAACTACCATACACAAGCCATTTGTTTACCCAGCTCAAATCTACAGAATTTTAAGAGATTGTTGACCTGGATATGTTATTAGAATTTATAATTAGATTCTGAACTTGGTAGTCCAATGAAGGACTCAGGACAATTGCTTGAAGTTGAGGCAGTTTATTCAAAAAGCCAGACAATGAAACAGACAGTGACCGAATTGAAGGCAGCCATAAATTAAACACAGAAGCAGAAATATTTATAGGGGGGGTTGGTTCCTTGTTTGTGAGTTCTGCCTGCCAGTATGTTTTGTCCTGGGAAGTACATGGGCTCCAGAGGGAAGGAAATTCAATTTTCTCATTCCATGGGATAGAATCCTTATCTCTTGTGTCTAGGTGTTGGATTCTTGCTAGTGCTCGAGGACTTGCATCATGTGGATAAAGGCATTTCTCAACTATAGTGAGAGAATGTAGACTTGCCGTTTCCAATCAAATTGCCAGCCTAAGCCTCATTTAATTCATCAGGTAATCATAGTGGAAAGTACTATGGGCCATCTTGGACCAGAAATAAAGACCATCTCCTTTAGAAAGCACTGGAGGAGGAGTTAATTTAGTGCCGAGAAGGTGCCCGCATCAAAGTGCACCTCCTATGTCACACAAGCTGCACCAGCAATGCAGCCACTTCTTCAATTTGCCCCAAACAGCAGAACATGATTTGGCAAGATCTCTCAAGAATGCACCTTTGTTTCTGCTAAGCGTGGATGGCATTCTGTCTTTCTTCCTATTATCAGGCATCCTTTACCAGGGTTTGAGATAAGATATCATATTGCTGCCGCTTTCTTCTATATCTCTGCCCTTCTTTCCCACTATTCCTTTTGCTCTCCAGCAAACAGCTGGGGAGCACAAGAAGCCATGAAGTAAGTTGGCCTGACTCATCTGCTTGGCTCTTACTTCACTTCCAACTGAGTAAGGAGAATGAATGGCAGACAAATGGGAATGTCTCTTCAGTGCAGCTTTCCCTGCCCCCATTGCTGTTCCTCACTAGCAGCAAAAAAAGGCATTTTCAACAAATTATTCAGAAAATAGATGACAGAGTCAGCAGAGTCAACAGCCACAAATATAAATAAGGTGCCTTCTTTATGTAGACATCATTACACTGAGATAAGCTTTCTTCAATTTTGCACTCTCTTTGCTTACAGTATTTTTGATTATAGACTGACTCCTTACAAACTCAATTCCCATGCACACGGCCTTTGGATTAAGTTATATATTGTTTTTACAGTACTTGTAGTCTTTTCTTCTGTTCAATCAGATCCAATTCTCAGAAATTGCCTCAACAAGTCCCTGCAGTTGTCTTTGCAAGATTTTTTTAGAAGAAGTTTGCCATTGCCTCTTTCCTAGGGCTAAGAGAAAGGTCACCCAGAGGGCTTTATGCCTAATAACTTATAGTCTCCTGATTTCTAACTTGATACCTTAACCACTTCACCAAACTGGTTCTCATTTGTAGTCATAATGGAGTGTTTATATCTGTATCTTCTGTCTGTCTATCATCTATGTTTACTGGCAATAGTAACAATACCTAGAGTGTTTCTATCCGTATAGGTTACTCCATTAGTGACTCCTTATGTTGCAGCCTCTTTGCAGTTGTTTCAGGGTGGAATATCTATCACTTAATTCTTTAAATTGGATCTGAGTTAGCAATGACATTTGCTTTCCCTCCAAAAATGAATATTAATAATAATTTTAAAATGCTGTATACATTATGTTAAATTTGATTATGAAGCAATTTTATTTGACAGGTCAAAAACCCTATCCCATTTGTAATAAAACCCAACACAGAATCTCACGAAGGTCACTTTAGCAAGACAGATTGTAACATTTTTTTATTAAATATGTAAAAAGATAAACGCAAATCAAATTATTCACATATTCAGAGACAAAAAAAAGTATATTCTGTCATGCGACAATTGGTAGGTAATGCAAAATGACTGGTACATCTGAATAAGACCTTTTTGCATCTATTATGTCATTATCTATTTATAATTAACAATAATTATGTTTACATTCCTTTCAGTTTACATTTAATATATAACCAAAGCTTTATGGTGTGCTATTCAGTAAAAGTAATTGCAAATGCATATTAAAACTGTAACGGAATAACAGGATTACTCACCACAGGGGAGGGGGGGTCCTCTTTCCTTCCAAGAGTCTCTCTCTCTCCCCTCAGCACAACTGAGCAGATCAGGTTTTATATTAAACTATTACCCTGCTGTCTCCCAAGCCAGCCACTTCCCATCTCCAAATTGGGGGGAGGGGGGGGGGAGGGAATGCTTCGTAGACTAGTCATACAAAGGGGACCGTAGAAAACATTACTCTCCTCCCATGGACACAAAATATTCCTATGTGACAGGTTGGGGAGCAGAGAGGCTTTGGATGAGAGCAGTTCAGAAACAAACCTCGAAAAGCCCAAAAAGCGCTTCAAAAGGAAGTATTTTAAAAGTTTTCCTAGAAGGAAAAAGAAACAGAGATATGACATGACTGCATTAATGGCGATGGGAGTGTTCAAAAATAATGACTTCCTCTGGGGATTTTTTTTTTTTTTTAGCACAAGAAACATTTTGGAGGCGGCATAACAATAATAAAGATTATGGATTTGTTTTTTATTATGACAGTTTTTGAAAAAATAATGCTATTTATGAGTTTGATTATGCCTGCCAAGACAAATCATTTTCCTTGAAAATATTTAAAAGATTTATTTTTAGGAAAGGTGAAAGTGTTAAGTTTATTTATGATGAGTTGGCATAGTATATATAGCTTTGTTAATTCTTCTAAGCTGAAGAGATGGAATGCTTCAACTGAGTTACAGGATTAGAGAGATTGTAATACATGCTGCCTGATCTGTAATTAAGTATCATTCTGAAGCAAGAAATTTCAGAGAAAAAGAAACTTTGAAAGATGCAATACATCATTTATAGTAATAATAGAACTAGCACTTATGACCAGACCTTTAGTGATGCTAACCTGTACATTGAATTCTATTTGTTTTTTGCTAGAATATTTATAACCAATCCAATTTAAAACCAAGCAAAATATAAAACAGTAAATACAATGGAAAAAATACCATAATTAGAATGTGAAAATGTGCAATTTAAATAATAAGGAATGTTTTAATATGATTTATTTCAATTATAAAAATGTCACAATCTAAGTGCAAATTTAACTAGAAGTTAATAGAACTCATGGCAATGAATATTTCTGTAATCCAGCAATTTGTTTCTCCATGCTACCAATCCATTGATCCGGACTAAAATAATAATTAGCTTTTCTTTCTGGATAAGATATCCCCACTAATACAATGTGGAAACCGGCCTGGCATCTGTGTGTCCTTGAGTTACTCACTGATTTTTAGATTCCAAAAAGATATATCAAGATTTTAGAAGATAAACTGTAACTGTGCTAGTAAATATTCTGACTTGCCCAACACTTGCACAGAAGAAAAAAATAAATGTTTTCATAATCAGTGTAGCCAGCAGTGGGAATTGGAATATAGGTGGCATCTTCAGACATATATACTGTAAAGATCGGTATAAATGCTTAAATTGACAAAACACTGAATATAGAATTGAAATAAGAATAACCTTTCTAGAAGAAGGAAGTGTCCAAAGAAAGATTAGGCAGGCATGTATGCATCTTCCAATACTATAAGAAACACTGTATAGCTTTCTAGCATGCTTTGGGTTATGACATCAGAAACATTACAGCTCTAGCATGTGTGCTTTTGTTCTAATTAGGGAAAATTATTTGAAATTACTTGAATTTGTCTATTTCAATTATTTCCCACTTTTGCCTTTTGTCCAAAGTAATGTCCAAGTGCACCGAATTATCATGAAATGTGAAACCTAACTGAATAGTATTTTATTTTAAGAGATGCCCATATAAATAGTTTTGAACAAATTACAAATGTTATTCATACTTAAGACAGAAGGAAAAATAAATATATATATATATTATATTTATATATATATTTTTAAAAGCTGAACAAATTTCAAGCAGCCAGATAGTGACGTTGCAGTGGTAGAAACTGGGAACAAAGCTTGCAGACCTTCTTAGGTTCAAACGCCGATAGAAGACTTCTGCAAAACACATCTTGGCAAGTTGGCTGACACAGTATGGTACATTTATGTTAATGGCAGACAGAGAGTGATTGGTTTCAAGTCTGAGGCCACACACATTCCATTCTTCCAAAGAAAGTTCCCACAGAAAATCAGAAACAGCCAGTGTGCCAGATGGTCAGTATTCTTCCTGTTGCTGGGGCTGTTCATGAACCTGTTCTTCACCTTCATGTTCTTCTGTGTGGCTCTCCTATATAAGGTAGGAGAGAAAAAACAAATAAACAAAAGTTGATCAAACACTAAAAGCAAAATTCTGTCTGCTTATGTTTCTAAAAAAAATGTTAGCGAGTTCAACATTTCTTAATCTTTACCACCAAGAGAGTGTTAAAATCATTAGGGGTCTTATACATTGTTCCCTAATTACTCACATTTTTATTTTAATTTAAAGCTAGGATTTTGTGTGAAGGAGAGAGAGAGAGCGTAAAAAAGCTTGAAACCTGTATACAGGGAAACTGAATTTCAAATATGAATATGATTCACTGGGGATCATGGAATGGTAAGCTGATACTTTTCTCTATTTATTGGTCTGAATTTTGGATCTTATCAGTATCAACTCCTCCAGAATATTCACAATTCTTTTATGGACTATAATCTCTGAAAAGAAATTCTGTGCCCTACCTAAAACCACTTTGTGGAATAACTAGCAGAGAAAGGCAACATTGGAAGACCTTGAATATGAATGTTATCCAATTCCATTAAAGCTACATTATTTATGCTATTGTACAGAGAAAAAATAGATTGTGAAGACTTACATGTTCTTCTGAAGCATACAGAACTTCCATTAACCGTTGAACAAGATCATTGTTTTCTTCTCCGTGTTCTTGACATAAAAGCTCAATCTCCCTTAATTTCCCAAAATAGAAATCTCTCTCCTTTTCCACACCTTCAAGTGCAAGTTTTAATGAATGTACCTGTGAAAATAAAACATTTAGGTAACTCTATATTTATATCGCAAATCATACAAACTGCACAATTGCTAGGCAAACATTCTGTTCACATGCATTCAACACAAGTGGAAACAAATTTGTACTATATACTGAAGAATTCATTTTTGTTTTGTTCTAACTTCGATGTTTCTCCATAATATATCAAAGATATTTTCTAACCTCATTTGGACAAGTTTTAAAATGGTGGTCTTATGCTATTCAGATGCTTCTCAATTTACAACCATTTGTTTAATGACTGTTTGAAGTTACAAAAGTGCTGAAAAAAATTATGTATGATCAGTCCTCTAACTTACAACTGCTGCAACATCCTTATAGTCATGTGATCAAAATCTGGGTGCTTAAAAACCAGCAACATACGGTATTTACAATGGTTGCAGAATCCTGGGGCCAGCTGATTGCCATTTGCAATCTTCTCAGAGGGCTTATGACAAGCAGAGTCAATAGGGGAAGCTGGAGTTATTTAATGACCATAGCGAAATTCCAGTCTCAACTGTGGTCACAAGTCAAGGATTTTATCTGTGCTCAGTAGCAAAAAAGCACTCTTAGAGGACATTGATTTATGTTACACAATTACTATAATAATATAATGAAATATCACTTGATTAAATGTTTACAAAGCATTTTCCTGTTATCATCCCAAGTTCCTCTGCTGGCATAAAAATAATTAAGGTGATTGGTTGAAGATGTAATGATCTTCCAAGTAGCAATAACCAGTGCTTAATTGTTGAAAACTGCTATGGTTATCTGTTTAGAACCATACTAGATTTTACTCTTTTGCTCACATGCAGAGTTATCTCCCAATTTGGTAGCCTAAGCATATTACCTGTTCGCTAAGCTGTATGACTTGTGTCTCCAAATCTTTATCAGACTTTGACACTGAACTGCTTGGCGGTGTTCTTTTGGCTGATGATGGACGAGATGATGTGGAGCCAGGTTTTGATGCAGGACTGGATCTGGCAGCACCTGAAAAAATATATTAAAATAGTTTTTAAAGTATTAGTTAGAACCAAGATTCTTGTCACTTAAGAAACCAACTATGATGAATGTAGAGAATCAGTAGGTAAAGCATTGTATGATTCAGTGGGCCAAGGACTTTGGATATAATATAATGCTTGAACAATGAGAGAATATGTGGACAAAAGGTCAAAAATTCACATTAAATTATAATTTAAAAGAAAATATTTATAAGATGTTGTCTATTTGGTATCCAACAGCGACAAATTGTCGAGAAAGTATAAAGGTATCTCAAATGAATGTGGGAAATGTAAATATAAAGAAGGAATTTTTTATCATTTTATGGTGGACATGTGACAAAGCAAACAAATATTGGAGAAGATCTTAAAGAGAATATAAAGATAAAACCAGAGACTTTTATTTTAGGCCTAATGGGCAAAGAACAAAGAAAAATAATGGAACTTTAATTTTATACATGTTGACATGTGTATAATTACTTTATGCACTGCCCTAGCATGCAGCCCTTACAAAGATCCCTACCCTACCCCTGAAAAGATTCAAAGTAAAGCTGGCAAAGCATATGGCAAGGACTTGATTCAGAGAGTTATGCCAACGCTGTGCAAAGTAGGGAGCCGCCAGCCAGCCCTGGTTGCTCTAGCTCTAAAACCCCAATCTGCACCCACCTTGCTTTTGCTTGCTTCCCGGGAGGCATCAGAACAAGCAGCTGTTTTGCAAGATCTTAATTGGCAGCCACAAGAAAAGAGCAAACTGCATTTGGTGCACAGAATCCTGGTAGGCAGATTGGGAATACACATGGTAATGTGTGATGAGCTGAGACTGCTGAAGCCAGGAGCCTGGGGGCCAGGATGGCACAAGGGCAAAGAACCCAACAGAAGGCAAAAGATGGCAAAGATCAACAATGTCAGCAGAAGTAACCAGCAGAATGCAGGCTGGCTAAAGGGCAGAGGTGGGGTGGAGATAGGCAACCAGGGAGAGTTGAAGGGAGGCAAGCACAGCAGAGTAAGAGAAGTCTGAGATCCTCCCTCAACAATGACATGATCCTGGAATAACAATCACAACTGGGACTACTGAAACTGCTGTCGCTAAGGGATGCAATTCACCTAATAACCACTTCGCCTAGACATGGAAATTCCAATCCCAATTAGGGTCGCTATAAAGCTAGATTACACCAGCAGGTTCTAGTAAGAGGGAATCTATAAAGTAAAGAGGAGATGCCATGCATCCCATTTCTTTAATATGCCCATTAGTAACAGCAGCAGCTAAGAATGTGCTCCTCTTTTAAGGATGCAGGATTTCAGGAAATTTATAACTAAAGATTTAATATGCTAATGAAACCAACCCCCAGTCTGCAAAAGGCCAAAATATTTACAATAGATCATTAGATTTAAATATAATTTTATTATACATTGCTCTTTTGTAACATATACATGCAAATAATTCACTAGAAAATAAAACAAAAAATACCGTAACAATCTATCCTCGTCATTTCAGTATGTGGAAAATATTACTGTCTACAGCTGCTACATCAGTAACCGAACACTGAACATGTGTATGAGCCACAATTACATACAGAAGTGCACTTGTTTACACGTGTATGCTGAAGAAAGATCTAAATCAGGTTTGGGCAGAGGAAAACCTAACATGATTCATCCTAAAACAACATAATTGGGATAAATATACTCTTCTTACCAAAGAGAGAGTTTTATTTAAACTCTATTTGGGAACTGTACTATCACATTTTATATATATTTTAGAGGGCATGATAGTGCCCCATAAATCACAGTATGTTATGTGATGTGATGTGGATAAAAAGCCATTGTCCTTTAAAGTTAGTGAAGTTAATAAAGTTGTATTTTTAACATACTATTCAAAAATTACAACTGTAAACAGTAATCGTTCACAATCGTGGATAAATACCTGCTGTAGGAGAGTTTGCATGATGAGATTTTTTTGGCAGATTAAAGATCTGTTCCCCAGGATCAGGTGGTGGAATTGCATCTTGTCCTTGCCGAGCTTCTACTGGATCATATTCTTTGCCATCATAGTTAGCATCAAAAAATTTCTTAAACCACTGTATGAAATCAAGGTTATCTTGGAAACGTCCCTTTACTAATTTCTCTACTGGAATGACCTGTATGGCAAACAAGGCAGATCAGTGATTTAAAATACCAACAGAAGAATTTCAATAAAAAATAATGTTTCCAAATGCTAATAACAACAGTGTAATACCAAATAGTATACGTAAGTATTACTATACAAAATTTTGTGTTCCTCCTCCAAAAATTGTAGTCCTTGTTGATATAATTTACATAATTTCAACAAGAAATGTAATATATCTATTTACAGGACTACCTAGCCAATGAAATATTACATTTATTTTAGCTACTATAAAAGGAGCCATCACTTTTATACCATTCATCAATTTCATACATCCTTTTTCTATTAAATAGATAATAGAATAGTATTATACACAGCTCTGCATAAACTGGAATCTTTACCTTATCCACATTCATTCTTTTAAATGATGCTTGTAGAAGTTTGAAGTTATGAATATACTCATGTTCAAGCTTCGCTTGGAATTTTACTTTCTTCAAACTAATACACCCTGGGAACAACATATCCATGAACTGGCAGTAAGCTGCTCCTAGAACAAGAGAACAGAGGCATATTAGTTGCAGTGCAGGCAAATAAGCTAACCATGTGTCACAAGAAACAAATAGACTTACTTATCACCAGCCCAAAAAGGAACAAAAAGATTCCAGCACTTCTCCACCAGTACTCAGCACCCAGATCAGCATACATTAACTCCAAGGTTATCATCAGACCAACAATCAAGTAAACAATACCCCAATCAAGAAACTGCTGAAGAAGCCAACAGCAAACAGCCCAATCAAAGAATCTCTAAGACCACCAACATTGACAGGCAAGCCACTACAATATAAACTGACAGCAAATAGCACTCCTTACTAACATTGTTGATATTACCTTGTTTGGGTAATGAAACGTCTGCAAGAAAACAAGCAAGCTCAGAGAGCACTAAGGATCCCTCATGTCAATCCTGAGTTACAAATATTTTCTTTTATTAGACCTACTTATTTCAGTTGCAACAATAGGATTAAATATCAAAGTTCTATCTTAATATCAGATTGAAGCAATGTGTACATTTAATATGTGACTGCTTTTTCAAGCACATCTGCAACATTAGAATTGTAACAAATGTTACCAAGAAACATTCCAGTAAATACAGTACAAAAAGTCTCTACAAAATATATGTCAAAGCAAGACAAACTAGCATATTGGCCTGATCTTAAAAGCTAAAAGTGCTTAACTGATTTTTAAGAACCACTGATTTTCAAAGCACTTACTTTTTAATATTTTATTTTATCTGTATCCCATCTTTATTTTTTTTTATAAACAATTCAAGGTGGTGAACATATCTAATATGCCTTCTTTCTCCTATTTTCCTCACAATTCTGTCAGGCGAGTTGGGCTTTGAGAAAGTAATTGGCTCAAACTTACCTAGCTGACTTTTTTATTATTATTATTAAGGGGGGACTAGAATTCATGGTCTCCTGGCTTTCTAGCCTAGTACCTCACCTACTAGACCAAAATTGCTCTCTGTATGCTTAGAGATTGCTCACCAAAATTATAAAAATGTTGCATTTTATTCACAGAATAGTACCTATAGTCCCAATGTAGATAGCTCATAAATTCCTGACATTAAATCGAGAAAAAAGAAGCTACCATAACCTGAAAGCCACAAGAACAATTTCAGAGAAACAAGCCAGACAAAACTGAGTGGGAAAAAATAGCAAACGTTTGTCAGTTTCAGGAGGATTTTAGTAAGAGGCAGAAAGACTAATAAATTCTGACAATCCAATACGGTGTTCATCCTGAACAGTACCACAAACAATGGCTTCTGCTACCTAATTAGTTGGCAATGTTAAATTAATCAGCAATGCTGTCAATTAATAGTGCTGTGGGCAAGAGCAGCCTCAACAGTAAACCTAGCAAAGATTATAATCCAATTCAATGGTAGCAAAGAATCAGATTTCTAATCCAGTAAATATTAGCGAAATCTTCCACAAATTTACTACAAAATTGATGCTTTGTTCTTCAGCCAGATTCATCTGCTTTATCAACATTGGACTTAATAGACCTTAAGATATAATGGAGCATTGTATCTGAAATGATAGGAAAACTATGAATGAAATCACTTTGTTTTGTGATGATGAATTAATATTTACCTTAGATCGCTTATAAATTCTGAAATGAAAAAAGCAACCCAAAGGCTTTGGTACATTAGATTCTGCTCCCTAAGTCTACAACAGAATCCAGAGCAGAAGACTGTTCTGGGATCAGTATTTGGTCAGTTTTTCTCAATAGAAACGTTTTCAGATATACTGTATATGAACTGGTAGTATCAGTGGGACATCTTGTCAACATCAATAGAACAGCTTGCCTTCCAGAATTGTAGGTGTTCCATTGCTGGAAGTTTTCAAGAAAAGATTGGATAATAATTTGTCTGGGATAGTATAAGAACTCCTACCTTCAACAAGGGGTTAGGCTAGAAGTCCCTCAAGGTCCCTTCCAGCTGATTCTATGCTGTTTACTGCAACAGTCTTTTTCCACTACTATCAGTATGTAACAATATATTGTCATATCTTTTATTTTTCTTATTTGTGTCCTGCCTTTATTATTTTTACAAATAACTCAAGTTGGGAAATATATCCAATACATCCTGTTCTCCCTACAATAGCAAACCTATGAAATGAGTTCATCTGAGAAAGAGTGACTGGCCCAAGGTCACCCAGCTGGCATTCATATTTAAAATACTAGGACTTGTGGTCGCCTGTTTTCTAGCCTGATGCCTAAACTATTAGACCAAATTGGTTCCCTTTTGCCATATATAAAGCTGTTGATGCATTTAATCCTAGAGGTGATTTTTCTGATGTTATGAGTCAGCAGCACCTTCACTTTGTTCTACTTTAGCAGAGATTAAGCACACAACACAGCAAAGTCAAGCTACAGTCATACCAGCATTTCATTTGCTAAGCTGCTTTCACCACTGGTGAAAAACAAGGAATAAAGACCACCAGACACAAGCTAGAGCTGTTAGGGCCTACCTTATAGTGGTAAGGGTGGTGAAATTTAACTATTTCTTAATTCTTATTGCATCTGCCAATAATTGCCTGATGGCCCTGTTTCTAGTGAGTTGGTCTACCCTGTCAGAGGGAGTTAATATCAAAGTTCACCTAAAGGGTCACTGTGGCAAACATGCTTTAAATCTGGCAGACAAAGTTGCTCATTGCTGCATGCTGGACTCCAGTTTTAAAGCAGAATATGTGTGGAATGGAAGGAGCCACATCTTTCAAGGTGACCATGGAAGTATGAGCCCGTGGAACATGAAGAAGTGGACAAAGTCCTCTCAGCTGCTAATTCAGCTCCTTGTATACAAGTAGTCCTTGTCAAGGTAATGCTTGACTTATGATAATAATTGAGTCGAATATTTCTGTTGTTAAGTGAAACATTTGTTACGTGAGTTTTGCTCCATTTTACAACCTTTCTTGCCACAGATGGTAAGTGAATTAAAGCAGTAGATAAGTTAGTAGCATGGTAATTAAGTGAATCTGTTTTTTCCATTGAGTTTGCTTGTCAGAAAGTCACAAAAGGGGATCACATGACCCTGGGACACAGCAATGGTCATAAATATTAACCAGTTTCCAAGCATCTGAATTCAGATCACATGATCACGGGGATGCTACAAAGGTCATAAGTGTGAAAAATAGTCATAAGTAACTTTTATTAGTGCTGTAGTATCTTTGAACGACCATGAAATGAACTAAATGTTGTAAGTCAAGAAACATTATTCAGAAATGAGCATACATGGTTTTATGTCAATTTTGGATGCCAGGATGGAGATTCCTATTGCTAAAATCTACTAGACCAGAGGTCTTCAAATTTGACAGCTTTAAGACTTGTGGACTTCAACTCCCAGAATTCCTCTTTTCAGTCGTGTTAGCTCAGGAATTTGGGGAGTTGAAGCCCACAAGTTGCCAAATTAGAAGATCCTTGTACTAGACCCTAAACTAGGTGTTTTCTGAGGAAGGGAGCACATAAGAAAATGCATGACATGGCACAAATAACACAATGTTGTGGCTTGCTGTGGATACCTATAGGCCCTCATTCATAATATAAATCCTTGGGGGTATCAAAATGGCTGAAAGAATGTAACTCGGTTTGGGGGGTAAAAACTTTCCCCAGAGGATGCTAGAGTTGCTAATTTGCACACTATTAATAATTAATGAAGTACAAACATTAATATACTTGTTTGTTATTTTGGGAATACATTTTCCTTGTAGAAGGTATACATTTTCCTTGTAGAAGGTATACATTTTCCTTGTAGAAGGTATACATTTTCCTTGGAACATTTCAATTCAGCTGTGGTTTGGCTCAAATTTGTCAAAATACTAGATTTATATGTTTCCATATGGAAGACATTACCCATCCATAGTATATAGAGAAAGCTTGTTCCTTCAGGAAAGCCATAGAATTGTGCAGCTATTTAATGATATTCTTCATATAATTATTGCATAACTTGTAGAAAGGAAGATAACTGTATTTCAAAAGGGACAACCTGCACATTCAGGGAACCAGAAATAAAGTCAGGCAACATTAAAATATTCATTGCTTTTACCTATTTCTGGAAATAATGTTTCTTTAAAACTCAAGATTTAGTTTACTTTGGAGTATTGATTCAGTGGTCAATATTCATTATATTTTTAAACTGGGCTACAGCTTGCAAAAGTGGTAAATTCTTTTGATCTAATTACAGTACAGGAATTCTGTACTTTGTTTAGAATTGAACAGAAGGCAGATATACACTACTTTTCATGCAGATCTCACAACTGTACAACAAAAAAGACAGAAATGAAGGTTTGATTTATTAAGCTTACAAACATTAAGGATAAACAAATGGATAGACTGAAAGACAAGAGCCATGGCAGGCTAACTACTGCTGATTCTAATCAACTAACTACAAAATGAGAGAGAAAAAGTTAGATTTATCATTTCTCCCAAGAACAGTTTTCACTAAGGCCAAAACCAGTGTGAATATCTTATCACTGCAATATTGACAACATGAACTAATCACATATTTCAGGGGTGAGAAGCATTTGATCAGGTGCCGAACTTTACTTAATTTACATATAAAGTTAGCATCCCATAAAAATAATAAATGTAAAAATATCAGTATGACTCTCAAAATTAGAGATGATTAGGAATCAAAGCACATCAGACCATCATAAAAGAAAAAAAAACACTATATTGAGGACATGGGCAAGTGTTTTTACCTCCCTGAATACACAAGGGCAAAGCCTCTGTAAATAAGGAGTCCCATGAAATCTTCCCACCAGCAGTACTGAAGGGAGGGCATCAAATGGCTCTGTAAAAAGCAATTATCAGAAATTAATTGCTATATAATTATACTTATATTGTTTTGCAACTATAATCCTATTTTGCCATTTGCCATAAAAAAAATGATCTATCTTTCTGCTGAACAATGTGTTTTACAGTGAAAAATACTAAGCCACTGTATGATCCATATTTATCTAGCAGCAATGGGGTTGCATTGGTATCTTATTCCCAAGTTAGAAAACTAAGATATAATTCCTTCTTGGATATAGAAGCTGAATGTTAAGTAGTATGATGTAATCATTATTTTTTTTACAAGGAACTTCTCACACTGCCATATTATAACCAAACACAGCTTGAGTGAAAAATTATGGAAAAAAAACTGGACAGTAGACTTTTTTTTAATACTTTGAGTGTGTTAATATTCACTAGTAAGCAGTCAGAGTGCAGCACAGGTTTGTCCCCCTGTGCTTTCTGACAGCCTGCTGTAATGTACCAGATGTCAGTTCTGTAGTGTCTAAATTTAGATTAAAGTTCTACTAATGTCACTGTTGTGAAGCTGCAATCGTCCATGCATACAAGAGCCCTAACAGTTTCAATTCTAGGTGTATACATGTTCTCAACAGGAAATGAATTGTGAGGATTCTAGAAAATATAGTTTAGTTCTGTGAATTTATGCACTTGAATGAGAAAACCACAATATGTACAGTTCAGATAACCTTTACTATTAAAACAGTTTCATGAAAATGAAAAACAGGATGCAAATTTTGAAGCAAAATCTCTGTCACAAGCCATCTGACTAATGCACTTGCTTCTATATAGTTAAGCAAGCCATAAGGAAACCATTAACCAAAGCCTATAGTTTGGGTTAGTCCTACCTATCTATATACTTTGTCACTATTACATCTACATTTGGTCTAAACAGTCCTTCTACTATATAATAAATCATGGTTTATGAAGCTATGGCCATCTGGCTCCCCTCACTGACTTCAGATATTCGTTAACATTAAATCAAAATTCTGAGTTTGACACCCCAAATTAGTGTAAAATTTTGAGGTTTCTTCAGAATTCAGCTAAACCCCCCAAAATTCTAGATGGCTGGAAAATGAGCTTTGTGTAGAGCCCTTTACTCTCTCAGCCACTATATATTTTAAGTAAAAAATATGTAATTGTGTCATATACTTGAGTACAACTCTTCATGCATTCTAGAATCCCAAGTGGTTCTAGACTGTATAGTAAAATATGTGTGTGTGTATGTGTATGTGTGTGTGTGTGTATGTATGTACAGTATGTATATATTCACAAAAATGTAGATATAGTTTCTACTGTTTCTACTGTGACTTTTAGTTGACTATATGGGCATCAGGAAGAGAAATGTGGGACCAATATCCATACCTCAATCTCTACCATGTTTGAAGTACTTCAGGCCATCCACTGAATGGTTGGAGAAAGTCATTTCTCAAATAAGAAAAAGAAGCTAAGGGGAGAAAAGAGTATGTAATCATGATACTCAACTTCCAAAATCACAGTTTATGATACCCTGATATAATGCTGTGAAGATACTTCTTCTACATATGCTCAAATATTGCCATATTGCAGGGGTTCAAACTCATAATGACATGTCATCACATGATGTATCGCAACTTTCCCCCCTTTGCTAAAATGGGAGTGGGTGTGGCCATGCATGATGCATCCAGCCCATAGCCATGAGTTTGACACCCCTGCCATTTTGGCATGGATCATGAAAGGTAAAAAAATGAACAGAGAAAAAAACAAGCTAAATAAGTACTGTTATTCTTGCAAACATGAAATCAACCATGGATTTCAAAACAATCATCCATATACAACTGGAGCACGACAAGAGCAAAATTATTCATAGAATAATTGGTATACAAAATAAGATTTTTGTTTCATTCAGTGCAACAGAACTATAAAACTTTATTTTGGTATCAGATTAATTTATTCTTCCTTCATTTCTTTTTTCTGTAAATGTCAAAAGAAGGACAGTGAGCTAATCAAATGCCCATGTGAGTACTCTAAACACTGAAACATCACTAATAATGTCTTCTGTTTTACTTTCCAGATAATAAGAATTACAAAAACTACTGAAAATAAGGTAGATAGATATCACTTTGCAATTCTTACTGAATTTCAAAAAAGGATACTGTAAAGGTAGAAAAATGCAGGAAAAAAACAAGAAAAATTAGAGGTGGCAGGTGGCGCAGCTGTACCTGAAAGGGAGGGCAATCTGTAGCTTGCCAGATTCTGCAGAACTTAAATTTCCCAAAGTCTCAGCTTTAGAGTCAACAGTGTGTTGTATTCAGTAACAACTGGAAAGCAATGGAGGTACTGGTGGCCATCATTTTATATAAAACAATATAATGATGCTTCCAATTTTTATACCGCTTTATTTTATACTTCTTTAATTTGTCCATCTAAAAAGTTTATGTTTTTTTCAAATAAACATTTTATCCTTAGAATAACTGAAGAATTTTGTCATGACTTTCTCAAAAGGCAATTCCTATTTGCCTTTTAGGTGTATATCATTATGTTTCCAAGGCAAAAAAAATTTTTCGCTGTACTTTCTTACTCAGGATCAAATATTCTGCTAATACTTTTACAGCTTCAATAACTGAGTGTAATATATCTAAAATAATTGGGTAAGGGTTCCAGAACCAATTCCTTTCACATGTGAGCCAATTAAGGCAGTAGTAAACCACTTCTAACGAAAGCTGCATGAAGCTAATGAGGTATTACTAAGAATCAGGCTTCACTCAAGAATAGTTTTACTTTCTTAATTGTGCACATGATATTTATCATAGCTTCTTAAGATGCCCTTTCTTTCCTGCCTGTAAACAGATGGAATGGTGATTCTGTATTCAGTATAAACATAAAAACAGTTTCTATACCTTAAATTATTTCCCAAGAGTTTACTGATTAAAAATGACTATTCATTAATTTATATGTTGCCAATCTTACTGTTGAGCAACAAGAAATACTAAAAGCATTAGTATAATATATAATATATAAAAAGAAACAAACAGATATGGTGAAATATTGAATGAAACGGGTGAACTTAAATCTATACAAAAATTAGAGGAACAAGGTATAAAGATGAATTGGTTTTCATATGCGCAAATACATTCAAGGTATGATAAAGACTCTAAAATAAAAGGTTTCTATGATTTATGACTTATGTACTGATTTAGATAAGATTTTGACAGGTACTGATGAAAAGGTGATTAAAAATTGTATGGATATTTATTAGAAATTAAACTAGAAGAAGAACAAGTTAAAGAAACAATAATTGCTTGGGGGAAGAATTTTGGATCTAGAGAAATGGCAAAAATTGTGGTTTCAAAATTATAAAATGACAATGTCAACAGCATATAAAGAAAATTTGTATAAGATGTTTTACAGGTGGCATCCCCCCCCCCCAAGAATAGCAAGAATGTCCAAGAACAAATTGGAAAAATGTTGGAAATGTCATCAGACACCTGGCTCATACTACCATATGTGGTGCACTTGTGCAGATGCTAAAAAATATGGGACTAAAATCCACATGTGGTTGGAAAAAATGACAAAAAAGCATATAGATTTGAAACCAGAGATATTTTTATTGGGAATTTTACCTGAAATATATAGTAAAGAATTGAAATACCTGATTGTAAATGTATTAACAGCGGCTAGGATTGTATTTGCTAAAAATTGGAAAAATGAGAAAATACCATCACAGGAGGAAATCATTAAGAAAATATTGGAATGTGCTGAAATGAGTAGACTGACATTTGAAATCAGAGAACAAGATGATAAACAATTTTATAAAATGTGGGATCTATTCTATCAACGGTTAGAAAATAAAACATGGTAATGAAATATGTAGATTCTTAGAAAATAATATATAAAGATGTATTCTTTTCTTATTACATCTACAAAATGATTGTAGGATAGATTTGAGATGATAATATGAACTGTCACAAAACAATTTAAGTAAAATATGATTATTTCGTAAAACATGAATGAATAAAAGTATAGTCAAATGATTGATTAACAATGATATTAATGTATTTAATACTTGATTGAAAATATGAGAATATATACAATGTAATTGAAGACTACGAAATGGAAGCACAAAACAATTTGTAAACCAACTGGCACACTGTATGTGTGTGTGGTATATATATATATATATATATATATATATATATATATATGGATCTTTGGTTGTTCGGGTTTTCTCCCGCGTAAGATTCGAAGTATCTAGGCAACGTTTCGATGAAGTCTCATTCATCATCTTCAGGCCTCTGTCTCCGGCTCTGTGCTCCTCAGAGTAATGTGAGATTGCAGCTGCTTCCTCCTTTTAACTGCCAGTGGGGTGGGACTTGATTCAGTGGGGGCTTGGCTGTGTTCTGATTGGGTGGGGGTGTGTTCTCATTGGTAGGGGTTTGGCTGTGTTCTGATTGGTTGGGGGTTAGCCGTGTTCTGATTGGTTGGAGCGTGTTCTGTTCAGGTGGGGGCTTGGTTGTGCTCAGGTTAGTCTTAGTTGCTGGGGATTTGAGCTGGTGAGTTGTGATCTTGCTGTTTGGCTTCTAGTTCGTGGTCCTTCTGCATCTTCATAGTGGGTGTCGGTTTGCTTCATGTATGGCTCAGAGGGGTTTGAAGTGGGTAGTGATGCAGCTGCCGTGCAGCTTCTGGTCCAGGGTCGTGTCTCATCTTCTGGGTGGGTGGGGGTCTGTTTTCTACATGGAAGTGTGGTGGTGGCATCTTGTGTGGCTCTCATGGGTGTGGGTCTGGTGTCCTTCTTCATGTTAGGTACTCGTCTGTTCATGAGGGCGGGTTTCCAAATGGCTGGAAGGCGGGAGGTGTCGTCTCGTTTGTTCATGCTGTGTGGGCGTTTTTCTATCTCTATGGCTTCTCTGATTATTCTGCTGTTGAAGTGTTCGGTTTTGGCGATAGTTCTGGTATTTTTAAAATCAATTTCATGTCCTGTGGCTTTGAGGTGTTGGACCAGGGAAGAGGTCATTTCTTCCTTTTTGATTGAGTTCTTATGTTCTTCAATGCGTGCACTTATTCTTCTGTTAGTTTGTCCAATGTATGTGGTAGGGCAGGCAGTGCAGGGGATTTCGTATACTCCTTGGTTTTCTAATTCGATTTTGTCTTTGGGGTTTCTTAGGATGGTGGATATTTTTCTGTTTGTGCAGAATGCTGTTTTGATGTTGTGTTTTTGGAGGATCTTGCTAATTTTGTCTGTAGTGCCTTTTATATATGGGAGGAGGGCTTTGCCGTTTTCTTGTTCTCTGTCTTGGATTTTGGTTGGGGTTTCTTTTTGGATTAGGTGGGTAATCTTCTTTCTTTGGAATCCATTGGCTGTAAGTACGTTGGTGAGAGTGTGTAGTTCGGTTTTTTGGTGTTGTTCATCGGCTAAGCATTTTGTTCTGGAGATGAGTGTCTTGGCTACGGAATTGATCTGTGCTGGGTGGTGGTGTGAGAGTGCATGTAGATAGCGGTTAGTATGTGTTTTCTTCTGGTAGATGGTGTGTCCTAGGGAGCCATTGGATCTTTTGTATACCAAGACATCTAGGAAGGGAAGTTGGTTGTTGGCTTCTGTTTCCATGGTGAATTGTATTTTGGGGTGTAGGCTGTTGAGGTGTATGAGGAAGTTGTTCAGTTTTTCTTTCCCGTGTGGCCAGATTATGAAGGTGTCATCTACGTATCTGAGCCAGAGTTTGGGTTTGTGGTCGTATTTTTCTAGAGCTTGTGTTTCAAAGTGTTCCAGATGTAGAGGTTTGCGATGACAGGTGAGAGGGGTGATCCCATGGGTGCTCCTTCTATTTGTTTGTATTTTTGTCCATTGTAGGTGAAGTATGTATTGGATAGGCAGTGGTTGGTTAGATCTAGGATGTGCTTGGGGGGGTTGTATTTGTTTTGGATGGCTGTCAAGGCTTCTTTTATTGGCACTTGGGTGAAGAGGGATATGACAACCAAAGATCCACATATAAATACCCGCGAGAACCTCAGAAAACAAATATATATATATATATATATGGAAGATGGTTTGATGTTTTTTTTGTTTTATTTGTCTATGTTCGTCTTAAAAACCAATAAAAATTTTAAAAAAAGAAAAGAAATACTAAAAGCACAACTACAGAATCAATTTGCTTTTTCACATAGGCATATAGACTAAGGAAAATGTTTCTTTAAACTTTATGTCTAAAAGAGTCAAGAGACTCAGTCACAAATATGAATGAAAAATTTCAATAAATAGTATAAAACACTATGTAATTAAAATCACAAGAAACACCGTAATGATATTACATCACTTCTGAGATGTTTTCAAATCCTTATCTATGAAGCATGGATAGTGAATCAGACAGCACAAATTAGCACCTGGGATCAAGACAAGACAAGGTGATGTATCACTTTACCAGGATTCTAACCAACCTATTAAAACAATGAAGACTTTCTAATATACAGAATTACCTTGAAACTCAAACACTCAGGTATAAGGAGTAGATTAACAGAGTTCCTAATTGCATCAAGATAAATGCCAAATATGAGATTTAATCAATTGATTTCCTGTCCACTCTTAGGAAATTCAGCCAACCTACCAACAAATTCAAACCTCAGAGTGGAAAAGCACATTAAAGAACATTGCGAGCATATTCACAAGCACAAAATTGTTTCAACCTGCAATATCTTCTATTATTATTCTCCCCTCAAAGCCACAATCATCTCTATCTTCCACAATCCTCAGCTTCTCTCAATCTAATGCAATTATATTCATTGAGCATTATTTGTAACTTATTGATAATTATCTGGATATTTTCAGTGCAGATATTAATATAAAATAGCTATAAAGACTAGACTAAGCTTATTGAAAGTTATGCAACATGGGTTTAAGTCTTATTGCACCTATATAACTATACATCTGTCAAGGATCACACATTTTCCTATTATAAGAATCTTACAATGACTCTTTAATAACACATTGCAGTGGATAAAAACATACATTGCACTGGAACAAAAAAATTTGAGAAATATTGAACAATAAACATCAATGACATTAACTAAATTACATTAAACAATATACATTAAGAACAACACCATTCTATATCTTTCCCCTTGCAGGTGTTATACTCACACTCTCCCTTGGAGTTCTTTTAGAACCTGTTGCATACATAGGTGATTCATGATAGCCATTTAAATATCTTTCTTTAATCATGTCATACTGGATAGATGATAGATAAATAAGATAGAAGATAGATAGATAGATAGATAGATAGATAGATAGATAGATAGATAGATAGATAGATAAGATCAACAAGACAGACAGACAGATATAGACAAACAGATATTCATTTTTAACAGCCTTGTTGTCACAACTATTGTTTCTTTCAAGCCTTTAAAAATTACAAAGTCTTTTGCCTGTGTGATTCTGAGGTGTGCTTAACCTAGCTTTCTTTTCCTGGTCTAGATTGGCGGAAGGCTCAGGCAATAGCAACATTCTGCCATGATGTAAAATTAGAAATTTATTTATTTAAAATAAAAGAAATACCAACTGCTATCATGATTGTAAAATCAGTGTATTCAAACTGAATAGATTCAAGTTTTTAAATATTTAGGAATCCACATTCAATCTTCCATCACTTGGAAACAAAATCAGGAAATTACAGAATCTGCCCCCAAAATCTCTATCACTGTCATTAGATTTGCTATCTCTCATAAACAAAATATATAAGGTCAGAGAATTGTCCAAACCTGGACAAAACAGGCCTGTTTTAGGATCAGACCATCACCTAGAGTGTGAACAATTTTTGGTTATATGACCTACTTCCAGAAATTGCTTTCAACCATCTTGAATATCACAATGTGGAATGATTTGGCATGGTCTGAAAGAATACAACATTCCAAAATTATTAAAACATTCCTCTCCCAAATCAGTAAGTTTCCTCCTACATGCAAGTATTTCCAGAACAATTAGGAAAATAAAGAGTCATCTTGAATTAAGACTAATGATGAGTAGCTAGCCAGTCAACTGCAAACAGAAAAAAAATAATTGGAGCTTGAAAGCCAGCACAGAAGGTAATTTTTAATTTACTCTAAAAGTTCTATGGTACTTATTTTCTGAACAGATAAAGAATCTTTTCAAGAAAGCAACATTTTAGTAAAGGTACCATACAGTTCTGAATACATAATAGAATAAAAAAAAAATTCAACTGTTTTGGTCATTGCTATGATTTATAATTCCTAAATGTAATTTTTATTAAAAAAATATCTTACCTGAACACAGTTGTTCAACTTTTGTGTAGTTTAAAGCTACTATGTCATTCACCCATGCAATGATGTCATGTCTGCTCATAGTCTCTTGGGTTATAGAGGTAGAATACACGTTGACCGCCATTCCCCAACTGCAAAATCAGATATGCATAGATCAAGTTTGATACCAGAATATTTGCCATTCTGAATCCAATATCTATATAACACATACATAACAGTGGGGAAAAAACCAGTATTTCCAAAATATGTTCATTATCAATTCAGTTTTTTCAATCTCAAGCTACATTTATTGATCTATAACCCCTATAATCCTCACTTAGCATGATATTAATATCCAAATATAGATGGCAAAGAATTAATTAAAGGAGCTGAAGTCCAATGCATTTCAATGATTCACTTTATCTGACTTTTCCCATTAAGAAAAAATAAACTCCATACTGGTCTCCCATTATTTGACAGAATCTGCAAGTCATTCTTATCTTAAATTCTCTCCTAAAGAATTAGTGATGATACAATATATAAAGACCATGTATTATTAACAACCCATGGAAATATGAGAACAAGTTCTACCCTGTTTCAGATTGGGCTTTTGACCGTATAAGAACAAGTTCTCATATGGTCAAAAGCCCAATCTGAAACAGGGTAGCTTTGAGACCTTTGCATTGCATAGGTATAAGAAAATCGTAAGAATTTAAAATTGATTTTATTATAATAAATAGAGCATGCATTTGAAACACAACAGAGGAACACTAGAATTCTTCCATGTCTTCAAAGTCTTTCTGCAATAAATCTATTCTCAGATTTTGTATCCTGAGAAACATATTCTTAAATTTTTACCTTCTCAACAGTTGGAAGCCTGGCTTGTATCAGTGTTTGTAAATGTGTTGGACTACATTTTAGGATGAATCCTGTTCAATAACTAACTTGTTTTATAGTATGTTATCTGTTAATTTGGGAACTGTATATAAGGATAGCTTAATTCTGAAAATCAAACAAGCATTGTTTATATCGCTAAGTAACATGGAAAAGTATGTCTCTTATGCAAAAATATCATTATTATATTACAGTTTAGCTTTTCATGTGAACTGGATATATATCCTTTAATTGAAGTGTAACAGTACTCTGTGTAATACAGAGAAAGGAAATTAGTTCCTCTATTTGAACCTGTAAAATTCTTCACTCCATTAACTCCTTATCTCCCAAATTCAAACAGAAATCAATACTTGGAAGTAAATTATCAGTTTAATAAACTACATATCCCCTGTATTTTGACCAACTTGGGGAATAATCAGCCTTACTCTTCTGGAATGTATATGAGGAGCTGATAGTTATATTTGACCAGAGGAGTGTGTTTTCTATTATTATAAAATGATGCCTATGACATGAATTAAGATAATATAAAATCACCTGTTGCTTATTTTGTGGTGAGAAATGAGCATTTATTTATTTATAGATATGTATCTCCACTTTTAATTTATCTGAACATCATTAAGAATATAAAAAATGCTAAAACACAATATTACAGCAATTAAAATCCCAATTTTAAAAGTTTTTCATATTTTCATATTTTTGAAATATTATTTTAAAGCTTTCATTTAAATCAGGGATCTCCAACCTTGACAACTTTAAGCCTGGCGGACTTCAACTCTTTGCTGGCTGGGGAATTCTGGGAGTTGAAGTCCGCCAGGCTTAAAGTTGTCAAGGTTGGAGACCCTTGATTTAAATCACCTTATATATTTTAAACAAAATAATATATAAAATAATTTACCGAGCAGGTGGAAAAATCAGGTGGAAAAATCTGATAATAGAAAGGGTTACAATAAACAATCATATTTGCATAGCCACCTGTCTCACAAAAAGCGACTATGGAGCCATACATCAAATAAGTATTAAAATAACAAATACAAAGAAATAGAAAGTCCACATTAAAAGATAAATAATATAAAAACAAATATACAAACCCTAGGCAAAGAAGGAATAAAAATTGTTACCTCTGACCATGTCTCTGGTTCCCTGGGAGCCCCAGGCCTGATAACTTAACCAGGACATGAGGGAATTCTGGGATATGAAAAGGGATGGACCTAATCTTGGGAGGAGAGAGAAATGTTTCATACGGTGAGTTCCACGGCAGTTCTGGGACCCACCAAACATTGGTCCTCAGCTGATAATACATGCAGCATGTCTTCTTTGCCAGATCTAATGGGGCAGCTAATCAGGGAGAGGCAGATCCTCAGACAAGTCTAGTCCTGTGCCATGAAAGGCTTTAAAGGTTAAAACCAAGACCTTAAACTGTTCCCAGAATCAAACTGGCAACCAATGCAGTTCATGGAGCAGGGGTGTAACACACTGTTCTAGGGCACACATAATTGCCCATGCTGCCGCATTCTATTCCAGCTGAAGCTTCCAGAGCTTCCCATAGATTGCATTTCAGTAGTCCAATCTGGCGATGACTAGGGAATAAAAAACTTTAAGCAAAGTAACTTCTAGAACAAAAATAACATACTCCATACATTGCAGCAAGGAGCTTGTTTTTCTATTTTAAGAGAAGGAAGCTGCATAACAGAAAGGGGCAGAATAGCAATAGCACTTTGACTTATACACCACTTTGTAGTGCTTTACAGCCCTCTCAAAGCGTTTTAGAGACAGCATATTGCCACCAACAATTTGGGTCCTCATTAGAATGCTACCTAGTTAAAAAAAAAAAAGCATAAATCCTTAGACTGGATTGGTAAGAAGTTGCAAACCCTTGAAATATTCCCAGATGCTTTTCCAGGGATTTCTTCTTTGTCCCACTGAAATGGCTAAAGGTACTAAGGCAAAAAAGTAACACATATCACTTAATCTTGCCTTTGGTTCACTAGATCACTAAACTGATGAAGTGATACTTGGTCCATCTATAGCAGGGATGTCAAATACAAAGCCAGCAAGCCAGATCAAGCCCACAATGTGGTTGGATCCAGCCCGTACATTCCACTAAATAAGTTTTACACAAATGTCTTCAGGTTCACTTAATTAGGCCACTGCAAAATTGCAAGAGTTGCAGGACAGATTAGTTTGGGTATTTGCTAATTTAGGTGCCTCTCCTGCTATGAAAAAGTACAAATAAAAGGAAGGTGGGGCGGGGGAAGCAACCAATCTGTTCTCAGCTGGGAGAGCAGAACCAGAATAAGCACTCAGCTCTTAGAAAGGGGATATCAGTTTTGTTTATGAATCTGTTTCCTGACAGGAAGTGGGTTTTATTGGTTCCTCCCAAGATTCCTGCACTTGATGAGAATACATCAACAACCTTTCCTAATGTGGTATCTCCACAAATTTCACATAGCAACTGTTATTGCACTTCTGACTACAAGTATAGTTTAAAATTATCTGAAAGGGACTACATTAGAAAAGTGAGATCACTATGAACTTTACTCCTGAGCATGAAGTTCAGCGTCATAATTTGGGAAAATAATTATCATAAAGAATTATATCCACAAGCACGTGCTTACTACTGGACCTTAAATTCAGTAACACAAGTTATGATTTTTGAGTGGATTCTTCAAGTGACTACTTACTATTTTTTGCCCCTGTATGATTCATTCAGCTTAGTAATCAACTGTATTAAGATTCTAAGTCCTAGAACTGTTATTTTATCTACAATTAATAAATGTCATGCAATATTACATGTGGATCTCTTCTCTTCCCTGCCTTGCCCTCCTTGGGTTACAGTTCTCCCTCCCCCTCCCTCCCTCCCTCCTCTCTCTCTCAAACACACACTTCCATTTCTATAGAGAGAGCTCATTCATGGAGAATAATTGCATCATGAATTATCCCATTAAAAAAAACTGGAAATGTTTCTAATACACCAATATATTTTCTCTAAACAATGGAGTTTTCTGAAATGAAGAACATACATTATCTGTGTTTAGAACCTCAGATTATGGCCAGTTTGGTACTTTAAAGTTAGCTTTGAAGATGACAAAACTATATTACTTTAGGTTTTGTTACAATGTTTAAGTTTTGTTACAATTTCTGAGCACTGAAAGGAATAAATTAACAACTTCTTTTTCAATTCAAAAACTATACTACATCCCATTCTTCTTTAGTGACCCCCCCCCCCAACTCTTCATTTTCATTTTCTCCAAATTCACTGCGTAAAAACTCCAATTAAAACTATGGATAAATACCTGCCAAGTCAAGATAACTTTTTGTGATTTAATAACTGGATTCCAAAGTATGTCATAAGTATGTCGTATTTTAGGCTGAGATGCTACTAAATCTCTGAGTTATTTTTGCAGCAGTAGCAGGCCATCATAGTTTCCCTTTTATCAAAGGTTACTGTAAGGTAGCAAGCAGCTACCCATCCGCAGAATATAGGTTTTATAGACAAATTTGAAACAAGACTAAAATGCTATAAAATATATGCTTAAACATGCTGAAGAATTTCTTTTCAAATTCTCTACAAAACTGAGATCAGGAAAGTAGAAAATACTCAAAATAGGCAATGTTTTACTGTTACCACCAGAAAAATATTTATAAAGACAACTAAAAATGGCCTACAGTTTTTCTACAAGAGGTCATTTTTCACATGAAGCACCAGGATATACTTATAAGGATTTTTTAAATGAAAAATTAGAACTTACATAATTATTTGAAATAATCTGCCTAACATTGTTTGAGCAAAACTTACATTCATTTCTCTAGAGCAGTATTCAACAGAAGTGGGATTTCTATTCTTGAAACAACTGAATACAGGCATTAAAGCATCTAGCTCAGTTGTGAACATTAAGGAACATCAATAAAATATTAATAAATTAGAAGAAATACTGCAGCTAAAACTAAAAGATACATTCCTACTCCATTCTATTTTGGTTCACCCACACAAGAGCTTTCATTTCTAACTAAAAAGTAGTAAGTATGCATGTTAATGAAAAAAAATAATTTGGAAAACTTTTTCCACTTACAAAAAAAAAAATGGGAAGAGAGGAATATAAGGAAATCCCCTGGATTTCCTACTAAGAATCAAAGAAATGTACATGACCCGAGCCATTGC